>NC_056751.1:423700055-424065055 GCF_019279795.1 Protopterus annectens
GACTTTGGAACTCTGGCTGACTGCGGGACCGCCTGACGGCAGGATAACCCAAGTGTTACGACTGCAGCAGTGTAACATGATGAACATCACTACTTTGACATGTTATTTAAGCAGGGAATGTAACAGAGATATTGTTTTGTTACTTCATTTATTAAGAGGCAGTTCTCTTAAGTCCCCAAAAATGTTTTATTTTTTTGCACAGACAGTAGGTTAGAGTTGGCAACCTCAAACTGGCAGCATCTGTTCAAAATGTTATGGTAGCAGTGGCTGTCAAAGTACACTAACACCGTAACCTTCTGAGAGCTATGTGCATGCAGTACTAAGAGTACAACGCTTTACACCAATTCAGGTGATTCTTGATGATCCCAGCAACGCAACTGAAAGATAACAAAACCTGTGGTGCTGCTAGAACAACACAACACATGAATAATTGAATTACCAAAAATTTATTTCCATAATTTAAAAGTTAAGCACTTTCATTCTTACTAAAGACAGGAACTTCATCAGAATTAATACATCATGTCCAAAATCCAATAAAAACCATTCTGAACATGTCACGTGCATGTGACTCTCGGTGTGTCATTCTAGCAGCACCACAGGTTTTATCGATTTGTTCATTTTCCTTTAGAGGATGAGTTCATGTTTTGGTGCAACTGAAAGATGGTCCAGCTGAAACTGTCACTACCAGTAAAAACAACTGACTCAAAAAGCTGTAGGCAAAAAAAGGAATGTGCCAGATGTCCAAGGTACACAATTTATTACTGCCATTCACAGCATGTAATCAAGTGAACTAAATGTCATTGTGAGAGTTTACAAACTATACTCTAAAGGTCCAGCAAACGGATAGGAAAAAGAACCTAAATCCATCATCTAGACAGAATAACGGGAAAGTGTTATAGTACTGCTGCCACTAACATAACAGCCAAAATCAAACTGTGTTGAGGTGAATGTGAAAAACAAAGTAAAAGTTTAAAGTGATCACTTCTTCAATCTACCGGACTTATCCGGACACATGAAAAACAGAATTTTCATTTTATCTGTGGCAATAGTTACTATACCTAAAGTTATACAAGAGTGGATTTCTTTTGTGTCCATAGCACTTTTGCTGTACTCTGACCCATCTCCACTTGTCAGTGAAGTCTGCATAAAATGTTTCTGCATGTCTTGATGCTAAGTAATCACTTTTTGATTTATTGATAGCACGATGCACTCTCTTTCATTCACTTACTACTTCATGGATTCATTAATTCTCTAGTTATCGATTTTACCCAATGAAAGGTTATGAAGAAGATGGAACCTACACCAGCACTCAATGGTACAAGGCATTAAAGGCTATCCTATTCAGATGATCATCTCATCCACTAAAGGACACACACACTTTCTCCCACACTATGCAGATGCCTATGTATAATATGAAGAATACAGATTCAAGTAGAAAGGGTTGTTGCAAAGCTTAAGGAGCCTGTAACAGGTAAAATAATCAGAAATCCTGTACAGGTATCAGAAATATTTTGGAAATTTTATGAAAATCCATATAAAGCAGAGAAATGCAGAACTCAAGGAAGAAGTACAAAATATTTATGGAACAATTAAACATACCAAGGGTAGAGGAGGCCCAATTATTAACAGGATAGAAGAAGAGATAAAAATGGTGAATCAATCTACAGGAAGGTTTCCAGAAATAGATGGTATTCCTGTGGAAGTTTGGAAGCTGGAAGGGAAGAAAGTGATAAAGATCTGGAAGATTTTGTTTAACAATTTTAATAGGAGAATTACCATCAATATCCTGGAAGAAAGCTGCAGTGGCTGTAACACCTAAAGATGGTACAGACCCATCAGATCCAGCTTCATATAGCCCGCTTCAATTTTAAACCATGATTATAAAGTGTTACGTCTATAATGGTTAAAAGAATGACAAAGATGATGCCAAAATTGGTATGTATGGATTTATGTGGTTTTGTAGAAGGGAAGCAAACATTTGACAACATTAACAGAACAGTGATGATCCAGAGGGAAGCAGAATGTAAGAAAATACCACTGGTGTTGGTAGGTCCTGATGCAGAGAAAGCAGAGTAAAGTAGGGCCAATGGAAGCATTTGCATTCCCTGGCACAATAATAAGGTTAATTAGGAGAATATATAAGGGATCGGATGTAAAAATTAGTGTGTGTGTGTGGGGGGGGTTCCTCTCTGATAAGTACTGTTTGAACAAATGAACCAGGCATTCCCCTTTATTATTCGTGTTATATTTAGAACCACAAGCAAGGAAGATAAGGGACTCAGAATTTCAAGGATATAATTGGTATGGTAAATCAAGAAAAGTTGGCTTGATTTGCAGATGATATAGTTTTATACCTGATAAAACCGGAAAGGAATATTTCAGTGTTGTGGAACATTCTGAGACAGTCTTTTCGGGATACAAAATTAATGAATATAGAACAAAGGTAATAACTGTAAACTGTAATACCAAAACTTATGGGGACATGATAAAATGAAAGTACAGTTGAGTACACTTACCACAAATGTAGATGTTCGAGTGTATTCACTGTTGCAGTCATTACATTTGGGTAATCTGCTGGCAGGATGCCCTCAGTCGGCCTGAATATCAAAGTCTTGGGGGGTCCTGCGTCGGTTGCCGTCTTCCCTTCCATAATGTCAGGTTGTCAGGGGTATAAAACATGCAGCCAATGCCATTTTATTCAGTTTTTCTTGCCACAGATGTCAGGTGCCCCCAAATGGGGAGTATATATATATATATATATATATATATATATATATATATATATATATATATCAACAGAAATATATATATATATATATATATATATATATATATATATATATATATATGTAACATGCACTTATAGCAACAATACACCACAAAGGCTTTAGAATATAGTGAAGGAAAGAGAAGTTTTAGAAAAAAGGTGGATGGCGGGTGGGTAACCCGGACTGCAACAGTGAATACACTAGAACATCTATATTTATGGTAAGTGTACACAGTTGTACTATGTTCTTCATGTTTCACTCTTGCAATCATTACATTTGGGTAGAATCCCAAAGCTATGGATGGGAGGATGGAGCTAAATAGCATTAGGAACGGCTATAAGGCCCTGCAGAACTGCAGTGGAAAAGCCTGCCCTGGACGTAGAGAAGAGGGGCAAATGATAATGCTTTGTAAAAGTATGAACAGAGCTCCAAGTAGCAGCTTCTAGAATATCTTTGGTTGGAACTCCTCTGAGAAAGGCCGCTGAGGTAGAGGCAGTCCTGGTGGAATGTGACCTGATTCCTTTGGGCACCAGTTTACCATGATGCAAGTAGCAGAAACGAATGCAGTGGCTTATCCATTTAAAAATAGTCTGCTTTGATATAGCCTTCCCCTCTGATCCTGCAGCAAATGCCACCAGTAGTTGCTCAGACATTCTTAGAGATCTGGTCCTGTTTAAGTAGAATCTTAGTTGTCTGTGTACGTCCAATGAATGCAGAATCCGCTCCCCCTTGTTCTGCGGATTTGGGTAAAATTTTGGCAGGTGAATAGTTTGATTAAGAGCCACACTGGATATCACCTTAGGCATAAAGTAAGGATTGGTCCTGAGGGACACCCTGTCCGGGTGAAATGTAATAAAAGGCTCCACAGCTATGAGGGCCTGTAGTTTTGAAACCCTTCTTGCTGAAGTGATTGCCAAAAGTAAAGCTGTTTTCCAAGATAAAAACTTTATATCCGCAGTAGCTGCTGGTTCAAAAGGTGGAAGGGTGAGTTTTTCCAGCACAAAATTGAGGTCCCATGCAGGAGTTGGTGATCTTATGGGAGGCCTTAAATTTTTGGCCCCTCTAAGACTCTGTTTTAGCAGAGGATGAGACAAGATCGGAGGCTCCGTGTTGTAATGAGCCAAGATGGCAGAGGCATGGATTTTTATTGAAGAAAAAGATAGGCCCTTGTCAAGCATCTCAGTCGTGTATTGTAAAATGTGAGGAATATTTGGTTTTGCTGTGCCCATTCCTTGTGCTTGGTTCCAAGCACAGAATCTTTTCCATTTATCAGTATAAGATTTTCTAGTACTAGGCCTTCTGGCTTCCAAAATGACATCCATCACAGATTTACTGAGAGGTGGTGTTTGAATAATTACATGATCAGCCATGCTGCCAGGTTCAGAGTTTGGAGCTGTATGTGCAGAATTTGATTGCCCTGCTGAGACAGTAGATGAGGTATTTGAGGCAAGTACCAAGGAGGGAGTTGAGACATATTCCTTAGAACTGGGTACCAGTGCTGGCGAGGCCAGTCTGGGGCAATTAGGATCATTTTTGGTTTTTCCTGTCTGACCTTTAGTAAGACCTTGGGTAGAAGAGGCAGAGGAGGAAAGGCGTAGACCGATAAGTTTTTCCAACTTAAGGATAGGGCATCCACTTTCCATGCTTGTCTGTGATAAGTCCTTGTGCAGAATTTGTCCAGTTGATAGTTTTGGGGAGAGGCAAATAGATCTACGTCTGAGCGCCCCCATTTCTGTGTTACCATGTTGAAGACTTGTGGATCTAGTTTCCACTCATGAGGGTCCATAAGATTTCTGCTTAGGTCATCTGCCAGAGTATTTTGTTTTCCTATCAGGAATTGTGGTTGAAGATGTACTTGGTAAGTCAAGGCAGTGTCCCACAATGCCATGGCTAGTCTGCAAAAGGGGTAGGAATGTGTACCCCTCTGCTTGTTAATGTACCACATAACCGTGGTGTTGTCCGTCTGTATCAGTAGTTGTCCTGGATGAAGTAAGTCCTTGAAGGCTGTCAATGCATTCTGAACAGCTAGCATGTCTTTCTGGTTGATATGCAGATGCATTTGTTTTGGGTTCCATATGCCCTGAATGCATCTCCCCGCCAGGTGGGCCCCCCAAGCATAGTCTGATGAGTCTGTAGTTAGGGTTTGGGTGGCAGGGGGTAGGGTGAAAGACCATCCCTTGTTTTGGTGATGTCTCTGCCCACCATAGAAACTCCTGTTGTAGGCAGGGAATGAGAGGAATCATGGTTTCCAGACTGTGACATTGTTGACTCCATAAACTTTTTAGATACCATTGAAGTTTCCTCATATGCAGTCTTGCATATGGAATTAGTAGAATGCAGGATGCCATGAACCCCAAAGCCTGCAGAATTTGTCTTGCAGATAACTGGGTTTTTGTTGCTATCTGTTTGAAGTAAATATTCAGTTGCCTTTGTTTGTCTGGCGTAAGGTAAGCCATCTGGGCAGTTGTATTCAAGCTTGCACCCAGGAATGTAATTTTTTTGAGAGGGTACCAGTTGTGATTTCTTTTCGTTTATTGAGTACCCTAAGCATGTTAGAAGCCTTTTTACAAATGTCAGATGTTGAAGAAGAATGTCCTTGTTTTCTGTCTGAATGAGACAGTCGTCCAAGTAAGGATAGATTTGTATGCTTGTCTGCAAAATGCAATTACAGGTGCCAGGCACTTTGTAAAGACCCTGGGCGCAGTAGATAAGCCAAAGGGCAGTGCAGAGAATTGGTAATGCATAAAACCTGCCTTGAAGCGGAGGTATCTTCTGCACGATTCCCTTATTGGGACATGCAGGTATGCCTCTTTTAAGTCTAGAGTCACTAACCAAGCGTTCTTGCCCAGCATGGGCAGTAGCTGCTGTAAAGTCAGCATTTTGAATTTTGGAATGTCCAAGAACGTGTTCAAAATCGATAAGTCCAGTATTGGACGCCAGGCATTGTCCTTTCTGGGTACCAGGAACAGTCTTGAATAAAAACCTTGTCCTTTTTCCTGTTCTGGTACTGGCTGAATAGCCCCCATAATTTGTTTCTGAGCCTCTGCCCAAGTATGTTTTCCGACCTGTTCTGCTGCATGCAATAACTCCTGTAATTCTTTATTCTCCACACAATCAGAAATCAACATAATTTTCTGTTTCAATAAGCCCATAACCTGTTGTTGATATTTAAGCATATGAAGCTGGCAGTTTAAGGCCCTAATTGCCAAGGATGCAGACGTATAAACCTTCTTTCCCCATCTGTCCAGCGCCCTGGAATCTCTATCAGAGGGAGTAGGATTTTTGGCTGTAGAGGCCTTTACACCTTTGGGTCCCTGTAAGATAGTTTCAGGATCAGCAGCAGGATTTTTTGAATAAAAATTTGTGGGAGTCAGGAACCCTGTAATATCTGTCTTGCTTACTAGGAGCTGGAGGTAGGGAATCAGGAGCCATGCTTGATTCTGAAAACACATCAACAGCAATGTCTAATACAGGAGGTATAGCCAAAGGCCTATGCTGAGGAAGAAGAAGGAAATCCCATCCTGACTCTCCCAATGAAAGTGTTCCCTTAAAGTATGCAGGGTTTCTCCAAAAGAATAACCCTCTGGAGGAGATGCAGATGGGATGGATCCCTCTGCATCTGAATCCTCATAGGGTGGTATAGAAAATTCCTGATCAGAAGAAATGGAAACCTGATCTGAAGATTCATAATCAGTGCCTTGCCTAGGCCTCTTAGCAGGGGGGTGGGGTGGGGGTTGGGAACCCCTGATCAAGGTAATTAAGTCCTCAGCCATTTTGATCATCTGTTTCTTAGGCATAGGGGCCTGTGCACGTGGCTCATGCGTCATTTTTTTAGACTTAGAAGTTGTTTTTGAAGCTGGCGTCTGTTTTATATAGAAATGTTGAGGCCTGAAGACACCCTCAGAAGCCGGTGCCTGCTCAGCGGCTCCGGACCCATCCGAGGGAGAGACATCCGCGGGTACAATACTCTGAGAATCTCGTGGCATACCGGACTCCGCATGGGTCTCGGTAGAGGCCTGCGACTCAAAAGTAGTGGGTATTAGGGGCTGCGAAAGCACCTCACTGAGTACCTGCGAACCAGCGAATGGCTTAGGAGAAGCTTCGTCGTCAGTTTTGGACCTCGACGGTCTGTCTCTTTTTCTTTGCGTTTTTTTGTGAACTCTGGTAGTCGGATTGCTATCCGACGACATTTCAGGGTAATTAAATCTGGATCCAAAATATTTTGAAGCAAAAAGTACAGTTTTGTACCTACCATAAATGTAGATGTTCGAAGATCCACATTGCTGCAGTCCTAACACTTGGGTAGTCCGCTGTCCCAGTCGGCCCGAATACCAAAGTATAAGGCTGACGTCGGTCAAGGCGCATTTGTCTGACATCAGGACGTCAGGGTACAAATGCGCATGACCGATGTCATATCCTCAGTCTTTTCTTGCCCCAGATGTCAGAAGACCCTAAAAAGATAAGGCCAAAACCAAAAACACCAAACACTCCTGTACCTAATATATGTACAATATATACAAATTTTCAAAATAGAACCCCACCCACACAACCACCCCTAAACACAGAGGGAAGGAGGGAGGTTGGACTGCAGCAATGTGGATCTTCGAACATCTACATTTATGGTAGGTACAAAACTGTACTATGTTCTTCATCTCACATTGCTGCAGTCCTAACACTTGGGTAGAATCCCAAAGCAGAGGTAAGGGAGGATGGCTAAACTATAATGAAGCAGGAGCTGCCAAAATGCCCTGCAACACAGCAGTGGCAAAACCAGCCCTGGATTTAGAATAGAGAGGAAGGTGGTAATGCTTGGAGAAAGTATGCACTGAACTCCAAGTAGCTGCCTCCAAAATATCCTTAGTCGCCACCCCCCTTAGAAATGCTGTTGAAGTGGCAGTAGCCCTAGTGGAATGAGGCCTAATCCCAGCTGGAATCTCCTTGCCATGATGGGAGTAACAGAATGCAATGCAAAACCCAATCCACTTAGATATAGTTTGTTTTGACACAGGCTTGCCCTGAGAACTCAAAGCAAAAGAAACAAACAACTGCTGAGACTGCCTAAAATCCCTAGTCCTGCTTAAATAATAACGCAACTGCCTGTGTACATCTAAAGTGTGCAAAATCTTTTCCCTGTTTTGGGGAACTGCATAAAGAGTAGGCAAATGAATAGTTTGGTTTAAAGCCACACTAGAAACCACCTTAGGCATAAATGAAGGATTAGTACGTAATGATACCCTATCCTTATGAAAAATCAAAAAAGGCTCAACCGCCATAAGGGCCTGCAATTCAGAAACCCTTCTTGCAGAAGTAATGGCCAACAAAAAAGCAGTCTTCCATGACAAGTATTTCAATTCAGCCGTAGCCGCAGGCTCAAAAGGTTGTAGAGTGAGTTTCTCCAACACAAAATTGAGATCCCATGCAGGAGTAGGAGCTCTTCGTGGGGGTCTTATATTCTTCGCCCCTCTAAGAAATTGCTTGAACAAAGGATGAGAAAACAATGGTGGGTCGCAATCATAGTGAGCAAAATTGCTGCAGCATGAACTTTAATAGAAGAGAAAGACAAACCTTTGTCTAGTAACTCAGTAAGATATTGAAGAGCCACACTCAAATTAGGCTCAGAAACATCCAAATCCTGTGCTGCACTGCAAAATAAAAATCTCTTCCATTTTTCTGCATACACCTTACGTGTACTAGGTCTTCTGGCTTCCATAATCACATTCAAAACTTGTTGAGGAAGTTGAGACCTGCTGTGATTCAAAACAGAATATGCCAGGCTGTTAGATGAAGAGAGTGAAGCTTGACATTGAGTAGATGACCGTCCCTCTGAGACAAAAGGTGTGGAATTAAAGGTAAAGGCCATGGAGGCTTCCTTACCAGATTCCTCAGTAATGGGTACCAGTGTTGCCGAGGCCAATCTGGAGCTATCAAAATCATCCTTGGCTTGTCTTGTCTGACCTTTAGGAGTACCTTTGGGAGGAGAGGCAGAGGTGGAAAGGCATACACATGAAGATTTTTCCAACTGAACGAAAGAGCATCCACTTTCCAAGCTGTGTGATGAAACCTTTTCGTGCAAAACTTTGGCAGCTGGTGGTTTAGTGGAGAAGCGAACAGATCTATGTCTGGAGTTCCCCATGACACTGTCAATTTTCGAAATACATGAAGATCCAGTTTCCACTCGTGGGGATCCATGATTTGCCTGCTTAACACATCTGCTAAGGAGTTCTGTGCTCCTGGCAGAAACCTTGCCTGAAGATTTAGCTGCAAGCTGAGCGCAGTCTCCCACAAAATCATTGCTTGCCTGCATAGAGGATAAGAATGTGTTCCCCCTTGCTTGTTGATGTACCACATGACAGTTGTGTTGTCTGTTAGAATCAACACCTGCCCTGGAAGAAGTAACTCCTTGAAAGCCATTAATGCAAACTGGACTGCTAACATCTCCTTAATGTTCATATGTAGATGCTGTAGTCTGGCAGGCCACTTGTCTTGTATCCACTTTCCATTCAGGTGAGCTCCCCAAGCTATGTCTGAGGCATCTGTCGTTAGAATCTGACTCGCCTCTGGCCGGGTCACAGAGAGTCCCTTGTTTAGGTGACATTCCTGAGCCCACCACAAAAATTCCTTTTGAATGCAAGGTATTATTGGAATGACAGTGTCCAAATCCTGGCAGTGCTGTGTCCATACATTTTTTAGATACCATTGCAGCTTCCTCATATGCAGTTTGGCATTGGGAAGCACCAGAATACAAGATGCCATGAACCCTAAGGCTTGAAGGACTGTCCTTGCAGTCAGCCCGGACTGAAGAGATAGTTGATGGAAGTAAAGGGAAAGATTCTTTTGTTTGTCCGGGGTTAAAAGGCCATCTGGGCTGCTGTATTCAGTCTCACACCCAGAAAGCACATGTCTTGAGAGGGTACTAGACTGGACTTTATTTCGATCACAGAATACCCCAGGCATCTTAGCACTGCTATCACATATTCCAGATGCTGAAGAAGCTCGTCCTTTTCTTGAGCCAGAATCAGACAGTCGTCCAAGTAAGGATAGATTTGTATTCCTTTTAGCCTGAAGAAAGCTACAACTGGAGCCAGAACTTTGTGAATACTCTGGGCAGTAGATAAGCCAAAGGGCAATGCAGAGAACTGATAATGGGAATTTCCAGCTCGAAACGCAGATACTTCCTGCAACTGAGTCTGATAGGCACATGAAGGTAAGCCTCCTTGAGATCTAAAGTTACCATCCAGTGATCTTTGCCCAGCAGAGGTAAAAGCTGTTGTAACGCCAACTTTTTGAACTTGGGAATGTCCAGATAAGTGTTGAGGATAGACAAATCCAAAGTTGGGCTCCACGTGTTCCCCTTTGTGGTACTAGGAACAGGCGAGAATAAAATCCTAGGCCCCTTTCTGGCACAGGAACCGGCTGAATGGCCCCTATCTGGAGTAACAGAGAAATTTGCTTGTGAGCCTCTTTTCTTTGTATAGGAGGAATGTCTGGCATGCCTTTGAAAGGAGGCAAGGTATGGAAATAAAACCTGTAACCGTGGTGAACGATATCCAATACCCATCTGTCTTGGGTAATAACACTCCAATTTTCTTTGAAAAGTGCCAGCCTTCCTCCCAAAGGTGCTGCCAGACGAGAAGGCTCTGGCAGCTGAAAAGGCAAGTCATTGGGTCTGCTTACGAAAGGACTGACCCCTGCCCTCACCAGAAGACTGGGCAGGCGAACTGCCTGTTCTAGGCCTAAAAGAACCTTGAGCTCTGCCCCTACCACGTCTAGATCTACCCCTAGACTGAGAATCATAAGAAGGATAAGTCCACCCCTTAGTAGGCCAATTTCTACTAAACTTTGGAGGCTGGACTCTTTAACAGTCTGCATAGACTTAGCCTTGTCCTCCATTTTCTTTAAAACTGCTTCCACAGGCGCACCAAATAACACATCAGATTGTAAAGGAGCATCTAAAATCCTTGTCTTTACATGTTCAGCTAAATTCTGAACCCTCAGCCAGGCGTGCCTGCGAAGAACAGAACCAGTGGCTGCCACCCTCGAAGAGGCCTGTACAGCATCAAAACCACATTGCAAGGAATGCTTACCCACCTGTTCAGAAACATGAACTAAATCCTGCAACTCTTTACACTCAATACCTTCCGCCAGAGCATCTACCTTAGACTTCAATTGTGAAAGGAGATCATTTTGGTATTTCAACATGTGAAACTGGCAATTCAAAGCCCTCATGGCTAAAGTGGAGGAAGTATACACCTTCTTTCCCCATCTATCCAAAGCCCTTGCCTCTTTATCAGAAGGAACAGGATTTTTAACAACAGAAGCCTTAACACCTTTAGGGCCCTGAGAAACAGTTTCTGGGTCTGCCCTAGGACTCTTAAAAGATACTTATGAGCTTCAGGCACCCTATAATACCTATCCGGTTTAACTGGGGCAGGAGGCAAAGAATCAGGGTTCAGGGAAGCCTCTGCAAAACATCCTCTACCACATCCAGAACAGGAGGTATAGCTAAAGGCCTATGCTGGGGTAGAAACAAAAATTCCCTAAGCCTTTTCCTGGAATCAGAGAAATCTTGACCTTCCCATTTAAAATGCTCCCTCATGGAATGAAGAGTCTCTGAAAAGAAAAATCCTCAGGAGGAGAAGCCAAGGTAGAGTCATCTACATCAGAATCAGAATAAGGAGGATACTCCTGCAAGTCTTCAGCCGAAGACTCAGAAGCCTCCGAACACTGCTCAAAACTCTCAAGCTCAGGTTCCACCCTAGGCCTCTTATCAGGGGGGGGCATAGAACCTCTAATCATAGTAATCAAATCTTCTGCCATTTTAAGCATATGTTTCTTAGGCAGAGACCCTGAAGAACTAGGGAGACCCCCACTGTAGTTAACCCTGGCCTGCCTCTAGAAGAAGCCTTGGAAACAGAAGGGGAGGGCCTAACCACCTTAGGAAGGGAGGGGAGAACAGCTACCTGAGAAGCCCCTTCAGCCTGGCCTACCTCCTGAGAGGACACATCTTGTAACAGTAAAGTCTCTCCCTGAGAATCCAAAGGAACTTCTGGTAGAACCACCGGCTCCACCGAGCCCTCTAAAGAACTGACGTCCGGGACAGACGGTTCTTCCACCCTAGGCTTCGCTGCTTTGTCCTTGCGCTTTTTAGACGAAGTGGGCGTCGGAGCATCCGACGGCATGTTGTAATTACAACGCTTCCCAAAAACTAACCTGGCACCATCTAATCTTCTCTTAATAGTGCGTTTGTTAAATCTAGCACAAGAGCGACAGCCACCAACGTCGTGCTCAGGCCCTAAGCAAGGTATACACAAGGTATGGTAATCTCTATGAGGTATCTGTTTCCCACAAGAAATACAGTTATTCACTTTTTCTGACATCCGGTTAAATACTGAGGCAAGAAAAAACCAAAATATTCCCCAACGGGGTACTTAGCCAACTTTGATTCGGTCTGAAACTCCGACTTCAGAAAATTTCAGAACGCCAACCTGCACTCGCAATACTGCTTCTGCATCGGACCATGCGGCAAAAAAGACTGAGGATATGACGTCGGTCATGCGCATTTGGACCCTGACGTCCTGATGTCAGACAAATGCGCCTTGACCGACGTCAGCCTTATACTTTGGTATTCGGGCCGACTGGGACAGCGGACTACCCAAGTGTTAGGACTGCAGCAATGTGAGATGAAGAACATCTATACCGACGCTTAATAGTGCGTTGGTTAAATCTAGCACAAAACCGACAGCAAGGCACATTATGATCTGGGCCTAGGCAAGGAATACAGTACAAATGAAAATCCTTATGAGGTATTTGCTTCACACAAGTAATGCAATTAACTTTTACTGACATCGGTAAGGAGCAAGAAAAAGTTTCCCCAACGGGGGTTACGTAGCTTTAATTGAAGACTTCGGTTCTGAAACTCGAATGTGAAAATTTCAGGTGTCGGCCGACCGGCACTTGCGAACTGCTTCTGCTTCGGGCACCGCGCGGCAAGAAAGACTGAATAAAATGGTGTCGGCTGCATGTTTTATACCCCTGACGACCTGACATCATGGAAGAGGAGACAGCAACCGACAGAAGACCCAAGACTTTGATATTCAAGCCAACTGAGGGCAACCTGCCAGCAGATTACCCAAATGTAATGACTGCAACAGTGAAACACGAAGAACACGTACTTAGGAGTAGTGGTCAAAAAGGATTCTGTTATGGCAGCTAAGGGATATGTGGGAATGACTCATCCATATACAGGATATAAGGAGTGAAAATGTTTTATGCTTGGGGGGCCCACCTGGTGGGGAGATGCATTCAGGGCATATGGAACCCAAAACAAATGCATCTGCATATCAACCAGAAAGACATGCTAGCTGTTCAGAATGCACTGACAGCCTTCAAGGACTTACTTCATCCAGGACAACTACTGATACAGACTGACAACACCACGGTTATGTGGTACATAAACAAGCAGATGGGTACACGTTCCTACCCCCTTTGCAGACTAGCCATGGCATTGTGGGACACTGCCTTGACTTACCAAGTCCATCTTCAAGCACAATTCCTGATAGGAAAACAAAATATTCTGGCAGATGACCTAAGCAGAAATCTTATGGACCTTGATGAGTGGAAACTAGATCCACAAGTCTTCAACATGGTAACACAGAAATGGGGGAGCTCAGACATAGATCTATTTGCCTCTCCCCAAAACTATCAACGGGACAAATTCTGCACAAGGACTTATCACAGACAAGCATGGAAAGTGGATGCCCTATCCTTAAGTTGGAAAAACTTACCGGTCTACGCCTTTCCTCCTCTGCCTCTTCTACCCAAGGTCTTACTAAAGGTCAGACAGGAAAAAACAAAAAATTATCCTAATTGTCCCGGACTTGCCTCGCCAGCACTGGTACCCAATTCTAAGGAATATGTCTCAACTCCCTCCTTGGTACTTGCCTCAAATACCTCATCTACTGTCTCAGCAGAGCAATCAAATTCTGCACATTCATCTCCAAACTCTGAACCTGGCAGCATGGCTGATCATGTAATTATTCAAACACCACCTCTCCGTAAATCTGTGATGGATGTCATTTTGGAAGCCAGAAGGCCTAGTACTAGAAAATCTTATGCTGATAAATGGAAGAGATTCTGTACTTGGAAACAAGCACAAGGAATGGGCACAGCAAAACCAAATATTCCTCACATTTTACAATACACGACGGAGATGCTTGACAAGGGCCTATCTTTTTCTTCAATAAAAATCCATGCCTCTGCCATCTCAGCTCATTACAACATGGAGCCTCCGATTCCTTTCTCATTCTCTGCTAAAACAGTATCTTAGAGGGGCCAAAAATTTAAGGCCTCCCATAAGATCACCAACTCCTGCATGGGACCTCAATTTTGTGCTGGAAAAGTTTTACAGACAGGCCAGGCATACTTTTATCAACTAGAGCAGAGTTGTGGATAGAATTAATAAAGAGTTGAAGGATTTTATCTGTGAGGGAAAAAGGGCACGAGTCAAGTGGAATAAGCTGATCATTTCAGTAGAACAAGGTGGTTTCGTATTTGATTTAAAGTGGTATTTTGTTGCTACATAGTTAACGCTTCTATATACAGCACAAACAGAAAACTATAATTCAAAGTGGAAAGGGATGATGGTGAAACAGTGAGGAGCTCAAGAAATAAGGAATGACTGGGATTTTCGATAGAGATCCTTAACTATATAAAATGTTACATTTATTAAGTCACAATTAGTATTATAAGAACTAACCCAGCATAGGAACGGAGAAAGGGGATTCTGCTGATAGGGATGACTGCAATTAGGGGTACAGACACTAAGCAAGAAGGGGCTGGAGTTTACTAGAGAAAACTGGCAAAAGAACCGGGGTACTGGGCGCAAATAATTAGAGAAAGAAAGCTAACAGAATGGGAAAGAAGCCAAGAATATATTTGGACTGCAGGCCTTCCCTATCAAGGACCGATATTAAGAGTATAGACAAAGAAAAGAACAAGGGTATTCTAAGTGAAAGACCAGCCCTGGTAGATATTTTAGTATAATCTAGAACAGAATCTCCTGCTAAAAAGGGCTAATTAGTAAGGCATAACAAATATTGCATGATAACTATAGTAATCAGAGGAGGTTAGAAAGGATTGGGAAGAGAGAATGGATAAGCAATTCCCAGAAAAATGGCTCCTGAATATGCAACAGAAGATTTAGGATTTTTGCTTGCAAGTGTGTGTGTGACGGTTGGGGAGAGATGGGCAAAGGCTGCCAGCTTGGTCAAACAGAATTTGATATATAATGCTGGCATTTGTAAATAAGTGTAAAATACAGGCATGTTTTCTTGAGTGTAAAAGAATATGGTGAAATGCGGAACTGCCAAATATGTGACAGCATTGCACTCCACTGGCCCAGTGAAGCATGCTGTGACCCTTTCATGTTAGAATTCGGCCCCAGTGTGTCTGGATGAAAGTTTCATGCCCATTGTTTTAAGGCTAACGTTTATGACCAGAATTTAGATGTGGAATGTGCTTTATTGCTCTAGTTTGTTAGAATATACATATGAAATGCCTTGTATTGTTGTAAGTTTCTGAGCAGGTGTTAGATTGCTAAATAATGCAGTCTGTGGCCTGAGAACTTAGACCAAGTGTTAAGATGATGCAATATGAATACTGGGAAAACCTAAGTGTCAAAAATGATGTAATTTGGGAGGGCCTTAGAGACACGTTTGTTAGTAATGTTTAAATACTATTTCTCACAAGAGACTGGAAAGCATTTTGACTTTGGACATCTTCCTCAGCACTCTGCCTTATGCTCACATGTAAGTTTTTAGCACTGTGATTTCTTGCAGGAATAGTTAAAGCTGGTAAAGATTAATTAGGTATTTTTCTTTGAAATCAGACCTGTCCTACTGTATTATTGTAAGTTTCTGTGTGATCTCCGAACTCTTAGATATCTCTGTGGTGCAGTAGTTTTGTCTTGTGTTTTATTTATTATTAAATATTTTTAAAACCTTCTACCTGTGGCTGGTATGTGTAGAGATAAGCTCTAGAGTACATTGCATATTTATAGAGGTTATTGTAATAGGCCACTCTAAAGTAAGCCTTGACTGTCAGTCATACTACCATTGGATTATAATACTGTACAGTAATAACTGGACACTCTTTTAAGGACCTTTTAGCAGTTGATATTAGTTGGGTAGTGGCAGTAATTACTACTGTAAAGTCTGGGTAAAGGAGCACAGCTGGAGAATCTGTCAGCCTTTCCCAGGTGTGTCTGTGAAGTTGCATAAATACTCATCTCAAAGTGTGTGTGTGTTGTGTCAGCTACTTGGCAGGGACACGAAGCACTGGTTGGACAGAGAGGGTGCTGGAGGTTTTAGCTTGCTCAGCTAGACTGAGACCTGGACCCTACAGCTGTGCCAGTGAGGAGTCTTATTGGGGACATGGTGAGCAAGGGAGCAACCAGCCCCAGACTGACTGTAATCTCTGTGTGCACTTAACTGAAATCGTACTTTACTGTGTAATTTAGTTATCCTTTCCTCTCTTTTAGGAGATGGCCTCCCTGGTTTAGTTGTGAGGATTGAGGCTCCTTGATTGCTGGGCCAGGGCACAGTCATCACAGTGTGCATAGGGTATTTTTATATGCAATGCATTTTTCCACAAGCAGATTGCAAATGTTGGAGGTGTGATGGGGAAGAGGGAACATAGTTTTGGGAGTGTAATGTGTTGGCAGATTTTAAAAATTAGAAACCAGAAATACAGCATTCCTCCAGTGGAAGTGGATGCTTCAAAAAATCCTGCAGGGACCGTGCAAACACTCCATACAAATTTAATAAAATAATAATAAATTAACTCAACAATTAAGTGCTTTCATATCTACCGCAGAGTTTCCTGACCAAGAAAATCCGGGTCTCAAACACCTATCCTATACAAACAGACTAAACTCCCTGTCCCTCTACTCAGTCTCGTACAGACTGCTCAGAGGTGACCTATGTCTGACATTCAAGGCCATCTCAGACCCAGCCTTGATGGAGTTGCTGCATATCCACAAGTCAAAATTCACTTGGGCAACCTGCAAGCAAGGCTTAAACCTGATCTGTGACAGAAATTGTTGGCAGGATACATTTGTGTCCCAGAGACTCCCCTGTCTGTGGAATAGACTCCCTCACCATGTTAAGTAGAGTACCTCTCTAACCCTCTTTAAGAGGAACCTGGATGACTGGATGGGAACAGAAAATATTCCCTGGGATCCCACCTATATCCCTGCTGGACAGAGGAAACAGTTGCTGACTTTGTGGGAAAAATGGGTGAAATTCTTGGCTAGGCTTATAAGTCAACAGCCTAGTATCATCCTATTATAAACCTACCGGACACTTCTTCAGAAGTGCATTATAATATCCACACAACCAAATATTTATACCTAAAGCCTTAATTAGTTCCTAATGACTTAATTCATCCATAAAAAACAGTCAACAACATTTTAAAGGTCTAAATCATATCTTACAAAATTGTGTTAATATGTCCAGCAAAATACAAAAGGAATACCCACTATGTAGAAAACAAATAATTCATTATATTACTATAATTAATTCTCTTTCTGTTAAATAAAAAAGTAAAAAAATAAAATACAAACTATAAACATATATTACCACTATTACAATTTTGCAGCTCAGAATTTTAATTCATTGTATCACCATAATTAATTCTGTTTCTGTTAAATAAAAAAATAAACTAAAATACCAAATATAAATATTTATTACCACTATTACAATTTTGCAGCAGAAAGTTTTAAAACTGGTTTAATGGAGATGTTTTCATTTAAACCCAGAGGTGAGCTGGCATTCAGTTTAAGCTGTCATAAAAGTTCCTTGTATTCAAACCTATTTTCCCAATCACTACCTCTAGGGTCAATGCTGATTTTATCAATGACACCCAATCTAAAACAGCTGAAACCAGGACATACAATAGAATGTTTATAAAGAGCACTGAATTTATTTTTAGTTGTTCTTCTGCTTTTCCTGGTTAAGGGTCGTCACAGCGGAACTCCAGTCCGCTAACGACTGGCAGTAGATTTTTATGGTGCCAAGGTGCCAGCTCGACGCCCAACCTTCAACGAAGGCATGCCCATTCACGTTTTAATTAATATGTCATAATTGTGCTCGCATAATCTCTTTCTTAGTGCCCTCTCAGTCTTTTCCACACAAAATGAAGTACATGCATCAAATTTTGCCAGATATACCACACCGTCTGTTAAACAATTTCCTTTTATAAATTTGATGTGAATACTATTTATAACAATATCAGCCTATATAATGTATGAACATTGTTTACAGTAGCCACACAACTGTTTTGCCATTAATGCTACAAATCCAACTTCCCCCCTTCGCTCAAAGAAGTTTTTAAGGTTCTTAGCTGTCCCAAAGGTGGAAATATCTTCTTTTCCTGTTGCAGTAGCATTACCTAAACAAATACCAAATAGTGGTTTAAATGTACATTTCTAGATGTCTCTGCTTCACTTACCACCTTGTCCACTATATGCTTAGGGTAACATCTTGTCATATGTTTTTAACTTGTCAATTTCTTCCAATAATAAATCTATATTTGAAATTGTTCTAGCCAGCCTTATTACCTGTCCCTTTACTAACCTAATCCTTTGGCAAAAGGAGTGTGAACTTGAAAAATGTAAATGTGTGTTGCTAAATGTGGGTTTTCTATATATGCTGGACTTAAAACCATTGTCAGTCTTAAAAATAATAGTATTCAGATAGTTAATTTGTTTAATATTGTGCAAAAATGAAAAGCTTAAAAATTCTGTGGTGGTGTGTAGTAGTCTATGAGGATCAATAACCTTTGGAACAGGTATTGTGTTGGAATACAATAAATAAATATCAGGAGATTAGATCCATTATTAACAGAAACTGGAATATCTTATGATTAAACCCAGATATACATTTGATAGTTGGGAGCTAACCTAATATAGTAAGCAAGGTTTCCAAGAACCTTAAAAACATCTTTGAACGAGGAAGAAAGTTAAATGATTGTAACACTACTGGCAAGACATTTATTTATGACAATCCAAGGTGTGAAGTACCTTCTCAATAGCAGATTGTGGAGAAGGGAAAAAAGTGGGCAAATGAATAGACTGATTAAGAGACAAGTCATTTAACCACCTTGAGCATAAAAGGAAGATTGGTACAAAGGGACACCTTATCCTTATGAGAAGCCCAAAAAGGAGGAACTGCCATATGGGCTTGCAGCTCAGACACCCATCTAGTGGAGGTATGGGCCCAAAGAAGAACAGTCTTCCAAGAACAATGATGTAAAGAACCTGAAGCTGCAGGCTCAAAAGGAGTCTGAGTCCATTTTTCCAAAACAAAATTTAGGTCCCAGAAAGGAAGAATAAGCTTTCTGGGACGCATAATATGAAGGAAACCTTTAAGAAATTGTTTGACTTCTAATCTAGAAGCCAAAAGGGAGTCAAAGGCAGACAAGCAGAAATAGCTGACAGGTGGGCTTTAACAGAAGAGTACACCAGCCCAGCATTGAAAATTTCACACAAATAACAGAAAACCAAAGGGGCTTCCATAGTAAATAAAGCCAGGTTGTGAGAGAGACTAGAAATAAAATTTCTTACATTTGGACAAAAAAATAATTTCTGGTAGTGGGTTTCCTGGTCTCCTTCAGGACCCCAAACATGTCCTCAGAAAAAAATGTGTGTCTAAAAGGGATCAAAACCCTATAAGCCACAATGTCAACTGAAGACTGAACAGCAGGTGGGGATGGATGAGAGACCCTTTGTCTTGTGTTAGGAGATCCAAACTGTGAGGTAATTTATGATGATTGCCCTTGGTCAGATGCAGAAGAAGAGGGAACCAATGCAGTCTGGGCCAAAAGGAAGTCACCAACAAGATTTTGGGAGCATACTGTTCTATCTTGAACAGGACCTTTGGTATGAGTGGAAGGGGACAGGAAGGCATAAAGAAACATCCCCTTCCAAGAAAATGATAGGGCATCTACCTTCCAAGCCAGAGGACATAGGACTCTGGTGCAAAAGAGAGGAAGTCATCTGCTCAGATGGGTGGCAAAGAGAGCTTCCTGAGGAGTACCCCACTGGCAGACAATGTCCAGAAACACATATCTGGGAAGCATCCTCTCATGAGTTTGTGTTATGGACCTGTTCACATAATCTGCTACAATGTTCTGAACTGTGAAGGGTCACCTGATAATGGACAGCTAGATCCCAATCCTGAAGAGCTAGTCTGCACAGAAGTTAAGATTTTGTCCCACCTTGCTTGTTGATGTACCACATCATTGTGGTATTGTCTGTTTGTGAAGACTTTGAGGGGTCCTAGAAGAAAGATAATGAAAAGCCTGAAGAGCCAGGAGAAAGGCTCTCGTCTCTTTGGTATTGATGAGGTCCTTCTTTTGTCAAAGAGACCAAAGACCTTGAACTTTCAGAGGACCACAGGAGGCAATCCATCTTATGACCGAGACATTGGTAAAGAGTTCCTGAGAGGGGACTGGAGACTAAAAAGGAACCCCTGAATTGGACAACTACTGAATCCACCACTGAAGTTTCAACTTGAGGCAAGGAAGAAGGGGAATTGGAAAATCTAATGGATGAGAATGCTGAAGCCAGACTGACTTTAGGAACCCCTGGAGCTTTCTCATATGAAGCTTGGCCACAGGAAGCATAGTAATAGTTGAAGTCATGTAACCCAGAACCCTTAGAAACTCCCTAGTTGTAAGAGTCCAGAGGAAGACAGGTTTGAAAGAATGCAATCAGAGCTAAAGCCCTGGGGGAAGGCAGATACACCAGCATTGGAACCGCCTGAAGTAAAACTTCTGGAGAAGAGGCCAGAATGAGCAGGTTGTCCTAGTAAGGAAAGATCTGTATTCTCCTTACCCTGCAAAAGCAATCACAGTAGCAAGGCATTTGGTGAAGACCCATGGGGCAGTAGAGAGGCCAAAGTGCAAAGCAGAGAATTTAAAATGCAAGGAAGCAACAAAGAAACATAAAAATTTCCTGAAAAGGGGATGATTGGGATATAGAGAAAGAAATCCTTGAGAGCCAGGGAAACCAGAAAAGCCTAAGGAGGAAGAACAGGAAACAAAGTTTGAAGGGAAAGTATCCGTAAGGAAGGAACCCTAAAAAAGGCGTTTAGCTGACAGAGATCCAGAATGAGTCTCCATCTGCCTTCTTTCCTGAGGACCAAAAACATTCTGAAGTAAAACCTCTTCCCCCTTTGAGGAGCTTGAACTTTCTGAATTGTTCCATGATACAAGTCCTGAAGTACCTCTGCAGAAAAAGGCAGGTGTGTTCTCGAGAAGGCCAAGGAATGCCCAAAAAGGAAGGAAGAGATTTCCAAGCCATAAAATACCCTTGGTGGATAATGGAAAGAATCCAGGAATCCTGAGTTATCTTTAACCAAACAGGAAGGGACACAGAAAGGTAGACAGAGAGAGACAGGAATGTGACTAAGAAGAGAGAGGAAAGGATAGTCCGACAGCACCTGGTTTGTCATGAAACGGAGGCCTCTGAGCTGCAGGAGTTAGAGTAGACAAAGCAAGAGGAGCCCTTTTACAACCCTTTTTTACCTTTGGGGCAGGCAAAACTCTCTGTGGACAAAGGCAGGTTTATTATGGTAATTCCTTTGAAACTAAGGAACAGGTGACACAAAAATAGGTTTCAAATCCTTTAAAGCGTTAGCCTTTTCATGAAGAGACGTATACAGCTCAGCAAACAGCACCAAAAAGATATCCGTTATCTAGAGGAACATCCATCAACTTAGCCTTATCATCATTAGGCAAAGGCTGAAGTTGAAGCCAGGAATACCTCCTCAACACAAAACCAAAACCAGCAGCTCTAGATGAGGTATTAGCTGCATCACAGCTGCATTTAATAGAATGGCAAGCAACCTGAGAAGTCCCTTGGAAAGAAAGAGCTGAAGCCTTTCCCTCAGAGGCATGAAGAGCTGAAATAACTTGACAGGCGTGAGAGAGAAGAACTAAAATTTACCTGGTCATTTGGATTTGGTAGTTTACAGCTCTAAAGGTAAAGATAGTAGAAGTATACACTTTCTTACTTAACTTCTCTATAGCTCTGCTGTCCTCGTCAGAGGGAAGCAACTTTGTAGAAGGCAAAAGTTTATATGGCTTATCAGAAGCAACAGAAATGAAAAAAGGGTCAGCAGAGGGGCACCTATAAAGAAATTTGCAATCCTCAGGCACCTTATAAAACCTATCAGTTTTTTAGGAGCAGGGGGCAGGGAGTCAGGAGCCTGAGAAGCAGTGGAAAAAGCATCCAAAAAGGCAGCAAAGACAGGAGGGCCAGCATAGGGCCTAGGAGACTCCATTTGAAGAAGTTTATAGCACCTCTTCTGAACATCAGAGACATGAGCACAATACCACTTAAAAAGCTCTAACTATGGTTTAAAAGTCCACGTTTGCACTTGTTTCCCACCTTTCCTGTAACTAGTCTAGTCCAGATACAGATTTGCTATATCCAGGACTGTTTGTAAGCTTCTGAGCCCCCCAAGCCTTTCTGTGTTGGAGGGAAGCCTTCTAGCTTATCAGTGGGAGTGGTAAGCACTAGGTAGCCTATTTACCACAAGAGTGGTTTCTGGCGCAGAAATTGTAGTTGATTGGCCGTTTGGGCAGTTTTTCTATTTCTTCCAACTTTCTGGTTTAAAAGCCCGTGTTTGGGCTTGTTTCTTACCTTTCCTGTAACTAGTCTACTCCAGATACAGATTTAATGTATCCAGGACTGTTTGTAAGTTTCTGAGCCCCAAGCCTTTTTGTGTTGGAGGGAAGCATTCTAGCTGATCAGTGGGAGTGGTAAGCACTAGGTAGCCCATCTACCACAAGATCCAGGTACAGATTTTTAGTTTTAGCACTTGAATTTGCTTACTCGTGCTCAGCACTTGTTCAGGACTTGTTGTTAGCACTAAATAAGCTACAAATTACTACAGCACTCAACCTTCCTCTTTACCTAGAGGAAAACAGTTTTTGTACTTACTTTCCTCACTTGCTTAGAGAAACTCACTTTCTTCACATGACTAGAGGAAAGTAGTTTTTTTATTTCAGGCATGTCCAAGGGTCAAGCTCCCAGTGTTCTCTCCTGTCTATATGATGAATCTGGGCATCTTGAGGCAATGTAGCAATTGCCTCGTGTACACAGACAACCCTCTCCTCCTACCACCCAACACCACAACCTGTGAGAGATGCACTTATCTAGCCAAACTGGAGCTAAAGCTCTCTCCAACCAAGACTGAACTTGACAGTCAAGTCAAGATGAGAAGGTAAACACTTGCATCACACCACACTCATCATAGTCCCACTAAACCTACACCACCAAAATACACACACACACACAAACACAAAAACATTCACAGAGGCTCTCAATAACAATCTGCTCAAGCAACAGAGACCTCCAAAGCAGAAACGCTAGCAACCCCCACCCTCCAACACAACCCAAATGAGACAGAGCCCACAGACTTAGTGTGCCAATAAACCACAGCCCATAAGGCAAACCAACGTACCCAACACACTAGTCATAGGTAACTCTATAGTCAGGCACACAGATATCCCACTCACCAGGCTAAAATGAGAAGGTTACTGTGAGCTGCCTGTCGGGTGCCAGGATCCGCCACATAACCCACGCACTGAGGTCACTCCACAACAAGTACAAATATGACTGTCATTGTCCATGTTGGTGGGAACGACCTGAGACGTACCCTCCATGGACTACATGAAGAGAAACATGGAAGAGCTCTCCGATTTTGTAAGCCCAGGCAGGTATAACCCTAGCCCTGAGTAGCATCCTGCCATCGTCCAGAATGGTACCACAGTACAAGGACAAAATGATTGACTTCAACAATTGGCTAAGCTTCTGATGTCATTCTAAGATGATTCAGTATCTGTCTGCCTGGGATGACATGGTCAACAGACCACGATGCTTTGCCAGAGATGGCCTGCACCTGTCATCCTTGGGATTCCGAATACTGGCTAAGGCTCTTGTCGCCCCTATAGTGCCTTTTTTAGGCAAGGTTCAAATGACAAATTCACCACCAGTAACAGGAACAGGCAAGCAAAAACTGAGGGAAATGCTACTCAATGTTAGAAGTCTAAATCTCAAAATGCACTCACTCGACGCACTCCTTAAAATGGAGAACATTGATATCTGTGCAGTGACTGAGACCTGGTTCAAGGCTCTAGACAGCACCCCTGCATTACCAGACTATAACTCATACCACACTTTTCGGCCATCTAACCTGGACCAGAACACCAAAGGGGGAGGTATGGCCATATTCTTTAAGGATATCCACACCTCCAAGCTAGTTGCGCAGCATAATGCATCCGAGGTTATCCAAGTGCAACTAACTCGGAGCAAAACTGCAAACCAAATTGTAGCTTGCTATAGATCTCCCACCATGTCCCAGGATTCCTACTCCTCTTTTCTTGATATACTGGAAAATATTAGGGTTCAACCAAACACCCTAAAAATGAGTGATTTCAAATACCCCACCGTTAACTGGGAAAACTACTCTGGTACCAATTCCTTAGCTAAGCGCTTTCTGGAATTCATAAATTCCAATGCCCTGGATCAACCTATCCACATCCCCACCAGGGGCAACAATACCCTAGACCTAGTGATTACTAACATGAGTGACCGGTGTTCCACACCTGAAGTCAACTCCTCATTGGTCAGATCCGACCATAAGCTAATCACCATAGATATCCGCATCCTGCCCCCACCCACCATTAAGGAAACTATGGTAAAAAAATTCTCCAAAGCTAACTTCATGCTTCTTAAGACAGAAGTGGTGAATTTCATGACACCCATGCAGATGGACAATACAGTTACGACTGCTGAATCCTACACAAATGCACTCTATAAGCACTTACACGAGTGCATGGATTGTGCTATCCCAAACATAACCAAGATGCTATCCTCCAAAAAAAAGGAAGCCAATCTGATGGTCCCCTGCCATAAACAAGCTTTACAACAGAAGGAAGAAACTGTTGCAAAAGAGAGTAAAATCCCATGAGTGGAAGAACACTCTGGTCAGCCTCAGTAAGAAGCTGAGATCCCTTATAAGATCCTCCAAAGCTAGCTATGAAAACAAAATCACCACTGATTCTAAGGGCAACCACAAAGCATTCTGTAGCTGTGTCAAGAATCTCAATGGCAACACCCAGACCTGCTATGAGTTACAACAAAATGGCACAAAAATTACAGAACCAACTGATATTGCCAACATCCTGGCAGATAAGTTCAGTGCTAACTTTACCCCCTAAAAGGGCCCATATCTATACAGGAAGAATGCAGAGTCCCTGTAATCACATATATGCAGGTAAAAGTTGCACTCTCTAAATCCAAAAACACAGCATCCATGGCACCGGACAACATTCCAGGCTGTGTTTCACATGAATGTCAGAACGAACTGGCTCCCCACCTAAGCACCATGTTCAATCATAGTCTCATGTCAGGCTTTGTGCCCATTGAATGGTGCAGAGCAACAGTTATCCTACTCCACAAAGGGGGAGCCACCATTAATCCTGGGAACTATCACCATATTAGCCTGAAGAGCCTGGTCTGCAAGTCCATGGAAAGTACAGTTGTGTACACCTACCATAAATGTAGATGTTCGAGTGTCTTCACTGTTGCAGTCATGACTGTAGGGTTCTCCCCTGCCGGCAGGCAGCCCTCGGTCGGCCAGAATCCCAAAGTCTGGGTCCGGCGTCGGCTGTTCAACCCTGCTCCCTGACGTCAGAGCGCCAAGAGTATAAAGCTGACAGCCGACGCCATCTTCTCCAGTTTTTCTTGCCCCAGATGTCAGGAGTCCCAAACTGAAAATGGTCCCAAAACCTATGCAAATACACCTCAGGTGAATGGTGAAAAAAGGAACCACACAAAAGTAAAAATAAGAGGGGACAGGAGGGAGGGGAAACCCAGACTGCATCAGTGAAGACACTCGAACATCTACATTTATGGTAGGTGTACACAACTGTACAATGTTAATCGTGTTTCACTGTTGCAGTCATGACTGTAGGGTAGAATCCCAAAGCTGAAAGAAAGGGAGGTGGTCATAAAGAAGAAGGGGCGGCTAAAAGGCCCTGCAAGACTGCAGAGGCAAAGCCTGCCCTAGACTTAGAGTAGAGAGGCAAATTGTAGTGCTTAGAGAAAGTATGCACTGAACTCCAAGTTGCAGCTTCCAAAATGTCCTTGGTAGGAACTCCCCTGAGGAAGGCTGCAGAAGTGGCAG
Organism: Protopterus annectens; assembly: GCF_019279795.1. Lineage (NCBI taxonomy): Eukaryota > Metazoa > Chordata > Ceratodontiformes > Protopteridae > Protopterus > Protopterus annectens. The sequence continues at coordinate 423,726,079 of NC_056751.1, forward strand.
CAGCTCTGGTGGAATGAGTCCGCATGCTCCCTGGGATTTGCTTTCCATGGTGTGAATAACAAAATCTGATTCCATGAGCAATCCTTTTAGAAATGGTCTGTTTAGAAATGGCTTTACCTTGGGAACTTGAAGCAGAAGAGACAAACAATTGTTCTGATTTTCTGATGTCCTTGGTTCTGTTCAGGTAAAAACGTAGCTGTTGATGTACATCCAAGGAATGTAAGATCCTTTCCCCTTTATTTTGAGGAGTGGGGAAAAAGGTTGGCAAGTGGATAGTTTGATTTAAAGCCACTTTAGAAACCACCTTAGGCATGAAAGTTGGATTAGTCCTCAAAGATACCCTGTCTTGATGAAAAATAATATAAGGTTCCACCGCCATAAGAGCTTGTAACTCTGAAACTCTCCTGGCAGAGGTTAGTGCCAACAGGATAGCTGTCTTCCAAGATAAAAACTTGATGACAGCAGAAGCGGCAGGCTCAAAAGGAGGCAAGGTTAGTTTTTCCAAAACATAATTGAGATCCCAAGCAGGAATAGGAGGAGATCTAGGAGGTCGTAAGTTCTTAGCTCCTCTGAGGAACTGTCTCATGAGCTGGTGGGAAAAGATGGGAGGGTCTGTATTATAATGAGCAGAAATAGCAGAAGCATGGATCTTAATGGAAGAGAAAGAGAGACCTTTATGTAAGAGATCCGTCAAGTAAAGTAGAATTAAAGTAATGTTAGGAAGAAGAGGATCAGAATCCTGAGCCTGCATCCAGGAACAAAATCTTTTCCATTTTCCTGCATAAGATTTCCTAGTGCTAGGACGTCTGGCTTCTAAAATGACATCCATAACCTGCTTGGGTAGGAAAGAAGAAATCAAAGGCCCTGGATTAACCAGGCTTAGAGTTCTGACATGAGAGTGTAGAACCTGACCCTGATGTTGGGACAGAAGGTTCGGAGACTGAGGTAAAATCCAAGGTCGCTCCAGGCATAGGTTTATTAGAGTTGGATACCAAAACTGCAGAGGCCAATTCGGAGCCAACAAGATTATCATCTTGGGTTTGTCCTGTTTTATCTTCAATAAAACTCATGGAAGAAGATGTAGAGGCGGAAAGGCATATCCCGAGAGGTTCCTCCAACTGAATGACAGGGCATCCACTTTCCAAGCCTCTCTGTGGAATGTCCTGGTGCAAAAATTCTGTAGCTGATGATTTAGATGGGATGCAAAGAGATCTATGTGAGGACATCCCCATACTGCTGTTATCTTCCTGAATATTTTGGTGTCCAGCATCCACTCGTGTGGATCCGAAAGGTTTCTGCTCAAACTGTCTGCCAGTAAGTTTTGTTTTCCTGGTAGAAACTGAGCTTGAAGATCCAGATTGCAAGCTAGAGCAGAGTTCCATAAATCCATGGCTAGTCTGCAAAGGGGGTAGGAATGAGATCCCCCTTGCTTGTTTATGTACCACATAACTGTGGTGTTGTCTGTCCGTATTAGTAGTTGTCCTGGTTGTATGAGATTCCTGAAGGCCAATAGAGCTTTCTGAACAGCTAACATTTCCTTTAAGTTGATATGCAGGTTCTTCTGTTCCTTTGTCCAAAGGCCCTGCAGACAATTGCCCTGAAAATGGACTCCCCAAGCATAATCCAAGGTGTCCGTGGTTAGAATCTGAGAGGCAGGAGGTACACAGAAGGGCTTCCCTTTGTTTAGAGCACATGCCCCGGACCACCAAAGAAATTCCTTTTGAAGGCAAGGAAGGACAGGAATCAGTATGTCCAAACTGTGGTAATGCTGAGACCATACACTTTTTAGGTACCACTGTATTTTCCTCATGTGTAGTCTTGCATATGGTACGAGAAGGATGCAGGAGGCCATGTAACCCAAAGCCTGCAGGAATTTCCTTGCAGATAGATGGGTTAGAGTTGCCAAGGCTTTGAAAGTTGATGCCAGCTGTAATTGTTTTTCGGATGTCAGAAATGCCATCTGGGTTGTAGTGTTTAGAAGAGCACCCAGAAAAGTTATCTGTTGTGATGGTGTCAAATTTGACTTTTTTATGTTTACAGAGAATCCCAGGGATTTGAGGAGGTTTTGTACAAAGTCTAGATGCTGGAGTAAGACATCCTTGCTGTCTGCCTGAATTAGACAATCATCCAGATAAGGGTAAATTTGAATCCCCTTGAGTCTGCAGTAAGCTACTACTGGAGCCAGGCATTTGGTGAAGACCCTGGGCGCAGTAGACAATCCAAAGGGCAGCGCAGAGAATTCAAAGTGCCTCGATCCGGCCTTGAACCTGAGGTATTTTCTGCGATCCTGCCTGATGGGAATGTGTAAATATGCCTCCTTTAAATCCAAAGTCACCATCCATGCATCTTTGGACAGCATTGGAAGAACCTGCTGTAGAGTAAGCATCTTGAATTTTGGAATCTCTAGAAAAGTGTTCAAGACCGACAGATCCAGAATGGGTCTCCATGAATTTTGCTTTCTTGGGACTAGAAAGAGCCTTGAGTAAAACCCTTTTCCCCATCTCTGAAAGAGGTACCAGTTCTATGGCATTCATAGCCAAAAGAGCCTCCACCTGGTTTAAGGCCTCCGTCCATTGATGTTTTGGAAGGTCTGGCCATCCGCTTGGCCTTGGCAAGGTATGAAAATGGAATTTGTAACCTCTTAAAATCACATCCAAAACCCATTTGTCCTGGGTTATTTGAGTCCAATTTTGGTAAAAAAGAGAGAGTTTTCCTCCGAGAGGGGCTTCCAGGCAAGATGTTCCTGTAGCCCAACAGAGGGAGTCATTGAGTTTGTTTCCTTTGAGACTGTGGCCTGTCCTCTCCTCCCCTAGGGGTAGAAGCAGTCCATTGCCTTGGTCTATAAAGCAGCTTGTGTTTGAGGCCTCCCTCTGGAGAGTCTATATCTACCCCTTTGAGGCCTGTCTGAAGAGGGAAAGGACCAGTTTTTTGATGGCCATTTTCTGCTAAATCTAGGAGGCTGTACTTGTAAGAAATCTTTAACTGTTTGCATGGATTTCGCCTTATCCTCCATCTTTATAAATCACCTCTTCAGCTTTAGATCCAAACAAAACATTAGGCTGAACAGGAGCATCCAATAATTTAGCCTTTACTTGTTCAGGTAAATTTTGTTCCTTTAGCCATGCATGCCTCCTAATGACTGTGCCAGAGGCCACAGCCCTACAACAAGCCTCCAAGGCATCAAATCCACAGTGTAAACCATGCTTCCCAACCTGTTCAGTGGCATGCAATAAATCATGTAATTCCTTATCCTCTGCACAGGCAGAATTGGAAGTAAGCTTTTGTTTTAAGACAGACAATAGAAATTGCTGGTATTTAAACATATGAAACTGACAGTTTAAAGCCCTAATGGACAAAGTCGCAGAAGTGTACACTTTTTTGCCCCATCTTTCTAAGGATCGAGAATCCTTTTCAGTAGGAGTAGGATTTTTGGCAGAAGCGGCCTTAGCTCCCTTAGGACCCTGGGAAATGGTTTCAGGGTCAGCAGAAGGGTTCTTGTATAAGAACTGATGGGAATCAGGAACCCTGTAATATCTATCAGGTTTCACAGGAGCAGGAGGAAAAGAGTCAGGGGTTAAATTAGCCTCCGAAAAGGCATCATCCACAATATCCAAAACAGGAGGGATAGCCAGGGGTCTATGTTGGGGAAGAAGAAGAAATTCCCTCAGCCTTTTCTTGGATTCCGAATACTCCTGTCCTCCCCAGTGGAAATGTTCCCTCATTTCATGCAAAGTTTCCCCAAAAGAGAAATCCTCAGGGGGAGAAGCTGAAGGAATGGATTCTTCAGCATCAGAATCCTCATAAGGAGGGAAAGAATATTCCTGATCAGAAGAAGAAACTGAGGAAACAGAAGCCTGATCAGAGGAATCATAAGAAATATCTTGCCTTGGCCTTTTGTCAGGAGGGGGATGAGAACCCCTAATCATAGCAATCAAATCCTCCGCCATCTTGAGTAACTGCTTTTGTGACTTGGGAGCCGGTTCAGAAGAAGCCTGTGTAGAAGTCTTTGATTTTGAAAGAGTCTTTGCCTTTGGCTTTGCCTTTATTAGTAGCTGAGTAGGCCTGAAAACCCCTTCGGAAGCCGGTACCTGCACAGCGGCTCCGGACCCATCCGAAGGAGCATTGTCCGAAGGTCCTGCAACAGAAATATTCAAAGGCCTGGTTGGCTCCTCGTGAGAATCCGTTTCGGCCATCGGTTCTGAAATGGCCGAAGACAGGGGCTGCAAAAGCGCCTCACTGACGACGGCCGAACCTGAAGCTGGCTCCGCTTGTGCGATATCATCAGATTTGGACCTCGGAGGCCTGTCTTTATCCTTGCGACGTTTATGAACTCCGGTAGCCAGGACCGTATCCGACGACATTTTGTAGTTAAAGCGCCTACCGAAGTAATGAAAAGCAAAATCGTACCTTCGCTTAATTGTACGTTGATTAAATCTAGCACAGAACCGACAACTAGCTACGTCGTGGTCAGGGCCCAAGCAAGGAATACAGTAAGAATGAAAATCCTTATGAGGTATTTGCTTCCCACATGAAATACAATTATTAACTTTTTCTGACATCGGAGTGGAGCAAGAAAAAAGTTTCCCCAACGGGGTACTTAGCTTTGAGTGGAGAAGAAAGTTCTTCGGACTGAAGTAAATCAGTGAAATTCGTCAGGAGTCCGCCGACCGGCAAATACGAACTGCTATCACTGCACGGCAAGAAAGACTGGGGAAGATGGCGTCGGCTGTCAGCTTTATACTCCTGGCGCTCTGACGTCAGGGAGCAGGGTTGAACAGCCGACGCCGGACCCAGACTTTGGGATTCTGGCTGACCGAGGGCTGCCTGCCGGCAGGGGAGAACCCTACAGTCATGACTGCAACAGTGAAACACGATGAACATCGTATCATCATGGAACTCTTAAACAAAGACATTGGTAACCTCCAAACTCTGGATCCCACCCAGTTCGGGTTTGTGAAAGGCAGACCATGCCTCCTGAACCTGATTGACTTCTTTGAGGTGGTCACCAAAGCCACAGATGAGGGTAAGGTGGTTCACACAGCCTATCTTGACCTCGGCAAGGCTTTCGACACCATCCCCCATTCTGGAATTATAGCTAAACTCACTAAACTAGGTATAAATCCCTATGTCACAAGATGGGTTGCCAACTGGCTCACTGACAGAACCCACACTATAAAAGTTGCAGACTCCAAATCTGACCTCAAAGCAGTGACAAGTGGAGTACCACAGGGTTCCGTCCTGGGACCTCTCCTGTTTGATATCTACTTCTCTGAAGTACAGGCTAACACAGAAGGCCTCTGGCTAAAGAAGTTCGCAGATGACTGCAAACTAGGAGCCATAGTCAGGTCCCCAAATGATGTGGACATCCTACAGAAGGGCCTCGCTGCGACAGATGTCTGGTGTCGGAGCCATGGCCTCAAGCTCAATGCCAAAAAGTGCAGTGTCATCCCCTTTGGTAAAAACTCTGTACCCATGAACTACCACATAGGCAGCAATCTATTTAACACCGAATGTGTGATGAGACCTTGGGGCCCAGGTGGACAGTAGTCTCTCCGATAGTCACATCGCCACAGTAGTCAGGAAGTCCTTCCACGTGGCACACCTCATTATAAAAGGGTTCTCATCCAGGAAAAAAAAAAAAAGAGGTCATTGTTCCCCTCTACTAGACACTCATTAGATCCATCACAGAGTACAACGCCCCTTTTGGAATGACCTCAAGACATCTGCAGCAGCTGGAAAGGCCACAGAAGTACCTCACAAAGAGGATTACTGGCCTCAAACAAATGGCCTACACTGACCGCCTCAAAAAAGTCTAGCTTTACTCCGTAGCATATCGCCTACTCCGAGGTGATCTCTGCCTAACATATAAAGCTATGTCAAACCCAGAGCTGATGGACATGCTACTAAAGAAATCCCAATCCCTCCGAGCTACACGCTCTAGGGACCTAAACCTTGTCACCACAATAAAACAGGACATGCTGGAGGGATAGATTCCTGTCCCAGAGACTTCCCATACTCTGGAAAAGGCTACCCATCTAGGTCAAGCAAAGTTCTTAATTAGCACTTAAGAAAAATCTTGATGAGTGGATGGGAAATAGGAAATACACCGCAGGGATCACTTCTGTGTCTCTGCTTGACAGTGGCACAGGAAAATAACTTTCTTGGGTGGCGTAAGCCAGGGAACCTTTTTGGCTAGGCTTATTTAGGCCCTTGGGCAGATAGCCTAGTACCCATCTATGAACCTATAAAGAGGAGAACATCTGTCACTTTACTGCTTGTGCTCTAGTTGATAGATATACATAAATCTAGTATAGAAAGGGTTTAGCTAGGCCTATTTAGGAGAATGTTTGAAGAAGTTCCAGAAGGGGTACTGTATTAAAAGCTTTGGATACATCTAAGAATAGTGCTGAAATTAGATTTCTTTCATTCCTTTGTGTATTTTACAGTTGCAGTGAAGTTCAGTAGAGCTGCAGTAATGCTATGATGGAGTAATCATATTGTGGAGGGGAGAGTTGTTTTTTTCTAGCAGACAGCTGACTGTTTGTGTAAAGACTTCTCTAATATTTTTTGATAGTTAGTTATTGACCTGTAATTGGAAAGTTCAGTGGCTATACCTCCTTTGTGAAAGGGTAAAACAATTATTTTTTCCAAATTCAGTAGATGTGCCACCTTCGTCAACGGGGTATAATGAAGGATATTTTCCAAACTGACAGAAGAGAGTGTTCAGCTTGACATCCGTTTATCAGGATTGATATGGGAGAGGAAATTAGGGATCAGTTTATCAGGATTGATATGGGAGAGGAAATTAGCTCTGCTGCTATTTTAAGATGATCACATGGAAAACTAACTGGGGCACTGGTAGTGGAATTTGTTTTATGGAGGAATTTTTTGATTGTGGCAGTTGGAAAAGATTGAGGAGAGAAATTTTCAAGGAAGTTATTAGATTGGGGGGACTATAACTGTTTGTGTCGCAAGTCAAATATATGACTGTATTAATAAAGTGAGTATTAAACTGACTGGCAATTCCATCAAGCTTTTTTTTTTTTGCGGCGTAGGTTGTGCAGCTTGCTTTAGATTTATCAGCTTATTTCCTATTGCCCAGAACATGTTAGGGTTATTAGAGTGCTTGTTTTGGAGTGTGCAGTAATAGGTTTTCTTATCTTTGGTGAGGATATGTTCATCTTTGTTTCTTAGCGGTGTGTAATCTTTTCAACTTTTATTTTTTTGGCCAATTTTTCCATACTTTACTCTGCTTCACAATGTTTTTATTCTGAGGCTAGCCATGCAGCTGGGTCTGTCTTCATTTGCTTTGATCTAAGGGGAGCAAGGGAGTCCAAGATGTTTAGGAAGACCATATTAAAGCAGCATCTAAAAGGGAGGACTGATTAACTGGGGTTATGGTACAGGTAAGAATGAGGGTAGAAGCAGTTAGTATGAGTAATTAGATAATTTGATGTTGGGGGAATTGTGGTGAGGGAAAGGAGTAATATGTCCTGGTACAGTGCGAGTTTACTTTAAGGAGGCATTTCTCTGTGGGGAGGGAGTGAAGCGAGTTATAGGCATAATCTGTACAAAATACACACACAGTTAAGAAACCCAAACAGATCCAGAATGGTACTGAATCAGCCAAATGTTACCAATAAAAGTGGATTTAACTTTGCATTGTTTAGCTGTGATGTAGCATAGTAAAAATATGCGTTAAACCAGGTGGTACATACGCAAGCAACAGCAGCCAAAGACAATACAATGCTGTTTATCATATACAAGAAACAGCACAAAGTGGGGTTCACACAACCAAAGACAATTACTAATACTACATAAGTGACACTAACACTTTTGTATTTTTTTTGTTTGTTTTTTTGGACTTATCTAAGCAGTAGTACATGCTGAGATATTTTAGCTATTCTTCCTTGCTGATCCCTGTGTGTATGTGTTGGGGTAGGGGAATAGACAAATTCCAGCTCTTAGGAAGCCAATTGGGAATTTTGCAGGTGAAAACAGTTGCTGATCTACAGAAAAGGTGGAGAAGAGGGTGACAGTCATGGAATAACTGCAATACTTACAAAAATAGAGACATATTGAGAACACAATGGTAGAAGAAAATAAAACAAGTAGTAAGTCACTCTAGAAATCACTGCCAGGTAAGGCGCAAACATTACAATAATTAAATGCATATCCACAGTACCATTTAGAAACTCCCTTTAGTAATTTCTGGCATTCTAACTACCTATAATTAACTGCATACAGTTAAGCAGCATCACCACACAACTTTGATGCATAACGATAGCAACTCTGAAATGCAGTTTGTTACGGCAGAAATGTACAATGCAAGTATCATGTCATTCCAGAAGTACACCACATGATCATTTCTAGCAAGTTCAGCAACATTAGGCATATCATCTTAAAAAACAGGAGTCAATACTCTGTTCTATGCAGAACTGGCTGCCAAATAATTATCTATTCTCCTTACTGCAGTTTAACATAAAAACACTTAATTTGTGGAGCAAAATGACCATACTGCTGCTAGCTATGGACAGGAAAGAAAGGAAGATTGTATTAAGAAAGTGTCAAATTTGAGCTTCATTATTAGCAACATGTAAATACAAGGCAAGGTCGGGCTATGTGGGGTAGGTGTGACACTCTAGAGACCTATTTACACTACTAATGGGGGGAGTCCAAGTTGCGTGTTTTATCACAATACAGACAGACATATCACATATGAGAGTTGTGAAAGGTGAAAACAGGAAATTGTACGGTTTAAATAACAAGACACATATCAAGGAATGACTGGTTTCACCAAATGGGATAAAACAACAACCCTGGCTAAAGTTTTTTTGTGGTGGGGGTCAAACCGCCTAACCTTCTAAAATATCAGAAAGGGAGAATAAACGTGCTCTTTTTCTTTATGGTGTGAGAAGACATAGTATACAAGTTAGAAAGGACAAAAGGATTGCTTTGTGTGGGACACACAATTTGGGTAGTAGGGGCACAAAAAGTATCAAAGAGCAAAAAAAATATGTGAAAGACACAAAGCATTAATTACAACAGTAGGAATGCATCTCTATTTGTTGATTAACACTTGACACAGTTTGAAGGTCTTGTTACATAATGAAAAATAGCTACATCCATTTCTTTAATTCACAGAAATCTACAGGAATGCTCAAATGCAGCAGTTATAGTTATTATGGATATGTCCATGAAGGCCCACACACTGCTCAGGAAGCAATAAAGAACATTACAGCCACTGAACAATATTCTAACTGCTGCAGTAGTGGGGTGGCATACACTGTAGTTTGTTCTGGTTGTAGTTGTTTTTATGCAGGGAAAAACAGAAGGTTGACCCAGCAAATTTATGGAGCACATATGTGCTAATTGGGTCAGAAATTTTAATACCTACAAATTCATAGAAGGTTACTAGGCTAATGGCCCTAGAGCCCTTACAAGCCTAGCCATATTTATCCAAGTTGCCCCAGTTGTCAGTGGTTAGGTGAATGAAGTTCACAGAGGTAAGCGACTATGGCAGTTAATGCAGACTTTCTCTATCCAGGAACAACATAGGCACCACCCCAGGAGTGAATCTGCGGTCATCCATCCATTGACATAGGTTGCATCTGAAGAGGGTCAGGGAGGGGCTCTGTTTCACATGAACTGGGAGCTTGTTCCATAGAGGTGACAAGTCTCTGGGATATATATATCGATCTCTCCAACGTGACCTGTTCATGTCAGAGGCTAGGTTAAGATTCTTGGAGCAAGTGACCCTCGTGCAGTTTTATTTAGGAATGTGTAGCATTTCCATCAAGGCAGGGTCACAGACTGCCATGTAAGCCAGGCACAGGTCACACCTTAGTAACCTGCAGGGGGCAGAATATAGTGACAGGGTTTTCAGTCTTTCCATGTAACACTTGCTTTACGTACCCTGTAATTTCTTGGTGAGAAACCACTGTTGTCTCTCCAGTTGTTGCAAGTGTCTGGTGAGGTACAAGCAAAAGGGAGCATTGTACTCAATTACTGGTCTGATGAGAGCAGAGTATAATAGAATAATAACATATTTGGGTCTACATTTGATGTCTTTACTTGTAAGGCATGTCACAGTGAAGGATTTCCGTACCACTATAGATACGTGGTGGTCAAACGTTCAGACTGCTATTAACCCGAGTACCCTGTACATGTACTGCTGGGTCTACACTTAAGGGGGTGATGTCTATAATGTAATTAGCAAGGATATCAGCTTTCCCAAAGGGAGTAATGATGCATTTTTTTGCATTCAGCTTTTATCAGTGGCTTTGGCACCAATCATTTGTCTGCACTAACCCTGTCTGCAGATATTAACATTGTTGGGGGGACCCGACGATTGCTCCCAATTTGCAATCATAAGCAAACTTGGTCAGCCACAGGCCATCCAAGTTTGTCTGAACTTCTGAGAAATAAATTCTGAACAGTAAGGGGCTCAGCACAGAACCCTGCAGTACACCACTGGTGACCACTCTTTTGCTAGAAGTGAAGTCACCCACTTTGACAGTGTATGTGCGGTTGATGAGCAAGTCGGCTACCCATCTGGTAATGTAGGGGTTAATTCCCAAATGGGAGAGTTTGTCTAGAACGCCTGAGTGGGCACTGTGCCACACTGTGTGCCTTGGCTAAGTCAAGAAAGGGAGTATGCACTGTCTTTCCCTCGTCCAGGGCTTGGTTGACTTTCTTGAAGAAGATAACCATGTTTAAAAGGCATCATCTACCTTTAGTGAATTCTAAATGGGTTGGGTCCAGAGTTTGTAGATTACCTATGTCCTTGTTAATAAGGTCCATAATGATGCTTTCCATGGGCTTGCAGGTGAAGCTAGTCAAGCTTATGGGCCTGTAATTCCCAGTGTCATTTGATAGTCCCCGATGGTCTCCCTTTGTGCAGAGGATTACTGTTGCTATCCTCCACTCCACTAGAACATAGCCCATTTGCAGGCTGCAGTTAAACAGGGATCCAAAGTGGGTCTGCTATGTCATGTTTTAAGTTGTTTAAAAGGCAACCTGGGATGTTACATGGTCCCACTGATGCTGTACTTTTGGACATGGAGAGTTCTGAGATAACATGCTGTCTTGAGATAACAGACTAAGGAATGGTGGAAGGTATACTTTAGGGGATGCCTGGAGAGGACAGTGGGGTGAAGTTTGCTCCAGATCTGTCAGCTACTAAGGAATGGTGGAAGGTATACTTTAGGGGATGCCTGGAGAGGACAGTGGGGTGAAGTTTGCTCCAGATCTGTCAGCTAGCGGGTTGGCTATTACCTCAGATTGAGTATGGGTGGTGCCATCCACAACCAGTTCAGTGCATAGATGGGTATTCCCTTTTAGATTTCAGACGTACTTAAAGAATGCCTTGTAATTATCCTTAGCTAGGGAGGCTATTTTTGTTTCATAATTAGGTTTGGAAGACTTGACAAGATCTCCAATTTGTTTAATTCTCCAATTTGTTTAATTAAGCTAGAGAGGAATTTCTTCCTCTGCTGAGCTAGTTCACTCTTAATCTTGGACATTAGTTTCTTTCTCTTGTTGTATAGCCCGTTTGCACTCTGGGACCACCAGGGTGGCTTGTTTTTTGGCAACACCTGGTTTTAATACAGTCAGGTACAGCCTATCCTATACAATTGCTTAAGTGGTTATACAGGACATTGGTGTACAACTGTATATAGAAGTATGTGTTACCTGCATTCAAGGGTGCTCTGAAACATCTCATACCACCAGTTAACAGGAGGTAATTTGTCTTTGAAAAATTCTTAAATGTTTTTGAGCTTGATAGGGTACCTGGTCTTATAATTATATCGAAGGAGACTGATTTTTGGTCCGATCTTACCAGGGAGGACACCACATGTGTGTGTGTGTGTGGGGGGGGGGTGCAATACGCTCTCATGTTAGTGAGTACTGTGTCCAGGACATTTCAACCTCTTGTGGGTGTGCTGACTAGCTGTTCCAGAGCATTTACAAAGTCTAAGAACCTCTGAGCCAGCATGCAAGTGGTCATATATGTTTCCCAGTCAATGGTAGAATAAAATCACCCATGTGTAAGATGTTGGGCTGTATGGCAAGTGACTCTAGTAAGTCCAGGTATGCTTTTCCTGTTTCATGGTGGGGGACCTATAGCTAGCTATGATGGGGTAGGGGGCTTTGCCTATACTTAACTGGACATGGAGGAGATCAAGAAAGTCATACTGATGGATCAGTCTAGAGATGTACTTATCCTTAATGAAGATGGACACACCTCCTCCTTTGGTTCTTTCATGCTCAGATTGTGGTCCGAATGTATAAAGGCATTGCAGCCCTGCATGGCCAGGGTGCTTTCTGCATCTTTGAACCATGTTGCTGTGACTGCACAGATGTCAGCATCTTCCAAAATGAGGAGTACTTCCAAGGAGTACATATTTTTTATTTAGACTCCTAGCATTAAGCAGCAGTACCTTGAGTTTATCTAGGCAGGATTTTGTTATGTTCAGAGGTTAGTTATTTTGACACTGCCTGAAAAAGGCAAAATAGGGGTGGCTAATGCATTCGCCACTATCCGAAAGCCTAGAGGAGATGGATGCAGACCACCTCTGGCAAAGCAGAGTGGCCTATCGACTGTCTTCCTAGGCTGGCAGACACTGAATCCCCTTGGACTGACACCAGAAGCTAAACCAATTGTAAAAGTCAATCATTTTTAGTCTATATTGTGGCATCATCCTTGGAGAAGGTAGAATGCTGCTTAAGGCTAGACTTATACCTGCCTGTGACACATAATCTGAGAGCTCAGTCATGACTGTCTTCATATAGTCCAGAGATGTACATCTCAAAGTCATTTACTCCCACATGGACTATGATGAGTCATACCGGTACTTGTGGATGAGGGACTTCGGTGCTTGAGTGACTTGACACATCCTGGCACCGGACAGGTAATTAATCATAACCTGCTCCATATCCAGCCTGGTGAGGGGAACATCGGTGTGCCTCACAATGGAGTCACCTATGACCAGTACATTAGGTGTTGTGGTGTTACGCCTTTAGGGCTTATTTGTTAAGACACTGGTGTGTGCGTTATAATGTGCTGCATTGCGTGTGTAAGTGGTTTCCATTTGGGAGACCTCTGATCTTTTGGTAAGTTATTACTGAGTACCTCCACATATGTGGGTTTATGCGTCAAGTACTTATTTAGTGCAAGAAGTGTGCATGCTGACAACCTGTTTGGCATTCCATTTGTTGTTATGCGAGTATCTTGCCTCCAATTTAAGTGTAATTACATCTCTCACCAGTATTTGTTTGTTTGAGGAATAAGTGGTTGTCAGTATACATGAGAATTGCTACATTGTCTCAGGATGCCCATGTCTACCAGGCTGTCCAGAAAGATGATGGGAAACTGCCTGTGCATTACAGCAAGCTTTTACTGTATGTTTTATTAGGGAAGGGCATGGGTTAAATTGACAAGACTGTGCTGGTAGCACCAAGACTACAAGAGAGACCTATACTTTGTGTAGGTTAAGGTTGATCAATAGGGAAACACTGCTCAGTGCACAATTGAGTTGCTCCTACAGCAGCAGAAAAGCTTGGAAGAGTTTCACTGACAACCTTGGAACAAACGGCTTACTGAAAACTAGAAATACAGGCACCAGAATTGTGCTTAAAGGAAAATTATTTTAAAAACTTAAAATCACTGCTCATAGATTTAAAATCCAATCCTTTTATGTACTTCCAGCTTTCAGTGAACCATTTGTTCCAAGTTTGTTTTGGATGTTTGAATTGAGATTAGACTAGGATTTCACGGATAGCCGTTTAGCAAAAAAATAGAGCTTCTAGGCCTTTGCGTCTATACAGGGTACTGCTAACTGCAGCTGTGTGAAGAGCAATGCTGCACAAATGCAGTTTTCTGCAAGCTACCGATCAGGAGAGCACATGATAAGCCTTCCACCAGCAATCCCCAACTCAGACAGGTTATACCAATACACTTGTACCACAAGGATGCAGAAAAACACCTTCTTAATGTAGAATAGCTGGTTTGGAGTCCAAGTGTAACAAGAACACACAAACTACCTACAACTAACAGATACAATGTACTACAGTGCAATTAACAACTTAAAGGAGCAGCAGAAAGTACATTTTTAAAGCTGCTAAAGTACAGTCACAGTACATAAAGAGAAGTGCAAAAAATGCTTGCAGCCCTTCTGTGTGCTTCCCAGCTCAGACATACCAGGTACACACCTACTGCCACTAGATGAATAATCCTGGTCCTCAATGTAAAAACACAGTAAAGGCTTGTCCAGAGTGAAATGCTACCACAAGCAAAACTTAAGATACAAAATGCTACCACAAAACACATTGTTGTATCCATATCTTTTAACAGTTATGGATACAACAGTGTAATTATTCAATGAAAGTACTTTGCTTTGTACAAATCAGCCAAGAGTCACTGAATTGTACAGAATTTATAAAGGCACTAAAAACAAGATAAGCTGATTAATAAACCCTCCAGCCAATAAAACTACATGAGAAATCTCAAGTGTTTACCCAACCTAAACATATCAGGCTACCTCCCAGTGCACTACACAGAAAATCCACTGACTTCTTGATGTAAAAACAAGTGCTTGTTAGAGTACAAAAATACACTACTTTATCCATCAGCTAGCTAAATAATAAATTCAGAGAAAGCAAATCAGTACAACAGACAATGACAGGCAAACTGGCAAATGAATAATTCAACAGATTAATAAGCTCCTCCCTTTCTACAATGCTGTTGAACTCATGTTACACTATAAATCATCAGGTTTAAAAAGCAGATTAACGAAGGCAAGGGTGAGTGAGTGGGAAAAAAACAGCAGTGCTTTCAGTTTACACAGGCTTAAAATATTTTCAGAGAGGCAAAGGCCCAGAAATGCACTGTGTATTTAAGTATCACTCAAGAAACAATTTAACCAATGAAAAAAAAACGTGAAATGTGAAGCCTACATAATTTAAGGGTCTTTCTCACACAGAAGAAAAACACCAGGCCAAACAGTTTTCTTTTCTTTTTTTTAAACAGAAAACAAAGTGGAGCAGGTAAAACAGAAAGCAGCTATATCACTCACAGACAAAATATATAGGTTTATTTTTCTCACCCAGCAGGGAATCACAAGCAATGCTTTAGTTTTATGCAGGGTTGAAATCTTTTCCAATAAGTTTTTGTTTACTGCAGTTGTAATGAAGGCTATAAGGTGTGGGAACTATATGGACAATTACAATATTGGTACAGGCATGGCAGTTAACATTAAGCACCAACTTCCATCCTGTTTTAAATCAGCATGTAAATCTATCTCATATATAAATGCATCTCTAAATTGCAATCTTAGAGATAATGGAATTGCATTTTATAGTTTTAATAACATTTACAGTGTGCATTAGATACTGTATTACTTAAAGATTTTCAGTCTAATAGCAGTCTTTAACTTTTAGCTGACTAATGACGAACAAGACTGAATTTAATGAATGAGGCTGACGTTCCTATTTCTAATGAAGTCTTGTGTATTTAAAAGATGAAAGCACTTAACTGTTTTAATAAAGTTGTTAATTCTGGATTGCCATCTACCCATGTATTTTTTTTTTAAGTTGTTACTAATTCACAGTACTGGTCATCCTTTTGTTTTCTTCTTTCCAACAAGCAACTCTCTAGTACTGAGTTAAGGGGTAGTTTACCTGTAATTTTGCTTTAGAGAGAGTTCACTTTTGGAGAGCTATATGTTGGTCTACCAAAGTTATTTCTGGGCAAATGCTTCCCTGGTCTTCTTTAGGAAGCTGCTGACTTTTTACAAAGTTTCTATTTAGGTATGCAAACCAAACTGCTTCTCTAAATCCTGATATGACTTCCCTTGTGTCAACCCAAGTCTTCTTTGCTTACATCGACTCCCGTCATCTGCGTTTCATCAAGTTGTCAGACTTTACGTATGGAATTGCATACATACAAATATTTCAAGCATGGGCAGTGATGCCCTTCTAGCTTGCCAATATGCCAAAACACTTGTTTCCATGGTAAGTGTCCAGGCTGTTCTTAAAAATATCTAAACTAGTACTTGCTTTAATGAAATATGGTAGTCTGTTCCATGCATCAGCTACTTTGTCAGAGAACCAGTTAGTATACTTCTCATTCCTACAGAATCTTCTATAAAGGTTGTCTGATGATTCTGTAGTACATTTTGATAGCTACCTCTGGAAATGTTAGTGATCTCTAAATGCCCTATATACCTGAATAAGATCTCTTAGATATCTGTAAGAGACACTGTACAAGTTCAAATATTTCAGTCTTTCATAACTTAAATTGTCACATCAATATATGCCCTTGTTACATTTCCGCTGTACTCTTTCCAGTTTACTCATGCTTGTTTTCTTATTCGGTTTCCATATTGTTATTCCACTCAAGTTTGGGTCTAACGTAACTAACAAACAATGACTTCATCGTTTTTGGTTTCCTAGACTTTATAAATCTTTTTTATACAATCTATAGTTCTATAACTATTATTAACCAATTGGCTGATATGATTAGAAAAACTCAGTTGGCGCTACCCATATACCTGCGTCCTTAAATGAGTCTACAGTTTCACTCACTGTGTGCTGTATTAAATATTCACCTTTCAATTTATGGCACATTATTCTCCTGTGTCCAAATGGTCAGTTTAGTCAAGTTATTTTGCAGACATGCCTTAACTGCAACAAACGTAATCAGTTTACCCAATGTCAAGTCATCTGCATATAGACTGTAGAACACCTCTGATGAAAAAGTTAGGTCTGAAAGATACAATCTAAACAAGTAAGGACTTAGGACAGAGCCCTGTTGGACACCCTGACTGTAACAAAGGATTTCAGTTGTCCAGTTACTGTATGATACTTGCCATGTCGAGCCCTGTGGGACACCCTGACTGTAACAAAGGATTTCAGTTGTCCAGTTACTGTACGATACTTGCCATGTCCTATTTGTAAGCCATGCAGCTATCACTCTTATCAAGAGTACATCAATACCTAGTTGTTCTAATTTACTATTCAGTGTTGTGTGTATGACCCCATCAAATGCTGAAATTAAACCTATATAAATTACGTCACAATTTTTCATTCATAACTATTACACTGTTATAGAACATCATGTAATAGTTTCAAGTCCCAACCTATCCAATTCAATAACATCCAGTATTACCTTCTCCGTTATTTTTCTACAACATGACAGTAGACTTAAGGGTCTATATGACCCTGGGTTTCTCCTACTCCCCTTTCCCTTAAAGACTGGTTTAATAAGCCACAATTCCAATCTTGAGGAATCTCCACATATTTATATAGTAGATGCAAGTTGCTGAAGTGCTCAAGTCATTGTTACTAATTCAGTCTCCTCCCTGTGCCTTGTTTGGACTTTCAATATAATCTAATTCGATTCCAGTACCAGAGGTTACCTGGGTGTCACTAGGACAACTTATCACCACTTTTGTAGAGCCAAACTGTTTTGAATTAGATTTCGTAAATATATCTATAATCTGTTGCGTCTGAGAATAATTTTTTAGAATCTGCACACAGTTTATCAATTTGTATGTCTTTACTCCTTCCACATCTTATGCATCTATAAAAGGTTTCTTATTGTGCTTAATATCTTTTTATAAATTTTCTTCAAAATGTTCTTGATTTTACCTCGGACTATGCTTAATCTGTTTGTCCAGCTTGTTAAAGTTGCAGTTCGACATCTCTTCCATTTCTTATATTTTTTGGCTCTCGACGTAATCAGATATCTTGTTCTTATGGAAATATATCTCCCTGATCTTATATACCTAGATCCTGATGTTAAACATTTTTTTTTATTTTTTTGCACTCAGTTTCTCTTTCAAAACTTTCCGCATTCCATCTGCAGTTTTTCCACGGAACACCTCACTCCAGTTAGTTTTACATAGTGCTTCCATATAATCTGTAATTAACCTTCTGTGCATTGGTTTAGATTTCAGTTTGGTAGAATTATTTAGCAACAAATTAACCTTTATAACTCCATGATCACTGCACATCAATGGTGGTGAACTTGATTTGAACTAAAAGTAATTTCTTTAGGAACATAAACCGTGTCTAGTATGTTGCGTCTCCTGGTAGTTTTTTTTTTTTTTTTTTTTTTTTTAAATCTGAAGCAACTGCTGAATCAATATTATTCCAGTCTATTTCTGGTAAATTTAAGTCCCCAGCTAATATTATTCTTCCCTCCTGTGTGTCATGGAAGAAATGTATGAATTCCTCTAGGTCATCTGCACTGGGTCTATATTACATCCTCGAACGCTTAAAAAAGCGAACGCTGATTGATCAAACTTATTTTCGCGAAACTGCAAAATATCGAAGCAGCAGAAACTCGAATTTTTTCCTAGGGAAATAATTCGGTTGTCCGTTTCTGTTGCTTCAGTATTTTCAGTGTTATGGTGGAAAGTTACTGGTCGGATTCAGGTAAGTGTGCAATTGTGTGGATGTGAGTGTTAGGGTGATTTAGGTGAGTTAGGGTTAGGGCTTGGGTTAAGTGTGTGTGCGATTGAGTGGATAGGAGGGTTAGGGCGGATTTAAGTGAGTTAGGGTTAGGGAGCGAGTGAGGTGAGTGTGCGATAGTGACGGACCTTAGGGTTTGGGTTAAGGTAAGTGGGTAGTTAGTGGTGTGTGCATAGTTTAGTGTAGGGTTAGGTATCAGATTTTGGGTGTATGTGTGTGGATTTCCGTTTGGTGTGCTTGTGTTGTGTGTGTGTGTGTTTTGGATCAGCGATTTTTTTCCCTGGAAAAAAAATGCTGATCTGACAGTTCGAGATTGTAAGCTTTCGCTTAAATTAGGTCAATCAATCAGCGTTTGCTTTTTTTTAAGCGTTCGATGATATAATATAGACCCTCTGTACTTGACTTTGGTGGTCTTTACACTCCAACAACTGCTATATGTTCCAGGGTTGTCTTTATTGTCACAGTTAACATAGTCTATAGTATTGATGTTATCATGGAACATGTAATAATCACAGATCTCATAACTATCTTTAATCCATATCACACCTCTACCTGATTTTTTTAGAATGTTACAGTAAAAATATTTACACAGTAAAAACATTCATACCCTGACATAACTGGTTTATGTTTCACAAACAATAACATCAGCCTTGTGGGAACGTAGCACATTTTCCAATAAAAAAAAAACCTTTATTATTAATGCTCCTAGAATTAACAACCATTAGAGATGTATCAAATTATTTGTGAACTGTTAAATTTTCGACCTGGCAAAAATCCTGCCTAGTGTTCGAATATTGCAGAATATCTGCTGCAAAAATTCTCTTCCCTAATCTTGAATAAAGATATTGTGTGATCTGTTATCTAGAAACACAGTAGCTTGGAATGAGCACCAAGTCTTAGCAATCCCAAAAAAAACAATGTATTTTGTTATCCACCAAAGAACTCAGTGTAAAAATACATCCTTGGTTAAGCTTTCAATCAAATTATCTTCTAAGAGAATTCACCAAAGGAAATGTCAAAGTCATTATCTTCCAAAAAACTACTTTATTTTGCCAACTTACTTTCTTGGTAGGCGAGCGCATTTATTAACAATCAAGTTGAAACACTTGTATTTATACAAACATTTTTCAAGTAACTGTTTTAACACCTGCTTTAGAAATATCTCTTTTTATTGGTTAGATGGATTTGGGCCTGGAATGTGATTGGGGAGGATTTAACCAATCAAAAGAGGGGGTGTGGTGTTACCTTCATGTGAGAATAGAAAAATTAAGAAAAAATTAATAACAAAATGCTGGCTTTTAATCCCCTTCTTTCATTAAAAACCTATGCTAAAAACATGGCTGCCTTTCCTAGTGCTTGGGGGAAAAACACACACACACACCACCTTTGCCTAGTGGAAAATACGCTCCTGGTTTTCCTTAATATCTGTCTGCCAAAAACAAAAAATGGTGCCAACGGGATAAAGTAGCATAAATAAACAAAATAATCAGATTTGCCACCAATGGGGAAAAAAGGGAGTCTCCAAATCTGAATGGCAACAAACCCAAAAGTGCTCCGTGGCTTAGAGCTACATTATAGAAAACAGAGTTATACAAGATTAATAAGAAAGGGGCCAACGGTGGTGCCAAAGCAGCCCCTAGGTCAAGCTTTAAGCAGCGGCATGGAAGTGCCCAATGTGCAAGTCGCATGGCTGCTTAAAAAAACACAAGAATAAAGAAAAAGGAAAAAAAGAGAGAGTTGGGGTCTGTTCAAAACAGCCGAGAAAGGAGTCACCAAATGTTTCTGTCCCTGATACACTCAAAATTCAATCAATGCATCCAATGTTTCAATACATAGCTTCATTACATATTTATATTAAATCGGAGGGTATGGGAAACCGTAAGGGATCTAAATGTGGGTTGGGGAAGTATGGCCATGGCACCTTTGGGTCATTATACATCAGAGTCCACTCATAGCTTAAACTTAAATGTATTTTCTAAATGTTTTAAATATTTATTTAAATGATTCTTAATTTGACTGGATTGGGGTATTCACTGTGACATTGGGAATTACATTCAAGAAATGTTTTCAGTTTAATAACTGGAAGACCAGCACAGTAACTGATAATTACGCTATAGCCACCCCCCCATAATTCCATAGGCTAGGATGTCAACTAATCCACCAATCCTACCCCAATCCGGAAATGAGAGACACCAAGTCCAGGTTTTAGTATACGTAGCTTTAGATAGGAGACAATTACTTTGTGGTTAAAACCAGAGAGATCCATAACCATATGCACTGGGATTAGGCAGTATTCTACAGAGCATACAAGTTGTATAGATAAGCCCCCAGCTTCTGATTTTAAGGTCCCCATTTTGTTGTTGTCCCAACGGATATAATGCACGATTTGCAGGGTCTAGTTGGTGATTTTGGCCATTGCTGACAAACCCTACCCATCTAAGCATTTTAATGCTCTCAACGCTGTAGGACCTGAAGGCACCATGACCATGCTTTCCCCCATCCCCCACCCCACACTTAGATCCCTTACCGTTTCCCATACCCTCCAATTTAATGCAAATACCCAATGAAGATATTGAAGCATTAGATGCATTAACTGTGTATCGGAGACTGAAAACTTTGGTGATGCCTTTCTCTTGGGTGGTTTGAACAGACCCCAACTCTCTCTTTTTTGCTTGAAGCTTGACATAGGGGCCACTTTGGCACCACTATTAGCCCCATTCTTATTAATCTTAGATTACTCTGTTTTCTATAATGTAGCTCTAAACCACGGAGTGCTTTTGGTCTCGTTGCCATTCAGATTTGGAGGCATCCTTTCCCCCCATTGGTGGCAAATCTGATTTTTTTGTTTATGCTACTTTATCACATTGGCACCACCTTTTGTTTTTGGCGAAAAATTGACTTATCAGGGAAAACCAAGAGCATATTTTTTTACAACAGGAAAGACGGTGTGTTTTTTTTTTCAAGCACTAGGAAAGGCAGCCATGTTTTTAGCATAGGTGAAGTAATTTGTTATATGCTGACAAAAGCGCTAAGTAAAATGTGTTACTGTTCCAAGGCAGTGTTTTTTTCCTGGTGGTTACTGCATTGGTTCTTGGTTTTTAGCATAGGTTCTTAATGAGGGAAGGGGATTAAAAGCCAGCATTTTGTTAATTTTTCTAATTGTCTATTCTCACATGAAGGCAACACCACACCCCCCTCTTTGATTGGAGAGGATTTGGGATTTAACCAATCATGAACAACTAAGTTTTCCAATGACATTCCAGGCCCAAATCCATCTAACCAATAAAAAGAGATCTTTGTAATGCAGCTGTTAAAACTGTTAATTGAAAAATGTTTGTAGAAATGAGTGTTTCAACTTGATTGTTAATAAATGCGCACATCTACCAAGAAAATAAGTTGGCAAAATAAAGTAGTTTTTTGAAGATAATTGGACATTTTCTTTGGTGAATTCGCTTAGAAGATAATTTGACTGAAAGCTTAACCAAGGACATATTTTTCTACACAGAGTTCTTTGGTGGATAACAAAAAATAATAATATTTTTTTTTGGGGGGGGGGGTTGCTAAGACCTGGTGCTCATTCCGAGATACTGTGCTTCCAGATAACAGATCAGACAATATCTTTATTCTAGTTTTTAACCGGTGGAACCAGTAATGTAGCAAGGAGAACTTCGGGGGCAATTTCCTATAAAGAAATTATCTTGTGTTTTCTTACACTTCCCTGATCCTGCCAAATGCACATCATCTGTTTGAATACGTGTGCCCAAAACTAGGCTTTGATGCTCTACACATTTCTATTTTTAAAACAGGACATTTTTTCATGTAGGTATTTACCCAAAAGATTTTTTCATTCACGGTGACTATTTTTTCTATAGGCAATTTATGAAAAATACGTTCTAACACCAGTGCAAGCTATACTATCTAAGAGGGTTGTCAGTTCCCAACTGGCAAAGAATCCTTTAGGATGAGATCATTTGTACCAACATGAATAAAAACAGATCTATACTTGCTTACATTAAAGCATTCCAAGGCTTATCTCACATCTATTTTTGCTCCTGGCAAGCGTAACACTATTCAATGTTCATTATCTTCTCTACAAATATAAGTATCAGTTCTTCTAATAATTGAATCTCCAATTACAAGAATATCTTTGCTGCCCAACTCTGAAGAATCTTCAACTTCTAATACAGTAATATCTGCTCTATGAATTGTTACAAACATTAGCTCATCACCATTAGTCCTATTAATCACACTGTTTTCACTGTGTATTAAATTCTCATCCAGCTGGCATTGTAAATCCACAGCTTGAGCCATATAGTCAAGGTCTTTCTTTTTTCTTACCATAATGTTCTTCAATCCTTCCATGTTCAGTTTTGATTTCTTCCTTTTTTCCTGCCCCTTGCCTCTTTTTTTCTACCTTCTCTTTTGGAAAAATGATGCCTTTTTCTGTAGACTGAAGGCTGATACTAACAAAGCAGTGCCCTTTTTAGTATGTATTCTCTTTACTTTACATACATTAATCAGTTTCTTTTTCTTCCTTGGTTGTGAACGTCTTCCTTTCTTTTTTGTTTCCTTCTTAACAAACCAGATCCTCGGATTGCTGACTACTTGCATCCAGAATTCCAGAGTTGTCAGGGGCATCGTCTTGTTTCATAGGAGTTGAATGATCTTTGCAGACAATAGATGCATTATTTCCTAAATGTGTTCTGTCTGCTCTTTACCTATCTATCCTCACCAATCCATTTGTTAATATATGAAACAACAGTTCTCCAAGCTGTGCCAATTGCAGTCACCATCAAGTCTAGATTTACTTCTAACAATGGTAAGCAAATCATCCAACTTCTGACAAGAGGAACACTGATCACCAGTGTTATCAGCTGCTACCTTTAAATATGCATAGCATTTATTACAATATACTAGATATTTGTGCATTAGCAAATCAGTGATTGCATATTCATTTAAGGAATTCATATTCAGCTTCAAAAAATAATGTTGTAAAATAAAAGAATAATCAAAATCAGTAACCACAGAATTCAAAGAAAACTTAAATCAACTTATATGACAAAAAAAATCACACAAGCAATTTAAAAGTTATGTAAGCCAGACAAAAGCTGTTAATTCCTTTACGTCACACACGACACAGTCACACTTTTTAACAGTAAAAATCAATAAATCACAAACCAAGGTAGGATTGTTTAGATATGCTCAGGAGTTTCCTCTCTGCAGTCTGTTTGAATTTACAACCTACATACATAAATATGCTGTGCTTCTTGATTTCTGTACAGAATGTAATTTGCTCTTATTTTAATAATGCTAGACTAATTTGTATGTTTAGATTATACTTGCTTCCCTAATAACAGCAGGGCCACATTTGATCACAAGCAGCTATTACGATTTCTTCTTTAATGTGAATCAATTTATTTTATGTGTTAACTTAAGTGAACTGGTTCAGAGTCTCAGTTCAACCACAACCTGAGCCACAGACAAAACACAAAGTATTAAAATTACAAAATAATTAACATGTGTACATATACACAACAGAAAGTAATGACAGCTGCATACACATGCTAGACAATTAAACAGGAGCGCATGTAGAAAAACTGTATGGAAACAGATGAAACCTTTCATACAGTAAAAGTGAATACAGTGTAATTGGCTTGCAAATGTTACTTGGGCAGTTTGTTAAAGACAATACACTTTCAACTCAGTTATTTTTAGTTCAAAAAATCTGGGCAGTGTGGAGAACAAAAGAATCAGCATAAGTGATGGTTCAGAATCGTGCATGGAAATTAATGGATCTGGAGTACATACTGGTCCAGAATCAGTGACATGGTTATGTAAACACAGTTGCTTGTTTCTCTGTAACCACATTTTTTTTTCTGTACTTCATGGGCCAACATTATTTTACATAGATAATATTTGGCAGCAGGGTTAGCAATCCAAATTCTGAATTCCATTTCAATTTACTTTAAACAAGAAAAATGGTGGGGTTAAAGAAGGGACTCAGATCCACTCACAGGGGAATTAATGTTTATGCTTTTTTTGTTATGATGTGTCTAAATTACATCAGGTTGTATTAAATATATATATATTTTTATTTTGGCAGGTAACAGCTAGATCAACCTGCTAAAATGATGCAGCAGTTAACAATTACACTGTAGTCACACCATTTTTGACAGTTATGGTAAAACACTAAAAGGGCACAGTCTTCTTCATTATAAACCAAACTGTTATTGATCATCTTTCTGTAAATGTTCTGTTACTGTATATTTTATACTCTTCTGCTTGATTACTTTTGTATCACACACATACCTCTCAAGTGTCCCACATTTTTGCAGAATCGTTTTGATTTTGCCCTGGCCCTCATAGTAAATCATTGAGGACAATAGCCAGTCAATAATGCTAACCATTAGAATTTCGTACTTCTTTTTAATTCAGAAAACGCATATTGACGCGAAACCTGATGTTCTAGTATCTTTTTAAGTGAACGAGAATAATACAGTATTAAAAAGCTATATTTGACTATTAGTCTTTATGTTATTTTTTACTTTGCCTGGAATTCTTGGGCAAAGAAGTTGAGAGGTATGGGTGACTCTTCGCCTCTAAATAGCTTGAAGCTAAACATAGGCAAAACTGCTCTACAATTTGTAGCATGCTACAGGCCACCCTCTCAAACTCAGGAAACCCACACAGCCTTCCTGAAGACACTGGAGGGTATAAATGTATCACCAAACACCATCATATTGGGTGACTTCAACTACCCGAATATAGACTGGGAACATTACTCAAGCCCCAACTTTCTAGCCCAAAGGTTCCTGGAGTTCATAAATTCAAATGCCATGGAACAACTAGTCACAGTCCCCACAAGAGGAGAAAATATACTAGATCTCATCATCACAAACATGGGGACAAAATGCTCCACACCGGAAGTATATCCCTCTTTGGTGAGATCAGATCATAAACTAATCTCACTAGAAATCCACATCCCCCCACCCCAAACAAACAAGACCACAGTGAAGAACTTCTCTAAAGCAAACTTCACACTACTCAAGACAGGTGTGGTATCCTTCAAGGCCCCCGAGCCAATGGAAACCACAACCCAAGCTGCGGAAGCCCTTACAAATGCCTTCTATGAACACCTTCAGGACTGCATGGATCAGGCAATCCCAAATAAAACCAAGACTCTTTCCACCAAGGGCAAACGTCCAGTCTGGTGGACCCCAGCCATAAACAAACTTTACAATAAGAGGAGAAAGCTATTACATGATAGAGCAAAATCCCAAAAAGGGAAGGCATCTTTGATCAGTACTAGCAAGAAACTATGATCCCTCATAAAATCATCCAAGGTCAACTTTGAGAAAAAAATTGCCATAGATTCAAAAGACAATCATAAGGCCTTCTTCAGCTATGTCAGAAACCTGGGTGGAAACTCCCAGATATGCTCAGAATTAGTCCAAAATTATGCAAAAATCACTGAACCCACAGACATTAGCAACATACTGGCAGACACGTTCAGCGCAAACTTCACTCCCCTCTCCCCCCCAAAAGGAGAGATAACTATCCCAACAGAGTGTAGCCTCCCAGACATCTCAAATGCGCAGGTGAAAGCTGCTCTCTCTAAAGCTAAAAACACAGCATGAACGGGACCGGATGGTGTCCCCGGCTGTGTGCTACATGAACTCAATGAAGAACTAAACCCGCACATAAGGCAGCTGTTTAATCTTAGCCTTACCACAGGATATGTGCCCAAGGAGTGGCGTACGGCAACTGTGGTCCCACTCCACAAAGGCTGTGCCTCTACGGACCCTGGTAATTACCGCCCCATAAGCTTAACAAGCCTGGTCTGCAAAGCTATGGAGAGGATCATAATGGAACTCATAAACAAGGACATAGGGGACTTGCAGACCTTGGACCCAACACAGTTTGGCTTTGTCAAGGGCAGATCTTGCCTTTTGAACTTGGTCGACTTCTTCGAAACAGTTACCAAGGCCATTGATGAGGGAAAGGCAGTCCATACATCCTACCTTGACCTTGCAAAAGCTTTCGACACAATACCCCACTCGGGTATCACAGAGAAACTTACCAGCTTAAATGTAAACCCATATGTCACAAGATGGGTTGCAAACTGGCTAAAGGACAGAACCCACAGGGTTAGAGTTGCTGGAGCCATGTCAGACTACAAGCCAGTTACAAGTGGTGTCCCACAGGGCTCAGTCCTTGGCCCCCTATTGTTCGGCATCTACTTCTCAGAAGTACCGGCAAACATAGGAGGACTATGGCTGACAAAGTTTGCGGATGACTGCAAACTGGGTGCCATAGTGGATAGTACAATGGACACAGACATCCTTCAGAGGGGTCTCACGGAAACTGATAGCTGGTGCCAGAGCCATGGCCTGAAGTTAAACGCAAAAAAGTGTATAGTCATACCCTTCAGGAAAAACAAGGTAACCCCAAGCTACCATATAGGTGGCAACCCACTAAGCACAGAAGAGGTTATCAGGGACCTGGGTACCCAGGTTGACAGTGGCCTCTCGTTTGACACTCACGTTGCTAAAGTGGTTCGAAAGACCTTCTACATTGCCCATCTAATCATGAAGATCAAGTGAGGTCATTGTTCCCCTGTACTCTTCACTTATCAGACCAATGATCGAGTACAATGCCCCATTCGGGATGTATCTCACCCGACACCTGCAGCAATTGGAGAGACCCCAAAAGTTCCTCACCAAAAGGATAAAAGGACTCCAAAACCTGTCATATACTGCCAGACTGAAGAAACTCCAACTCTATTCAGTTGCATACCGTCTGCTCAGAGGTGACCTGTGCCTGACATACAAGGCCATGACCAACCCGGAATTAATGGACATGCTCCACCTCAAAAAATCCAAATCCACCAGAACCACTAGAGCAAGTGACTTAAACCTTAGCACGGATATAAATAGGACGTGCTGGAGGGATAGATTTATCACCCAGAGACTCCCCATGCTGTGGAATAAAATCCCGGTCCATGTGAGGCAGAGCACCTCGCTGGCTCTGTTCAAGAGAAATCTTGACTGGTGGATGGGAGATTGTAGGTTTACCCGGGGAATCATCTCTGTGTCACTGCTGGACAGAGGCACAACAAACTAATGGGCACATTATTTCTAACATAAGGGGTGGCGTAAGCCACATAACTTTGGGCTAGGCTTATAAATGCCTTAGGGCAGATAGCCTAGTATAAACCTCTGTTTATTACCTACAGGACACACTACATAATATATAGGGGCTATTTCATACCCAACTCGTCAATTACATTTAAAAAGAGAAATCATCATCACACCTTTATATTTGGTAACAGTTAATGAGTAGAAAATAGTGATATAGAAAATGAAAACACTCAGGACAGCAATTCAAGACAGTCATTCAAAATTAAATAAAAAAGTTCAAGTCTTACATTCATTTATGAAATAAAATATACATGTTCTCTAGAACTATACTATGTTTTCAAAGCCAACTCACCCGACGGCCTATATTACCAGAACAATTCGAAATAAATTCAGTAATCCACACAAAATAAAAACTCCAAACAGTTAACCAGGAAGCCATGATGGATTTAGCATCGAAGTGCATGCTGGGTTTGCTTAAAGGGACCGCACTGCACACCATTGAGCAGTAATAGAAGGCTTAAGCTTGAAAATGAGTGTTGGGAGCCTACTGGGTTATGATGTAACACAACGAGGAAGTGCTTCCATGTTGTGAATGTAATACTCCGAAATTGTTGAATTTTTGGAGGTATTAACGTATGTGTCATCGGTAGTGCTGGACCTTGCAACTAGAGTGTTGTTTTGTGACTGTAATCTATATATTGTATTTGAGTAAGAAACAAATGGCTAAGAAGCGACTGTGAGCGGAAGTGCAGTAAGAGTGAAAATAGATAATGCAGAAATGTATGTATCGTAAGGAATTTTGCCTGCTGCGCATTAAGTAGGAAATTGAGCACATAGCGTTAGGGGCTTCCCTTTCCCATTTAGTACGATTAAACAGTTTCCATACTTTTCACGAATTAGTGACCAGTTGAAGGATACAAAGATAGTAGATGGTCCGAAGTCCCAGCGTACGATTTTTTTAGGGGGGGGGGGGATTCCCACAAGTTATCTACGGCTACTTTGCATGTGTTTCTCAATTAGAATTTGAATAACGCATGCACGGTGTGATACACCAGAGCTACAACATCTAAAGCTTATTTAAAAGGTTGTGTACAGTGGGTGTTGGAGACAATTGGTTGCTTAAGTAACTGGGTCTACTAACTGACTATGGTCAGATATTACAGTCGACTTCTTAAAGTACAAAGGTTTACTAACAACTTGAACCAGGTAGGTCTTAGGATGGTTAAAATATGGTAGTTTTACAACAGGCATGTTAGATTTATGCCCCTAGTAAAACATTTCTTTTTTGATAGTGAATGTCTACAGTAAAACATTGGGTTGCTTTCAGCACAGATGCTGAATATTAATTACATTGCAATGTGTCAGGCAGAGCTTGCTACTGCGCATCTGGTGGGTTAATACACTTCAAGTATCACCGGTTTTACTTATAATTTTTTTTTAATGCGCTGATACGATTCATTTCTATTTACCTCGGATATCAGTTAAAAATTCCTAACACGCAACTTATAACAGACTCTTTCAATGTATAACTTTGATGAACATGATCTTTTAATACCCCAAATGAGGTACGTCCCTCGTAATCGGGTGTACTTGGGAGGTACTTTTAATGGTTGTGTGGTGCTTAAATTGGCAGTAATGGAGAGCACTGGACTGAACGTAACTCGCATCTGTGAAAACGAACACGAGTTATGCTCACTCCAGTGTTCTTTATCGCCAGTTTGTTTACCGGGATAGTAGTAGTACACTGATCATAGGTAGGTACTAGACTATCTGCCCTGGGGCATTTATAAGCCTAGCCAAAGTGAGTCAGCTTTCGCCACCCCATTGATTAATTAGCTGAGCCTCTGTCAAGAAGAGCCAATGAAGTGATCCCAGGGGTATATTTTCTGTTACCCATCCACTCGTCATGGTTTCTCTTGAAGAGTGTTAGTGAGGGGCGCTGCCTAATGTAATTAGGAATTTTGTTCCAAAGCATAGGGAGTCTCTGTGACAGGAATCTATCCCTCCAGCATGTTCTATTTATTGTTGTGGCGAGGTTTAGCTCGCTAGAGCGAGTGGCTCGCAGTGACTAGGATTTCTTTAGGTGGAGCATGTCCATCAATTCTGAGTTGAACATGGCTTTTTAAGTCAGGCAGAGATCACCTCTGAGTAAGCAATATGCGACTGAGTACAGCTGGAGTTTTTCCAGCTGGGCTGCATAGGACATATGTTTGAGGCCAGTAATCCTCTTGGTGAGGTACTTTTGCGGTCTTTCCAGCTGTTAGAAGTGTCTTGTGAGGTACATCCCAAATGGGGCATTGTACTCTATGATGGGTCTAATGAGTGACGAGTAGAGGGGCACTATGACCTCTTTATTTCTAGATGCGAACCCACTAGTAATTAGATGGGCTACACAGAAGGATTTCCTAACTACTTTGGCACTATGATTGTCAAAGGAGAGATTACTATCTACCTGGGTCCCCAGATCTCTTATTACCTCTTCCGTATTAAGAGGGCTGCCACCTATGTGGTAATTCATGGGTGTTTTCTTTTTCCCAAACGGGATGACTATGCATTTTTTGGCATTTAGCTTGAGACCATGACTTTGACATTAGGTGTCCATCTCAGTAAGGCCCTTTTGAAGAATGAACGTGTCAGGCAGAGAGTCAATTATGGTTCCCAGTTTGCTGTCATCTGTGAACTTGGTTAGCCATAGTCCTCCTGTGTTTGCCTGTACTTCTGAGAAGTATATGCCGAACAGTAGGAGTCCCAGGACCGAGCCTTGTGGGATACCACTTGTGACTGGTTTAGAGTCGAACCTGGAGCCCGCTATTCTTACCGTGTGAGTTCTGTCTGTAAGCCAGTTGGCAACCCATCTTGTGACGTTGGGGTTTATGTTCAGGCTGGAGAGTTTTTCTATAATTCCAGAGTGGGGAATGGTGTCAAAAGCCTTGGCGTGGTCAAGGTAGGCTGTGTGAACTACCTTCCCCTCATCTGTGGCCTTGGTGACTATCTCAAAGAAGTCAGCCAAGTTTAGTAGGCATGATCTGCCCTTAACAAAGCTGAACTGGGTCAGATCAAGTGTTTGGAGGTTCCCAATATCTTTGTTAATGAGTTCCATGATGATGTGCTCCATAACCCTGCAGACCAGGCTAGTCAGGCTTATGGGGCGATAGTTACCAGGGTCAGTTGTGGCCCCTCCTTTGTATAGCAGAATAACTGTTGCTGTGCGCCATTCTATGGGCACGTAGCCTGTGGAGAGGCTGAGGTTGAACAGCGTGTTTAGGTGGGTGGGGGGGGGTTAGTTTGTTCTGTAGTTCGTGCAAGATGCAGCCTGGGACACCATCTGGCCCCATTGACGATGTGCTTTTGGCTTTTGAAAGGGCTGTTTTCACCTGTGCGTCTGTTATTTCCGGGACACTACACTTTTCCAGTATTGTTGTGGGCCCTTTTGGGGGTGAGAGGGGGGGTGAAGTTTGCATTGAATTGATCTGCCAGGATGTTGGCAATATCAGTGGGTTCAGTATATTTTGTGCTATTTTGCACTAGCTCAGAGCATATCACTGTAGAGTAGACCACTTGAAGGCAGGTCTTGCTTATTTATTTTTCAAGTATAGTTTCTGTGTTTTCCTCAACATAGCTCTCAACCAGTCAGGGACAAATCTCATCAGAATCCCGGACAAATCCAGAAATAATCAGGGATGCTTTTATAATATTAGTACTATTAACCAGAGACCATGACATGATAAGAGAATATGAATTAATATACATTTTCTGAAGGAAAAGAAGTCTGTAACTCTAATTCTTGTAATTTTTCGGTGATAATGGAGAACACTGGTATGTAGTAGTGTGTTTGCGTATTGCTTGGAATGTTACGGTATTAGAGGAATTTGAGAGCTGCTCACTGTAGCTGTAACAAACTATACCTTATCACACATGGTATAAAAAGTCAGACAAAACCCCAAAAAAGTTAAAAAATCACCAGCTGATGCTAAGCAATCCTTCACTGAAATGCTAATATAGACATTTCTTTGGAAGTGGGTTTTTAAAGAATGACCTTCATGTTGCCCTGTCCACCATAAAATGTTTTTTTTTTTTGTTTGTTTTTAGGTAAACTACTGAAAATTTTAATTAGTCAATGGCAGGTATTGGAACTCCTCAGTTCAGAAAACATACGTTGATTGCAAAACCTGTTCTATTAACTTTTAAAGCCATGATTTTGCATCCTATTTTCGCCCTCTCCCTCCTGATTTTTTTCTGGTAATTAAGGACTACAGTCACTTTGTAATGGCAGACATTAGCGTTAAAAACTTCTTAACGTTCATCTTTACAAGTTCATAGGTTCATAGGTTGGTACTAGGCTATGAGCCCTACAGCCTATACAAGCCTAGCCATAACAATTCCCTGGCTATTTCTTCCCACACTATTTACTTCCCTGGACCCCTGTCTAGCAGGGCGACTGATGTCATCCCTGGGGTGAATTTCCTTTCTCCCATCCAATTGTCAAGGTTCCTTTTGAAGAGGGCCAAAGAGGCACTCTGCTTGATATGTATGGGCAATCTATTCCAGAGTCTGGTGAGTCTCTGGGTCAGGAACCTATCCCTCCAGCATGTTTTGTTTATTGTGATGTCAAGGTTTAGATCCCTGGAGCATGTGGCTTTGAGGGATTGGGATTTCTTTAAGTGTAGCATGTCCAACAGCTCTGGGTTTGACATGGCCTTGTATGTTAAGCAGAGATCACCCCTGAGTAGACGATATGTGACAGAGTATAGCTGGAGTTTTTTAAGGCGGTCAGTATAGGGCATCTGCTTTAGGCCTGTGATTCTTTTAGTGAGGTATTTCTGCGGCCTTTCCAGTTGTTGCAGATGTCTTGAGAGGTACATACCAAATGGGGTGTTGTATTCTATAATGGGTCTAATGAGGGATGAGTACAGTGGGACAATGACCTCCTTTTTTCTGGATGAAAAGCCCTTCGTGATGAGGTGTGCCACATAGAAGGATTTCCTGACTGTTGTGGCGATGTGGTTATCGAAGGTGAGACCACCGTCCACCTGTGTCCCTAAGTCTCTTATCACACTTTCGGTGTTTAGTGTACTGCCACCTTCATGGGTACATGTTTTTTTCCCAATGGGGATAACTATACATTTCTTGGCATTGAGCTTGAGCCCATGGTTCTGGCACCAAGCATCTGTTTCTGTAAGGCCCTTTTGTAGAGTATCCACATAATTTGGGGATTCAAAAATGGCTCCCAGTTTGCAGTCATCTGCAAACTTTGTTAGCCAGAGTCCCTTAGTGTTGGCCTGTACTTCAGAGAAGTAGATGCCAAACAAGAGCGGTCCCAGGACTGAAACCTGAGGTACTCCACTTGTCACTTGTCTGGAGCTGGCTACTTTTACTGTGTGGGTTCTATCAGTAAGCCAGTTAGCAACCCATTGGGTGACGTAGGGCTTAATGCCCAGCTTAGTAAGTTTATCTATGATTCCAGAGTGGGGGATGGTGTCAAAGGCCTTGGCAAGGTCTGGATAGGCTGTGTGGACCACTTTACCCTTGTCCATGGCTCTGGAGACTGATTCGAGGAAGTCAGTTAGGTTCAGGAGACAAGATCGGCCCTTCACGAACCCAAACTGGGTGGGGCCCAGTGTTTGAAGGTTGCCAATGTCTTTGTGTATAAGTTACATGATAATACGCTCCATGGCCGTGCAGATAAGGTTTGTCAGACTGATGGGATGGTAGTTTCCGGAATCCAAGGTGGATTCCCCCTTGTGGAGTGGGATAACTAGCTCTGTGCCACTCAGTGGGCACGAAACCTGAGGTGAGGCTATGATTAAACATGACACTTAGGTGAGGTGCTAGTTCATATTGTAGTTCATGTAGTACACAGCCTGGGATGTCATCTGGTACCATGGATGCTGTATTCTTAACTTTGGAGAGTGCGTTTTTTACCTGTGTGGCCGTTATTACCGGAATTTGGCAATCTTCTGGTATTGAGATGGGCCATTTAGGGGGTAAGAGGGGGGCGAAGTTGGCACTGAATCGATCTGCCAGGATATTGGCAATATCCTTGGGATCAGTATATTTAATGCCATTCTATTTTAGCTCAGAGCAGATGTGAGCTTTGCCATTTAGATTCTTGACATAGTTATAGAATGCCTTGTGGTTGTCTTTGGAATCTTTGGCAATTTTATTTTCATAACTAGCTTTGGAGGATTTTATGAGGGATCTCAGTTTCTTACTGAGTCTGGTAATGGAGTTTTTTTGCATCCTGGGATTTTCCTCTTTTCTGCAACAGTTTCTTCCTTTTGTTGTAAAGTTTGTTTATGGCAGGGGACCACCAGATTGGCTTCCTATTTTTGGATGAGAGCATCTTGGTTATATTTGGGATGGCACGATTCATGCATGAGTGGATGTGCTCGTACAGTGCCTTAGTGTAGGATTCAGCAGTTGAACTTTCAGTTCCCATCTGCATGGGTGTCATGAAGTTTGTCACTTCTGACTTGAGTAGCATGAAGTTGGCTTTGGAGGAGTTTTTATGGAGGTTTCCTTACTGGGGGGTGGGGATGGGATGTGGATGTGTTAAGGGTGATTAGCTTATGGTCAGACCTGACTAACGAGGGGGTGACCATAGGTGTGGAGCATCGATTTCCCATGTTGGTAAGTGGTGTATTGTTGCTGGTAGTGATTCAGGCAATACTGGCATCTTCGTTCTTGAACACGACTTGATCATGGTCCAATGTTCTCCATCACTGCCACTGCTTCTCCAAAAGTCATCAGTTTTAGGAGGGATTAAGACGGACGGAGCTAAAATTTGAGTTAAAATCAGGGACAGTTGAGAGGTCTACTCCGAAAATTGTATTTTGGTATTTACAGCAGTGCAGCACTGACTTCCTTCAATCACTTGTTCAAGAATCAAGAGCAAATCCGAACATAATGAGAGGAAAAAGGTTTCAAACTGGGCACGATTTAATTGCTGCTGCCCTTCACTTGCATTAGCTGACAGAATAACAGAATGTGCTTAACACATTTTCTGAAGAAGTCCAAGTCCAAATTCAGATTAGTTCAGTGACTGTACTCTTCAGTGGAAAATAAGAAGTTATGTACCTACCATAACGTTCCATGTTAGTTGTCTTCTCTCGCCTTCTTTCTTGCTTGATGGGTTCGGAGCTGATCCTCGGCTCCGACTCGGAACTTGCTAAGCTCGAGAGTCACTTTTACCAGCTCGAGGCAGCCCCATATCCCATGATGCAAGGCGGTAAGTACCCAGATCTTGTTTGATGACAAAGGGCAATAGCACCAAGCATAAATACTTCCCAAAGGAAGAAAGAAAGCCTACAGGATGAAAGAAGGACCAGTTCTGAATGGTCTTCAGCATAACAATCTCTTGTAGAAAGGTCTGTCCAGGCCTGGGGGAAGGAGGGAGGGTCGCAAGAAAGAAGGCGAGAGAAGACAACTAACATGGAACGTTATGGTAGGTACATAACTTCTTAATGTTAAGTTGTCAATCTCGCCTTCATTCTTGCTTGATGGGACCGCCCCTAGCACCTCTATCCTGGGTGGCTCAACGGAACAGACTCTTGAGGACTGTAGAGCCAAAACTGGCTCTGTCCCTGGAGGCCAAGTCCAATTTGTAATGGGAAACAAAAGTATGAGGAGTGGCCCAAGTGGCGCTGCACAAATAGTGTCTAAAGGAAGTCTAGCTTGAAAGGCTGTAGAAGTAGCTAAGCTCCTAGTTGAATGTGCTTTAGGTTTTGAGCACAGCTGTTTTCCCCTGAGCAGATAAATTTCAGAGATGACAGAAGAAAGCCATCTAGATAAAGTCACTTTAGAGGCAGGAAGGCCTTTCCTGTTATCCGCATAGGAAACAAAGAGTTGATCGGATTTCCTAAATTGTTTAGTTCTGTCCAAATAATATCTGAGTTGGCGGTGGACATCAAGATAATGTAATTTTGTTCCGGTCTGTTTGAATAGGTTTGAAAAGATACAGGAGATCAATGGATTGATTCAAATTAGTTTTGAGGCGACCTTAGGCAAAAAGGTCGGATTAGTTCTCAATGATACTCTGTCCTTGTGAAAGACCAAATAGGGGGGTCGAACCGAAAGAGCATGAAGTTCAGACACCCTCCTGGCCGATGTAATAGCTACTAGGAATAATGTTTTCCAAGAAAGAAATTTTAGGAGCAAGAAACAGCTGGCTCGAAGGGGAAGAATCAAGGATGTCAGCACTAAATTTAGATCCCATTGAGGAGGAGGATTCCTGATTGGAGGCTTTAGCAGGAAAATTCCTTTCAAGAAGGCTTTACAAAGCCTATGGGACATGATATTGTGATCTGCGATCCCGACATGAAAGTTCGAGATAGCAGCCAGTTGAACTCTAACTGTGGAAGAAGAGGAGCCTGCATGAAAAATCTCCGCTAAGAAGTCCAAAACTGCCTGAACTGGGGCAGTGAAGGGATCGATATTCTTGGCTTTAGCCCAATAAGAGAAACGTTTCCATTTGCTTGTATAAATCCTCCTGGTAGAGGATTTTAAAGAAGCTACTATGATGTCTCTAACAGGGTTAGAGATCAAAGGAAGCCTGGCTAAGGAAGGAAGTGGAGCAACCATGCTGAGAGGTTGAGAGAAGGGATAGACCGGTGCAGCTGACCGGATTGGTGAACCAGAAGATCTGGCACTGGGTCCAGATGCCATGGCTGCACCAAAAGGTGACGATGGAGGAACGGAAACCAAATTTGTCGAGGCCAATAAGGAGCAATGAGAATCATTTTGGCTCTCAAAACGGTAGCTTTCTGGATAACCTGAGGGATTAGAGGAAAAGGAGGAAAAGCATAAAGAAGTCCCTGGGGCGAATCCTGGGTCAGAGCGTCTCTGGGGGGATGGCCTGACAGAGGGAAGAGAGAGAAGAAGTCTGGGCATTTGCTGTTTTGGGGAGTAGCAAAAAGATCGCAACATGGGCGACCCCATTCCAGAAAAATCTCCTCCACTATAGATTGCTTGAGAGACCACTTGTGAGGCATGAGAATAGCTCTGCTCAATCTGTCCGCTAAAATGTTGATTTTCCCAGGGATGTGCGTTGCTACCAGAAACCGATGAGAGGAGATCGCCCATTGCCACATTCTGAGCGCTTCTCGACACAAGGGGTAGGACTTGGTTCCGCCCTGTTTGTTGATATACCAAACTACAGACATGTTGTCTGTGTGGACTGCAATTGTCCCTACAGGAAGAGAGTCGTTGAGGGCTTGCAACGTTAAAAGCACTGCTCTCATCTCTAGGACATTTATGTGCAGGTGGTACTCGAACGGTTGCCACGTCCCATGAACCATCCTGTCCTGATAATGCCCCCGATCAGGGAGGCATCCGTGGTGACAGTGGCTACCGGGGATGGGGGTACAAAGTGTCTGCCTTGGTGAATCTGGGGAGAAGTGATCCACCAAGCAAGATGATTTTGCAAATCTGTGTCACCAGAATGTGGTGACGCATTGGAAGTTGTTGGTAAGACCACTGAGTGAACAACATCCACTGAAGAAGGCGCATGTAGAAGCGAGCCAGGGGAAGAAGAGTAATGGCCGCAGCCATGAGACCTAATACTTTAGAACCATTCTGGCCTGTACCTTCTTGTTGGCTAGAATGATCCTGACATGACTTTGAATGTCTGAAACTCTTTGGTCTGTAAGGGTAGCTGACATCCGAACAGTGTTTAAGTTTGCCTATGAAAGTAATAGACTGGCAGGGCAATAAGGATGACTTTTCGTTGATCGAGATGCCCAAATGAGAACAAAGATTTATTGTGTAATCCCTGGCTTGAACAAGCTGATGCCTGGTGGTGGCTGACAGGAGCCAGTCGCCGAGATACGGAAACACCTGGAATCCTTGACGTCTCAGGTGAGCCGTGACCACTGCCATGCATTTGGTGAACACCCTGGGGGCTGTGGTGAGACCAAAGGGCAGGGCTCTGAACTGGAAATGACTGGACCCCAGCCAAAAGCGGAGAAATCTCCTGGAGCGTCTGTGAATTTTTATGTGATAGTATGCATCCTGAAGATCTATTGAGCACATCCAGTTATCCTTCTGCAAGAAGGGTAGAATCGACTGAAGAGTGACCATTCGGAATCTTGTCTTCCTCACAGACTTGTTGAGTCTGCTGAGATCGATCCAATATTGGTCTCCAGTCTCCGTCTTTTGGGGACCAAAAGAACCTTGAGTAGATTCCGGCTCTGAATGGTCTGTTGTAACTGGCTGAATGGCACTTTTTGCAGTAGTTTTGAGACTTCCAACTCTGCAATTTCCCTTAGACCGGTGGTACGTCTGGGAGGGAATTTGAGGGATAGAAAGGACTTTCCTCGAAAGGAATTATGTAACCCTCGGATATGATCGACTGTACCCATCTGTCTTGAGTGAGAGAACGCCAGGCTTCTGGGTACAGTGATAGTCTTCCCCCGACTGCCTCCAAGGAGGGACAGCCGGGCAACATCTCAGGGATGCTGAAAGGGCTTGTCAGAGAGAGACTCTCTGTTTCCCTGGTTTTGTGGACCCCTCTGCCTCTAGAGCGGCGTCTGTTGTTGTTACCCCTCTGCCTCTAGGGGTAAACTGACCACGTGAATCCGGCGTGACTCCTTGGGATTTGCAGAACCACATTTTGCCACCCTTCTGTCCTTTGGGATAAGGTCTAGAAGGGGTGGAAAAACGGACTCCTACGGCAGAAAGAGTTTTGCCGTCCTGCTCACACCTGGTCAACGTTTCCTTCACTTGAGGGCCAAACAAAGCTGACCCATCAAAGGGAGAGTTTGTGAAGGACGCCTTAAAGGGATCTGCAAAATTACATAGTCGCATCCAGGCTTGGCGTCTAAGAGCCACACCTGTACCTGCGGCCCTACTCGCTCCATCAGCAGCATATGATATAAGCCGCATGGAGGAGTTTGCAATGGAGTTAAGGGTTCCTAGCTGCGAAGCAATTTTTTCCTGAGCCCCCGCAGCTGTAGGATCCTGCACAACTTCACCTAGCTCCTTAAGGATATCCCTTTGGAGTCTGGTGAAGTGACAAAGATAGTTCAGCGAGCATAACAAAGGTCGCTGAAGAAAACATCCGCTTACCATGTATAGCCATGGCCCTAGAGTCCTTATTAGGAGGATGGACAGGTGCGGAAGGATCTGCAAGTTCCTCCTTGGTGGCAGCCGCCACCACCATGGCAGGAGCGGGGACACCTTTGTAAGGAATTGCTTGTCCGACGGGCAGTAATAAATTTAGAAGGCCTCTTAGGGACAGGCTCTACAGAGTCAGGAGCAGTCCACGCCTTCGAGCAATAACCTGCATAAGGGGTCGAAGGCGGAGACACCCAGGAGGTGGAGGGCCGAGATCCAAACGCCCAGGTATACTGACTCATCCTCAGAGGGATTGTTGGTGGGCCAGTTCCCCTCTGTCTAAGGAGTTCTAGGATGTCTGAGAAGGAGACATCCTCAGAGGGGGATCTTGGGGATCCCT
The DNA here is from genome assembly GCF_019279795.1 of Protopterus annectens. NCBI lineage: Eukaryota > Metazoa > Chordata > Ceratodontiformes > Protopteridae > Protopterus > Protopterus annectens. The sequence continues at coordinate 423,765,148 of NC_056751.1, forward strand.
CTGACTCATCTAAGTCAGTATCCGAAGTGATAGACTCGGGGGAGTCTACGTGTTTCCTCTTACAAGTCCTCTTCCATGGAGGATCACCCGACAAATCAGGAGAATCCTCAGAAAAGGGGATATTCCCAGTGGGGAAACCTGAGGCGGAGGATCTCTGGGTCCGGGAGCAAGAGAAGTGGCAGAGATGTCAACAGGCACTATAGAGGGAGGAGCTAAGGGAACAGACTGCTGGCTGAGTCCAGAGGCCAGCACACTCTTCATCACCTCAAAGGCTCCCCTCCCAGGGAGGTCCGAGAGAACCCGCTCAAGAGCTAGGAACTCCAGGACCCACCGAAAGGAAGGCTCGAGGCAGATGTCGGAGCTGAGCTCACCAAGGCCGAGGCTCCAAGGGAAGAGCGGGTCGGACAAGGGTCCGATGCCACTCACCCCTCGGAGGAGACCAGGAAGCCCGCCACCGAATCCCTCTAAGGAAGGTCTCAAGAGGAGATAAGAGTAGAGGCTGAAGGAGCAGAAGGGGTATCTGTCCCTCAGCCGTAGCAGAAACTATTCCGAAGACTCCAACTCCAAACTCTGGGGTAGAGTCGAAGGAGGAACTGCAATGGGGTGTGGACTAATAGTCGTCTGCTGAGACGGACTATGTAGCATTTGGGCCAGTGCCTGTGACTTTAGTAGTCTACTGACCACTCTCTCCAAATCATGGTCAGAAAGCCTGGATGACCTTGAAGATCGGCTCCGATGGCTCCGCTCCGAGAGGAGAGGCGAAGCCGGAGCCGAAAGTATCGGCTCCAAGGAAGGGGACCTAGACCTCTTCCTCGAAGGAACCATCGGAGCCGATGAAACTACTGAAACTGTCGGAGCCGGCAACTTATCGGCACCGACAGGTAGCTTCGATGTTTCGGCTCCAGCCGGAGCCGATACGGCCATAAATGTAAGGGTGTCGGAGCCGATCGGAGCCGACACCGATGCCTGGGCCACATGGTGGTCGGAACCGATCGGAGCCAACACCGAAGTGGTCGAACCAGAGTCGGCACCGATAGCCATCGGTGCCAAAGGTTTAGGTAACCCAGAATCGGCTCCAGCCGAGCCGATCTCTACTCTGAATGAGTCAGAGCCGAGGCCACAGGCTTTGACTCAGAAGCATGAACCTTGGAAGACTTAGTAGTCTTAGATGGGCCGACTTAGCCGGAGAGCCCTCCGGCTTAAGAAGGCCCCTCAAAATCAATTTATTTTCTTTCCTGCAGGACTCTCTGGCTAAAAGAATGACATATAGCACAGGAGTCCTGCAGGTGAAGAGGCCCAGACAGTACAGGCAAGAAGTGTGACAGTCTGTCAGAGACATCTTCTGACAGCACGAGTCACACTTCTTAAAGCCTGAGACCCTTTCTTTAGACATGGTGTAAAACACACACACACACACCAGTCCAAGAAATTAAATTAAATATACCAAAAGGTATCACTAACAGACACACACACACCCTAACAGGGGGGGGATGGGATGGGTTTTAGTCTGACTAAAAGTTTTGAGGAGACAGGGAAATTTTCTGTCAGAAAGGAATTAAAACTAAGTTAAAACTAATAATTTAAGGTTTTTTTTGTAAAAAGGGGCTAAAATAGTAAAGGAATAATTCACTTACCAGGAGCTGGTAAAAGGAGGACCTCATCAGCGAAGCGGCAAACGAGATCTGGGTACTTACCGCCTTGCATCATGGGATATGGGGCTGCCTCGAGCTGGTAAAAGTGACTCTCGAGCTTAGCAAGTGCCGAGTCGGAGCCGAGGATCGGCTCCGAACCCATCAAGCAAGAATGAAGGCGAGATTGACAACTTAACATAAAGAAGTTATGTCTTACCATAAAGTTCCATCTGAGTTGCAGATCTTTATTCATTCATTCTTTACAGTTAGGACCTTGCTTCTGCCCTCGGAACCGATACGGCCGTTTCCCAGCTCGCGCAAGCCAAAAACTCTCAGCTAAGAACCTACCCACAATGCCCCTCTCCTAGATACTCCAGATCGAGTTTGCCCACCTTAGATAAAGATGTAGTAATAGGAAAAGTGGGAGGCTCTGTCTGAGCAGATACTCTAACCAGGAGTACCTGAGGTCCACCAGGAGTCCAGGCAGGGGGAAGGAGGGTGGAAAGTAAAGCATGAATAAAGATGGAACGTTAAGATAAGACATAACTTCTTTATCTGAAGTTGTAAATCTGTATTCATTCTTTACAGTTAGGACTGAATCCCCAGCTACTTGAGTCCTGGGTGGCCCTAAGGAAGGATATTCCTGAGTACCCTTCACACAAAGTAACACAGGCTGAAATCCACTGATCCAAAAATGAAAATATATTTAAAACATGAAAAGAAATAAGCGCTTTCGTCTGGTATATAATTATGCTAACCTTATTATGCAGACAATTATTGAAACATATAGATCTAAAAAAAAATTTGTCCTAGTCTTTATCAAATTAAAGTCAGGAACACCCTCACTAACTAGAACTAGAAAAATTACCTATCAAATACTTTTAATATAAACTTGCTTGATATGGAAAGTGTGTCAAGGAATATCAAGAGAAAGAAATGTGGTGGCAGGTTTTTCTTCTTTTTAGAACTATATGTTTCAATAATTTTTTGCATAATAATGTTAGCATAATTATTTATATATGTATGCATTTTTAAAAAAATGTTTTATACCATGTAGGTTTAGGCTATTTATTGTATGAGACATTTTCTGATTTTAGAACATATACATATGTATTTTAGATGCTTTTTTAGCTGCATCATGCATTTTGGTTAGCACAAAAAGTTTTTCCTTTCTTTCAGTTTGTGGGGTGTGACCAATTGTGACTCTGATGTATATAAATTGCTTTGCATGCAGCTTTTAGTTGTCTGAAGAAGTCTGGTTATATATACCAGACGAAAGTGCTTACTTCGTTTCATGTTTTAAGTATATTTTCGTGTTTGGATCAGTGGATTTCAGCCTGTGTTACTTTGTGTGAAGGTTGGTTTTTGATTGTGTTTGATATTCCTGAGCACCATAGAACCAAAAGATGCTCGTACCCTGGAGGCCAAATCCAATTTGTAATGAGATATGAAGATATGAGGTCTTGCCCACGTGGCTGCTGCGCATATATTATCCATAGAGGCTCTGGAATGAAAAGCTACAGAGGTAGCCATAGATCTGGTAGGTAAAGGTAGCTTATCCTGTTGGTAAATAATGTTAATGATGTTTCTAAGCCAAGAGGATATAAAGTCAATTTGGAAACAGGCTTACCCAATCTGGGTCCTGCAAAGGCCACAAACAATTGGTCTGTTTTCCTAAAAGATTTAGTCCTGTCCAAATAACAACGAAGCTGTCGGCACACATCAAGGGTGTGCAAAAGGTACTCCCCTCTATTAGAATGCCTTGGGAAGAAAACCAGCAGGTCAATAGATTGATTAATGGAAAAACCAAAAATGACCTTGGGCAGGAAGGAAGGGTCAGTACGAAGGGACACCTTATCCGTGTGGAAGATCAAGTAAGGACTCTTGACACTCAAGGCCTGCAGCTCAGATACTCTTCTCGCTGAGGTGAGTGCTACTAGAAGCATGGTTTTCCAAGACAAACATTTCATATCACATGAATCAAAGGGAGAGCATATAAGAGACTGAAGCACCAGAGTCAAGTCCCAGGGATCTAAGGGAGGCTTGACCAAAGGTTTAACATGTAATACTCCCTTCAAAAAAGTCTTGCATAGGCGGTGTGACATAATTGAAGAATTTTCAAGACCATTATGAAAATTGGCTATAGCTGCTAAATGCACAGTGATCGTTGAAGCTGAGGCTCCTGCATGAAGGAGAGTAGTCAGGTATTGCAGAATATTTTTTATAGGCATAGAGAAAGGGTCTAAGTTCTGGTCTTTGGCCCAAATAAAGAACCTAGTCCATTTACTAGAATAAACCTTTCTAGTGGAAGGTTTGTGTGAGGCCAGAAGAATTTCATGAACAGGAGATGGGATGTTAGGCAGCCTGGCAATCATTGGAAGTGGAGGAACCAGGCTGTGAGCTTGAGACTGTGCAGGTTCGGATAAATCAATCCCTGAGGATGGGATAACAGGTCCTGGGAATGATCCAGGATCCATGGGCTGTGAATCAGATGAGGCCATAGAAAAGGTAACCAGACTTGACGTGGCCAGTAGGGAGCAATGAGGATCAATTTGCTTTTCAACCTCTGAGCTTTCTGGAGAAATTTTGGGATGAGGGGAAACGGGAAAGGCATGTAGAAGACCCGAGGGGCAATCGTGCGTTAGAGAGTCCCTCGGTGGTTCCCCCTGACGGGGAATCGAGGCAAATAGTTCCTGCATTTGTAATTCAGGGGCAAAGGAAATAGGTCTCAGCAAGGCTTGCCCCAATGTTGGAAGATCTGAGCTGCTATTACAGGACTGAGGGACCATTCATGAGGCATGAGGATGTTCCTGCTCAGATTGTCCGCAATAAGGTTGTAACTCCCAGGAATGTGCGTTGCTATAAGAAAGTGATTGTAAGCTATCACCCAGTGCCAAATCCTCATGGCTTCCCGACACAGGGGGTAAGATCTGGTTCTGCCTTGCTTGTTGGTATACCAGACGACTGATATGTTGTCTGACTGAATTGCAATGGTCCCCGAAGGCAGGGATACATGGAACGCTTGCAACGCTAAAAGAACTGCCCTCAGTTCCAGGACATTTATGTGCAAGTTGGCCTCGGGGGGGGGGGTCCAGGTGCCTTGGACAGTCTTTTCCTGGAAATACCCCCCCTCCCTAATTGAGAAGCATCTGTGGTCACAGTGGCCGTGAGTTGGGAAAGACAGAACGGTCGACACCAAAGATTATTTTGTGGCTCCATCCACCATAGCATTTCCTCCTTGCAACGGTTCATAAGATGTATCATGTGGTTGAGTGAATGGGTTAACAGTGACCACTGTGCGGAGAGGAGCCACTGCAGGATTCTCATGTGCAGTCTCGCCAGTGGTACCAAAGTAATGGCAGCTGCCATGGAGCCCAAGAGTTGCAATACAAGACATGCTGGTACAAACGTGTTAGGAAGAAGGTCTTGAATTTGGTGTCTTATTTTCAAAAGCCTGTGAGGGGGAAGAGAAGCTTGACAGGATGTTGTGTTGAAGACCTCTCCACTAAATTCCAGTGTCTTCATTGGAGACATCTGAGATTTGTCTTTGTTGATTGTAATCCCCAAGCAGAGAGCGAGATCTTGAGTGTAAGAGAGGCTGCGGACTAGGAGATTCCTGGCCAGAGCGGTAAAGAGCCAGTCGTCTAGATAGGGAAACATCTGGAATCCTTGTAGTCGAAGATGAGCTACCACAACTGCCATACATTTGGTGAACACTCGGGGGGGCTCTTGAGAGACCAAATGGCAGTGCCCTGAACTGGTAGTGACTGGCTCCCAGACGGAAGTGGAGAAACCTCCAGGAGCGGTGATCCATCTTTATGTGGTAGTACACATCCTGTAGGTCTATAGAACACATCCAGTTGTCCCTCCTTTGGAAGGGAAGAATGGACTGTACTGTGACCATCCAGAATTTTTGAGGTTTGATAAATTTGTTGAGTAGGCTGAGATCCAGAATTGGTCTCCAGTCCCCTGTCTTTTTTGGCACTAAAAAGAACCTTGAGTAAAACCCGGATCCTGCCTGTTCTGGTGGGACTGGTTGGATGACTCTTTTTCTTAACAGTTTTTCTATTTCTAAGGCTGCTAATCCCCTCTGATTGGGTGGTACATCAAGGATTCATTTGACGGGTCTGGGAGTTAGGTCAAAAGGTATTTGGCAGTCTCTAGATATTATTCTCTGCATATAAACATCGGTAGTAATAAGATGCCAGGCTGGTTGATGAGAGAGAAATGACCCCTGACTGCTTCCAGAGGAAAGCAGTTGGGCAGCTTCTCAGGAGCGCTGGTAGGATCTGCTGGAGAAAGAATCTCTGGCTCCCTGGTTATGCAGACCCCCTCTGCCCTGGGGGGATTGCTTACGACGAGTGTCACAAAAGGATCCTTGGGATTTCTTGAACCATATCTTTCCCCCCTTCTGGTTCCTGGAGTAGGGTCTCTGGGGGTTGGAAAAGCATATGCACACAGCAGACAAGGTCTTTCTGACTTTCTCACTACATGCAAGTATGTAACGTATCTTCGGTCCAAAAAGTGCAGATTCATCGACAGGTGCGTTAACGAAGGAAGATTTAAAAGGGTCTGCGAAATCACACAACCGATTCCAAGCATTATGTCTCATGATAACACCAGATGCGGCAGCTTGAGCTGCCCCCTCGGCAGTATGAGATATCAAACGCATCGAGGAGTTCGAGATGGATTCAAGTGTAGCTAGCTGCAAGGCAACAGTGTCACACACCTCATCAGACAGTATCCCCACCAAAGAGGAAGCCATTTCAGAAATTAGGTCTCTTTGGAGGCGAGTAAAGTGCACCAGATAATTCAACAACCGAATGGTGAAGGTCGCTGAAGCATAGGTCTGCTTCTCTAGTCTGTCCATGGTCCAGGATTCCCTATTTGGCGGATGAACAGTGAAACTATCTTCTGCCAGTTCCCTCTTAGTGGCCGCCGCCACAACCATAGAATCAACTGTCAGCTGCTTGGACTAGTGGGGCTGGTCCTCAGGTGTAGATAAAATCTTGTCCAGCCTCCGGGGTACAGGTTCTACATTGTCCTGGGCCTTCCAAGCATGCTGCACAATTAGTTTAACAAGATCATCTGCTGGTGGGGTCATCCAGGAAGTAGATGCCTGGGCATAGAAGGCCTGCAGAAACACCAATTCATCAGAAGAAGGGTTAGAGGCCTTCCATTCCCCCCGCTGTTTGAGGATTTAAATGAAACATCATCTGGGGGAGAACGAGGGGACCCTTTCCCTTCATCACAATCAGTGTCTTCTGTGATAGATTCCTCCGGGGAGTCAAGGTGCTTCCTGTTGCACCATTTCTTCCGGGGTGGCTCTCCAGTGGGATCTTCTGAAGACAACTCTGGAGAAGGGTTTCCCTTCACAGGGGGTTCTGATACTGGTGTCCTAGGGGCCGGTTTTGAGCCTTTGGAGTATCCATCACCTGTACAGCAGGCGCACCCAAGCCCAGTTCCAGTTGAGGGGTGACGAGAGAACTGGGAGCCATTAGAACCATGGACATAGATGGTGCCAGCGATAAAATAGGTGCCGGATTAGGTACCAAGGTATGGACAGTCCAAGCACCACTCTAAGAAAGCATTGGCTCCATCGTAGCTGATGCTGCAAGGGTGATGGGTGCCGACAGGGGGAGGCATTGCTGCCTGAGCCGAGACAGTATGTACTGAAGCATGTGCTGGGGGAGGATAAGCAGGGGAAGATGTGATAGAAGATTCTGAGCCGGGGGGGGCAGAAGGTCTAGCTGAAATTGGCAATCCCCTAGCTACCAGAAGCTGGTCCACAACTCACACTAGGTCTAGCTCAGAAAAACTTCTAGTGGATCTAAAAGAGGCTGCAGAAGGGAAATCAGGTCTTTCTAGAACGGGACTAAACCTCTGCCCCAAGAAAGGGTTGTAAGTAGGAGAATATCTTGTCCTTGGCAGGTAATTGGATTTTGGCGCTGATGGAGCCAAAGAAACTGTTGGCACCGTGGCCAGGGATGGTGCCAAGGCATGTACAGTCATTGGAGCTCAAGGAGCCAAAGAAGCTGTTGGCACCATGAACTGGGATTGTGCTGAGGCATGTACAGCCATTGGAGCCCATGGAGCCGAGGAAACTGTCAGCACCGTGGACAGGGATGGGGATGGGGCTGAGGCATGAACAGTCATCGGAGTCGATGTAGGAGCCAAAGACAGCATCAAAGTCAGTGGTGCTTATTTTGGAACCGAGATGGGAGTGAATACCATGGTCAGCACCGAGGGAGAGGACACAGATCCTGGTGCCAAAGCGGTCTGCGCCGGTGAAGCACAGAACCGACTCGGTTCCGTTATTGATAGAGATTCAGGAACTGAGTGACTCCGTTTTTCCTTATATTTTTTGGTCTTAGGAGGGGGTGAGACCTCTGACCCAGATAGAGCCTCTGAGAAAGGTATCTTGAGTGAACCTTTTAAAATAAGTTTATTCTTACGTTCTGCTAGTGTCCGATTAGAAAAACCAGCACAAATGTCACAATCAGCTTTCAAATGATCCACGCCCAAACAGTAGACACAACGAACATGTCCATTTGAGTTAGGCATCTTACGTCCACACTTGTCACACAGTTTAAAACCCAACTTAACTTTGTCTGTCATGGTAAATGAAACAATACTATCCTGTAGAAAAAAATTAAGGAAGAAATAGCAGTGGAGTTATGTTAATGAATACCACTAGTAAAAGGGGCCTGTCAAAGACAGGAGAGAGGGACAGTCAAAAGAGGTAAAAAATTAAATTAGCAAGAAAAAGGGTAGGAAATATGCCTAGGTTATAGGCGACAGTGATAAAACACTAACTTGTCTAAAAATTTTGAAATTTAGAAGAAAAACTATCATAAAAACAACAAATTACTACTTAGCTTGAGAGAGATGGCTAACACGTCTGACTAGGAATGCGGCAAACGAGATCTGAAGTATCTAGGAGAGGGGCATTGAGGGTAGGTTTTTAGCTGAGAGTTTTTGGCTTGCATGAGCTGGGAAATGGCCGTATTGGTTCCAAGGACAGAACCGAGGTCCTAACTGCAAAGAATGAATAAAGATTTACAACTTCAGATCATAGCTTTGTATGAGGCACAGAGCAATTATATGAGGCAAAAACTGGAGACAATTCAGAGTTATTTATTTTCGGTTAAGATGACAAGTCTTTATCCACGGATTATTGTTATATAATTACAATCTTCACCACATTCTCACAGCATTGTGCATTTCTTGGATTAAAATAGGGGTGGTAATGGACAGCAGTGTACTAAGAAAGTCAGTGTCTTTGAGATCGTGATTTAAAAATTGTAAGAGAGCAGCACACATGTATAACTACACTTCTGCTGCAATACTTCAGCCTTCTGATGTAATGAAGACACTATTTCAGTCAAACGTTCTCCATAATCGCCTTTAAGTCTTTTGCGGCTTTTACCAGCTGCCGTCGAAGCCTATTTTTACTGACTAGGTATTCATAAAACCTGATGATATCCTCTCCTATTGATTAGGGCCAGCATCTGCATATTGCAAAACGTAAAGACAAATACTGCCAGCCATACATTTGAAGTATTTTTTTCTTGAAATCACAGAGAAGGTCAAAGTAATGGGGAACAATTTTAAGATGTTGCTCTAACTCATTTAGAAAGTTAATAGAACAAGTTCTGTATCAACATGCATTTTCTGAAGAATAAGATCTTGTATGGAAAGTCTAACATCTGTTATATAGCAACTAACTGTAACTGTCAATGAGTACCAGAAAAAAATACAAGTGGCATATCAAAGTGTTATGCAAAATCATGGACAGTTGAGGGTGCTATAGTAAAAGCACGTTCCTTGAAAGAATCAATAACTCATATAAATAAAAAAAAAAAAAAACAGTAAGCATAACTGATTTGTTAAAAAAAAACTGTTAAACTAACTGATACCCACTTGGAAGTATGGTGTAGATCAGGGGTGTACCAATAAAATTCCGTTTTGTACTCAGAAGCTGTTAGTGTTTATCCCTTGGACACCTGTCACTTAAAAATGGGCACATCTCTCAAAAATGTTGCCCCCCCCAAACTTTTCAGCTGTTACCACTAAATTATTGTTTTTAGATTAGCAGTGTTGCATCCATTGTTAGAGGCATTCATTTAAACAACTGTAGACATAATATGACCTAAAAAAATCATGTTTATAGGATGCTCAGAAAAAAATGTACTCAGTAGTGTATAAAGAGTATGCCTAGCTACAACCTTGGTGTAGATTGATCACTCCAAACAGACATAACTGGTGTGTATTTTTTTCATAAACAAAGATAGAAGGCTGTGCTAAGATGTAAAAGAAGATTGTCTTGTAAAATTAAACAATAAATAATAAAATTGCCTTGCCTTGTAAAGTAAAAAAAAAAAAAAGAGTGAGACCCATACCTCTGTTCTGTATCTCATTATGAAGAATGTTCCTCACTTCCAGACATTAAAAAAGTCTATGTTCCATGCTGTTCCTCATTCAAATTGCTTGGAATTTTTTAAACAGTTATTTACAGTAAATAATTTTGAATCACATTAACTTATGAAAATAACTTGTAAATACGAATTAATAGTGTTTAACAATGTTGAGTTTTCTAGTTAAATTCGTAAGCAAGTGTTCCACATTTTGGCCATTTATGCAACATTATTAGATGTAGTGTGATAGTGTTCCACATTTTGGAGACAGACTATGGACAGCTGTTCTTGACCTTGTTTTACTGATTGTGGAGTGAAGTGCATAGTGCCTTTTAAATGGATAAAACTTTGCTTTGGTGATGGTGTATCGCTGAGTGATAGTTTATGTCATCAACGGTTTTGTTTCTTGAGAGAGTTGGTGCCCTTCCTTGCCCCCCCAAACTTTTCAGCTGTTACCACTAAATTATTGTTTTTAGATTAGCAGTGTTGCATCCATTCTTAGAGGCATTCATTTAAACAACTGTAGACATAATATGACCTAAAAAAGTCATGTTGATAGGATGCTCAGAAAAAAATGTACTCAGTAGTGTATAAAGAGTATGCCTAGCTACAACCTTGGTGTAGATTGATCACTCCAAACAGACATAACTGGTGTGTATTTTTTTCATAAACAAAGATAGAAGGTTGTACTAAGATGTAAAAGAAGATTGTCTTGTAAAATTAAACAATAAATAATAAAATTGCCTTGCCTTGTAAAGTAAAAAAAAAAAAGAGACCCATACCTCTGTTCTGTATCTCATTATGAAGAATGTTCCTCACTTCCAGACATTAAAAAAGTCTATGTTCCATGCTGTTCCTCATTCAAATTGCTTGGAATTTTTTAAACAGTTATTTACAGTAAATAATTTTGAATCACATTAACTTATGAAAATAACTTGTAAATATGAATTAATAGTGTTTAACAATGTTGAGTTTTCTAGTTAAATTCGTAAGCAAGTGTTCCACATTTTGGCCATTTATGCAACATTATTAGATGTAGTGTGATAGTGTTCCACATTTTGGAGACAGACTATGGACAGCTGTTCTTGACCTTGTTTTACTGATTGTGGAGTGAAGTGCATAGTGCCTTTTAAATGGATAAAACTTTACTTTGGTGATGGTGTATCGCTGAGTGATAGTTTATGTCATCAACGGTTTTGTTTCTTGAGAGAATTGGCGCCCTTCCTTAATTCCCCACTCCTGTGAACATTTAAAAGTTCAGGGGTGGATTAAGGGGGCACTGTCCCCTTTTACTCGCACAATAAGTTTTAAGCATTAGTTAACCATTGGAGGAAATTGGGCACATGCAAATCTCTTCTGGCATGCTACCATCTTCTCATACACCATAAATTGAAGTTCCACTACTTCCATGTGGCAAGTTTCCATTCAGGAGGAGTAACCATTCTTGAAAACATGTTATGCCATATCTGACCATATTGCAAATGTCAAGAGCACTACCAGTAAATATACTTATCTCACATTGAATATGCCCTTCATTTTACTGCATGAATTCAAGTTGTAACAGAAAAACAGCCATTAAAAAATATACTGCCACTTTGTCAGCTTTCTTCAAGAACTGAACACTACTGAAAACTCTCAAGAAAGCAAACAATGTTCCAGAAACCTCTATACCTGATTCTGTAATCACAGACTTACAAACACTTTTATATCATTGCTGCCTTCTCTTTCTTCTACAAAGTATATAGCAAAGCATCATCATATAACCTCAGATTCAACAGACAAGAACTCACTCACTCTACAACACCTCATTTGTTAATCAGCTAGATGGGCTGGCTTATGGACCCTTTGCAGCCATGACACGGGTATTAAGGCAGAGACAGTATCCTGAGTAAAACAGTGTATTGGTTAGACAGTAATAATATACAGTACACATATGTTAAATTAATGGTTAAAACAGATACCGAATGCCAAGCAGTACCTAGATAGATGATTATTAGTTTAATATATGTATACTCTGTATCATTGTCTAACCAATGTGTTGATTTATGTAGTGCAATGTCTCTGGCTTTGTACCTAGGTTGTGACTGAAGAGTCCTTTAAATGGCCCACCTACCTGATTTTCAAAGTTACATAAATGGAAAAAAAAATACAAAATGGAACTTTAATAAGAACAGTAGCCACAGCACACCTACTACTTGTGGTGTAGTAATTAAGAAGCTTATGGATGCAAGTTTACTGAGGTAGGAGAACTACATAACACAGTGAAGGAACTCGGAACCAGTTTGGGCTAGTAACTAATCAAATGTACTTTACTGTAGGGTACAAGGATTTAGTCATGAGTGCAATTGGTGCTTTATAAACAAGCAGACCCTGTGATGTTTTGCAGTTTGAAGCTTTCCATATCCTGATGATCTTTAGACTAGATTAAAATTGTACTTGAATGTATGGTTATAGCACTAGAATTTATAGGGTGCTTGAAGTATACTTATACAAATGCGATGTATGTTAACTAAACCTGTCGTTCCCTTTTGGCTTAGAACAACCAACGGGTACTGGTTTATAGTGTGAACATACAATAAATTATGCTAACAGAAAAATCCAGTAAACAATATATGGGGTAAGAGAATTGAGTGTTCCTGAGATTTTGGCATTTTGTTCGTAGACCTTGCCCCTAAAAAAAAAAAATTCCTGAACTACAAGGTCAGACCCTGAGAGTTCTAAGTTATGCCTCTGACAAACATCTGACCGTAAATAATGAAGACATTTTCCATCCTTTTTATATTTTGGAAAAACATGCATTTGTACAGTGTAATATTAAACTTCGAAAAAGATCACTACAGGTAGAAACAGGAAAAATAATCTTTCCCTGAACTCCCACATAATCCAAGCCTGTTTAATTTTTTTTTTTTTTTTTTTGCTAAGACTGAATGTTATATTTAAACAAGTTGCATTATGATCTGGTAAGCGACAAGGGATTGCATTAATATCAATTGTTTTATTCAATAGGTCTAAGGACACAGAGTCTATCTATATGAGACTAAGTATCAAGAAAGGAAAAGTGTTTTAAGTAAATGAGTTATTACCCATATACATTTTTATGTCCGTTAGATTATTACATTCGACCCATTTATTTAAAAATTTTGCTGATGCTGCAATTCTAGATTTTATTTTTACTAGTGATTAATTCACTTGTTATACAATTAAAATCTCTTATCAAAATTAAGCTACCCTTCATATTTCTGTGTAGAACGTCTAAGTGATCTCCTATAGCTTTTGTTCCAATGCATGGTAGCTAATGGAAATTGGCTAATGTATAAAGTTTCTTTCTAAATTTGAGAGTTGCTATTGAATACATTCCTTTAGGATTGCTAATTTTATAAACTATCTTAGGCATCATATGAGTTATTTTCCATGATATAGCTGTGCCTTCTGTCTTTTTCAAAGGAAAATGAAACTATAACTTCATAGTCTTTATTTAAAAGTTATACATCATTTTCTAATACGTTTCTTGTATAAATATATTATCACATTTGTTTATTTTTAAATCTTTTATGAAAGATTTCCTCTTATTTTTGCTATTAAAGCCATTTGTATTTATGGATATTATCTTGAAACTATTCATAAGCTATGCTTTATGTCTATCCTATGTTGCTGGATTCTGATAAATAAAGTTAATTTAAGTGCAGAGTTCACACTGGTGCAAATAATATTAGCTATAATTCTCTTTCTAAAATTCTAATCTGTTAATTTTACATAAGAAAAAGTACATAAATTATTTTGCAAATGGATCATGCAAGTTTTAGTTTGACTACAAAATCTTGACAAATTATAAGATCTAATTATCAAAGTATGTAAACATTTATAATCAGTTAGTTGAAACTGCTACTGCACTATATTATAAATTGGAAAAAAAAACTACCTTTTAAAAAAATTATTAATTTAACCACTGTAGCATGTCATAGAGAAATAAAAATTGTTTCTGTAGGATCAAAGGTAAAAAAAAAAACTTGTTAGGACTGGGTAAACTTGAAATAGTCTGTCAAAATACAGATACTGTTGAATTAGATTTAAATAGCATAACTAAAATCCAATTTGCTCCATTTCTATGTATTAAACTGACTATAATGTTTAAATAAAATTATCTACATTAGCCTCATACTGAGTAATAGTATGAGGCTGTCACTGAAGTACAGGAGCATTTCAATTAGCCTTGCTGTTACTGTGAATAAGGGGTCAGATTGTATTTCTTTAAGATATTTATTTTAATACTGATGTATAATTGGATACACAGTTATATTTTATCTAGAGCAAGGATGTTTGTCTTTATATATATGCAAAAGTAAACATCTATAACAGTGGAAAACATGCATTTATTCTAATAAAACATTGCCCTGCTAACACAGCATTTTTAATATCAGCTTAGGCTAACAGAATATTGGTTTGTTGTAGCTTCTGTTTAAATATCTTAATCTAAAATTGGCTGTTCAGAAATGTAATATATTGTGGTACTACCAAACTACTGTGTTAGTACTGAAACGTACTTAGTCAGAAAAAAATCTACACATAGACCTCTTATATTTCATTCATTAAAATACTCGTGCAATCTGGTGTGACAGTAACACAGATTTTAGCAAACTTTTCATAAAATATTTAAAAAAAAATACTTTGTGTTGTGTGATATCAGATATAATTTGCAGGGGATGTGGGGGTGCAGGGGGCTGAAAAAATATTGCTTTTTTTTGGTCTTTTTTTGCTTTTCAGTCATTTTTAGATTACATCTTTTTGTATTTGCTTATTTGATAGTTTGCTCATTGATGAGACAGTTATACATATTTATTTATTTTTCTATTTGACATTTGTTTTTCAGGAAAGTCCTAGGGAGAAAAGCTCCACAATCCAACATAGTTTAAAACATTTTATTGCGAGACAAAATACACATCATTTACACAGTATAATGTGTAAGAGGGCTACAGTTTGGGTGACATGTAAATATTGTATAAGCTAGAGAGGTAAATGAGATGAAGTTCAGATTGCATAAAAGTTGCATGATCTTATAAGTCATTACATCGTTTGATACAGTATAGGAATAATGTAAAACAATACATATAAGGTAGTACATATTTGGATAAATGAAAAGAAAAAAGTAAGAGTAAATAGGAGATTATATGAAAAATCAAAGGAGAGGTGTGATAAGTACAGAAAAAACTGCATTTAATGCTGTATATTTTACATATAGGAAGAGAAGTAGATAAAAGGTTGAAGTTGGAGGATAAAGAAGGTGACTAAGTAAGTGATTCAGCCTGGACTGGAGCAGGAAGAGATCTACAATTTGATTAAGTATTCTTTTAATGTGAATTTTAAGGAGGCCAGGTTAGGGATAGTTCTAATAGTTAGAGGTAACCTCTGAGTGTTAGTGTATGCTTTGGCCAGGGGTTTTGTTGGGTTTAAATACCTTGAGAAGTTGTTTATCTTCTAGGACGTCTGTTTGGAATGTGTGAACTGAGTAATGGCCTAAGGGCTGGACAGGCTAATGGTCTATAAATGATGTTATATGCATTTATAAGTAGAAGGTAGGAAAGATGGTAAGGGAATTCGAGCCATGTAAGGGAATATAGTGCTTTACAGTGATATGTGAAAGAAGTCGCACGGGTGAAGAACTTGACGGTTTTGTTATAGCAGCTGTCGAGTTTAGTTTTTAGGGAATAGTGTAAATTGTTTAGAATTGGGGCCCCATGAAATAGACAGATTAAGAGGTAGAAGAATTAGGCAAGAGTAATTTTTGTAAGTGTTTTCAGGAAATGTTTGTTCCTGTATAGCATGCTAAGTTTCTTGTGGGTTTTCTTTATACTACTTTAAATGTGTAGGTCAAAGTTAAGATTATCATCAGTTATGACTCCTAATAATTTGGTATGGGGACCACCATTTCAATTTCTGTGTTGTTCATGGAGAATATTTTGAACACGGTTTTGTCAGAGATTTTGGGACAAAGAGGAGCTTCTTTCATAAGGATGAATAAGAGTTCAGCATTGATAAGCCAGGTTTCAATGGTTCATAGGTTGGTACTAGGCTATCAGCCCTAGGGCCTATAGAAGCCTAGCCATAACAATTCCCTGGCTATTTCTTCCCACACTATTTACTTCCCTGGACCCCTGTCTAGCAGGGTGACTGACGTGATCCCTGGGGTGAATTTCCTTTCTCCCATTCAATCATCAAGGTTCCTTTTGAAGAGGGCCAAAGAGGTGCTCTGCTTGACATGTATGGGCAGTCTATTCCAGAGTCTGGGGAGTCTCTGGGTCAGGAACCTATCCCTCCAGCATGTTTTGTTTATTGTGATGACAAGGTTTAGATCCCTGGAGCGTGTGGCTCTGAGGGATTGGGATTTCTTTAAGTGTAGTATGTCCAGCAGCTCTGGGTTTAACATGGCCTTGTATGTTAAGCAGAGATCGTCTAGGAGTAGACGATATGCGACAGAGTATAGCTGGAGTTTTTTAAGGCGGTCAGCACTGGGCATCTGCTTTAGGCCTGCAATTCTTTTAGTGAGGTATTTCTGCGGCCTTTTCAGTTGCAGATGTCTTGAGAAGTACATACCAAATGGGGTGTTGTATTCTATAATGCGTCTAATGAGGGATGAGTACAGTGGGACAATGACCTCCTTTTTTCTGGATGAAAAGCCCTTAGTTATGAGGTGTGCCACATAGAAGGATTTCCTGACTGTTGTGGCGATGTGGTTATTGAAGGTGAGACCACTGTCCACTTGTGTCCCTAAGTCTCTTATCACACTTTCAGTGTTTAGTGTACTGCCACCTATATGGTAATTCACGGGTACATGTTTTTTCCCAGAGGGGATAACTATACATTTCTTGGCAGTGAGCTTGAGCCCATGGCTCTGGCACCAAGCATCTGTTTCTGTAAGACCCTTTTGTAGAGTATCGACATAATTTGGGGATTCAATAATGGCTCCCAGTTTGCAGTCATCTGCAAACATTGTTAGCCAGAGTCCCTCATTGTTGGCCTGTACTTCAGAGAAGTAGATGCCAAACAAGAGAAGTAATGCTTGTTTGTTATCTGCTGTAAGTGTGTTAGGAAGGTTGAAGAGCAGATGATTGTGGAGTCATCTGCATGTTGAATTAGTGTACCTTGACAAGAGGATGTATGTACGTTATCAGCGAAAATATTAAAGAGTAAGGGACCAAGGATGGATTCTTGAGGCACACCTGTGGAAGTAAGAAAGTATGGTGAGCTGGAACCTTGCTGTTAATTCATTGTTGTCTGTTTGTTAGGTAGCCAGAGAACTATTGAATAAAGGTGATAGACCAAGGCTGGAAAGTTGATTAAGGAGTTGAGAATGAGACCCTATGTCAAAAACTTTTGACAGATCTAGAAATACTGCTGATACAAGTTTCCAGAATCTTTAGCTTTATTGACATTGCCCATGATTGATAATAAGGCTGTAGCTGTGCTGTGGGCTGGTCAGAAGCCATGTTGGTTATTGGTGATTAGTTTATTTTGTAAGGTATACTGTAGAAGTTGCCAATAAATGTACTTTCCTTGGATTTTAGATAGAGTGGACAGATGGCTATAGAATGAAAATTTGTTATGTTAGCGGAATTACTTCCTTTGTGCAGTCAGTTAATACAAGACATTTTCTAAAATTTTGGGATGTTGGATTCTGTGATGAATCTATTAATATGGATGCTTATTGGATATGCTATGGCTCTGCAACTAGTTTTAGATACTCTGAGGGAAGGTAATCAGCTGAGGTACAGCAAGGGTTTAGTTTATTTAATAGTTGGCTATGCATTCTATGAAGTATATGCTGAACTTGGTGGCTGATGACTAGTGGTGTCTCTGCATGGGACAGGATCTTTCTTAGTTCCTGGGTTGAGCAGAGAGGATATGAAGGACAAGAATTTTTTTTCTTGGGGGGTATTTTTATGATTGTTTTATAGATTAGTATAATTTAACTTTTTATCTTTTGAAGCTTGTTTTTCCACCTGGTTGCACAATTGTCTGGTTAACTGTAAATCTGCATTATTTTTTGTTCTTTTTGCCATGTATTCCAAGCTCAGGCTCCATCTTACATAAAGAGTTTGTATGAATTTGTGAGCCATGGGGCAGGATATTTTTTAAATATTTTTGTACACTGTGGGGCCAAATTAAGTATGTTTAGAAATACTAGAAGAAGACTTTCAGAATAGACAGTTTATAGCCTTTAATGAATCAGCAGGAGATACTTGGGTATTTTTATTTTGTCTTTGTGATTATGGGTAGTTTTGAGTTCCTTTGTTATTTGAGTGATAGTCATATGGGCATAAACCGGTAAATGGTCATTCAGGGAGTCTGGGAGTGTACCAGTTAAAGTAAAATTAAATGGGATGGATACTAGAATCTAGTCAAGGATGAATTGTTGGGTATTCTTTCACTGTCTTGTTTGGGTATTGATAAGATGTGAGAATCCACAGAGGCTGATGCCACTGCTAAGGATGTTTGAGGAAAGGATTTGCCAAGCAAGCAATAATGCCCGATAAGATGTGTGTTATTGTGGAAATAAAGCAGCATGCCCAGGGGTGTTCTGAGGCCAGAAACTGCACACATTATTGCACTTCGAAAAATGGGCTAGCTGATAATAATAATACAAAAATTATTATTGTTGTTTCGTTGTTATTATTACTACTATCACTATGTTACATCAAAAATATTTGAAAAAAATACAGTTCCTCTGCTTAATGTTTCAGTATTGCTGTAGTATGTGTTATTGTTTTTGGTGGAATTATTTTACATCTAAAATATAAGTAATATAGGTTTTTAATGTCCATACACTCTCACTCTCTCACAAACACACAAAAATACACATTTAGATGCACAGACTGACATACTCACACAAGAAACATACACACACACCAATACTTACACTTTGCTGAGATCAAATGAAATTAAGAAAATATGAAGTCTAAATGTGTGAAATGCATTATAGCCTTGCACTCTCTGCAGCTTTAAGCCATGGCTCAGTGACTGCACAGTTGTCAGCTTTCTCTAGAAATAGGAGAGCTTGTAGGGAGTTATTTGTTTAGACACCTAGCATTGAGCAGAAATGCCTTTAGATTTTCTTGGTTTTGATTTATGTTGGAAATATTGCTAGGTTGACATTGCCTAAAAAAGGCACTATGGGGAAGGGCAATGTTTTAGCCAATATTTGAAAGTTTAGGAGGCTGACAAATATTGAACCCCTTAGCTTAGAATGACTCCAGAATCTAAGTCAAGTCACTTATCTTCTGTTCATATTGTGGCATCATCCTTGGAGTAAGTAGAATGGTGCTCAATACTAGGTTTCTACCAGCCTGGGACTATTTTCCAAGAGCTCCATGATGTCTCTTCATATAGCCTAGGGAGGTATGTCTCGGGTCATTTACACCCATAATGGACTGCAAATGAGTCATACTGGTACCTGTGGTCCAAAGAGCTGAGTGCTTGCATAATATGGTGGATCTTGGCCCCTGATAAGCAACTGACCATGACTTTCTCCTTACTCAGTATGGTGAGTGAAACATCAATATATCTCACAATGGAGTCTCCAGTGACCAGAATGCTGGGATGTGTGATGGCTTGTTTTATGGGCTTAGAAGTAGAGGCTTCATGAGGTTTGGCTATATGGGTTGATATGGGTGTTGTTTTGAAAAGAGTGTATCTGAGGCTTCTGAGGGCGCATTTGTTATGTGTGCTTCATCAGAAGGTCTTTTGGGTTTAGGAAAGTTACATTTAAGTGACTTAGCATATGTGGGTCTATGTGTCTGCTTCATGCTGTGAGTGATGGGTGCAGCTTGCGTACTACTGACAACCTGATTGACATTAGGAGTACTTTTATGTGAAAGCTTTACCTCCAGTGGCATTGTATAAATACATCTGATACTGCACATCTTATCAGTTTGTTTGAAAATTAGACAGTAGTCTGTAAACATGAGACAATTTCTACACTGCATCAAGATGCTCATATCCACCAAGCTAGTAACAGAGATAGTGGGAACGTTCATATCCATGGCAGCAGGCCCTTTTTATTGATTAGATGGTTGCAGTGAGAATATAGAGTAAAGTCAAGAATATCTGGTTTGCAGACCATTTCAAAAGAGCTTTTACAGGAAAAATGTCAACTTGGATGCCTGCATCTATACAGAGCACTGCTAAACAATTTAGGAGAAAGTATTGTAGTAGAAATTGGCAATTTATGACAAAGTATTTAGGGAGATATTATGAAGTTAGGTTGGTCACTAGCTAATCAACTAATCAAGTAGCATTTACTGAAAAGATTTGTCAAGAATGATGAATAGTGAAGATTCACCTAATTGCCTAATACTTGGCTCCTACTAATGCTGTTCTCACTACAGCTTCACACTGCTGGGATACAATGCCATTTTGTTTCTTCTCTCACCAGAAGCAAAACAATAGCACTAATTCCAAGACGAGAAGCAGGCCGCGGGCTCTTGGTAATCAGCAGTCTTATCCCCGATGGCGCAGGGCTGTGTAGGCTTGTTCTAGCCTTTTCCTGGAAGATGCTTTGAATAACAACCAGACCAATCAGGAAGGTCCCATGCAGACACTCCCTGTCCAGAGACGGTCAGGAATTAATATGCTATGCTATGCTGCTTCTCTCACCAGGAGCAAAACAGTAGCACCCATTCTATGCTGCTACCAGTGAAGCAGTAATCAGGCTTTCGGCTGATGGTGATCGGCAGTCTCCATGAAATAATGTCCCTATACTCCTTCTCTCACCAGGACCAAAACAGAAACAGTAATCCCAAGTTGACTACTGAGAGGCAATTTGTGGATTTTCTAATGATTTGTGGTTAGATGTAAGTAAACATTTATTTATTTCAATTAAATGCACAAAGAAGCACATTTATTAACTATAAATTATAGAACAGTGTTGAATTTAAAATATAAATTGTTCACATCAGGAAAAGTTATCAAGTTGTAGAAGTATTAGAAAATGAAACAGACTAATAAGGATCTACATTTATTTAAGAATAAAAAAGTTAGCTACTTTGCAATGCAGATTTTAACAAAGTCTAGCATTCTTCATATGTGTGACAGTTTCCATTATTGCTGTTAAACATATACAATTCTATATTGAGGCACCAAAAGTTTTGATATAATTGTCAAGTAAGTTAAACTTAGCTTTGATGTGAAGTCTGTAAACAGTGCTGATAACAAACACAATATAGAAATAACTGAGCTACCACACAATACTTAAGTGATGTAATTGCCTGCACATATAGCAATCAGCATAAAATAAAAGCCAGACAATCAAAATTAAAATTACTGTGGTTGCTTGATCTCTCTGTAAATGCAGTACTTGCTTAAGCTAAGGACTGTCACTAAAATGCAGTCTTCATGAGCCATTATACAATAAAGAGTCATTAGTATTTAAAAACGTGCACACTGATTAGACAGCCCAATCAGCATGACCATTGTAAACCGAGCATGTGCTAATAGACAGGAGTCCAGCTGCTCACGGATTGTTGCATGGTAAGACTTTCTACTCAATAATGTCATTCATAATGTATTTTATGAGGGACACAATAAAATATGATAAAAATAGGGGGAGTTCTGCAAAACTCTGGGCAATTGAGGGGTACGATTACCAGCACTAAGACTGATCATACCATCAGTAGCCATACCTCTCAACTGTGCAGAATTTTGCAACATATTTCAGATTTTCCTAATATTTTTGCTCTGTCCCTCACAATGTTTTTGATTTTCTGGTAAATCAATTTGGATTTGTCACTCAGTAATGCCAGACATTACATTTTCATAATTGCTGTTATATAGAGAATGCACATTGATCCTAAAAGTTGTTACTCTTTTAACTTTTTAAGGCTCTTACCTTAATATTTAAAATTTCTGCCCTTTGTCCTTCCATTATTATTGGATTTGTCCAGAATTCAGTGAAGAAGATGAGATGCAGCCTGGCAATATTAAAGTAAAACAAAAAAAAAAAAAAAAAACACCTGCCAAGACAATACTCTCTTCTCTGTTGCCTTTCTTGTCATGTACTGCTGTACTATGCAAGTGTGGGAATGTAAGTACATCAATACAGAAAATAGGAGGCAGAAGAACACTAAAGTACCCTCATACAATGATATTCTATAAGAAAGGTAAGCAATTTCCTGTTTAAGTAATCTTGTTATGTAATAGCAATAATCCACTCATGGATGTGGGTACCACAGGACTTAACCATGGTTGCTTTGTTTTTAATCAAACTACAACAACTGTGAGTAAATCCAGTGACACCAATACCAGTCATGGATTTGTCATAATCACCCCCTTTTTCCCATTTTCTACATTGGGTCAGGGTGTCGTGTCAACTGTCACCATCTCTTTCTTGATTCAATGCCAGTCTCCTTCCTTCTTTGACTGTCATGGCTGACTCTCTTCTCTAACAATCCATCCAACTCTTTCCTGGATACTCTCATTTTCTCTTGCCTTCTTCCTACCTGTCTCAAATCTTCTTCACCAAATTGTCTCCTGATTTTTTTGCACACGAGTCTGAACCACTGTAATCTGTTCTGTTTGACCATTTCTGCAACTGGAACTACTTTGGCTTCTGCTCTGATGTCCTAATTTCTTCACCTGTCCCACAGTCTGCATCCTACTTTCTGTCTCAGACACTTCATCTCTGTCACCTCTAGCTTCATCAATTGCTCTGTCTTTACTACCCAGGTTTCTTTACCATACAGAATTACTGGTTGCACTCTTGTTTTGTACAACTTACATTTCAGCTTCTTTGGCATTCCTCTGTCATTCACTACCCATGACACTCTGCCATTTGGCCCTAGCCCTCTGATTTTTACCTTTTTTTTTTAAACAAGAAACCCCTTTATTAAATGATCATGTATGACAAAGGCATTTATATAAATAAAAACAAACCACATTGACATCATTTTAGTTGTAAACATTATACATCCCTTATAACCTATCCACTCACTGTCTGTCAAACATTACATAGCTCATTCAACTCCCGCTTTCTTTTAAACCTTGTTTCTCCTCGCATGTATTGTTCCCAAAATTCCATTTTTTCTATATAATTTCTCCTACCTTTTCTAAAGATCTCAATTCCAGTTGTTTTTATCTGTGTTACTATAGTCACTAATTCTAGTAAAGTTGGTTTAGAGTTTGATTCCTATTTTCTAGTAATTGCTTTTTTGGCAGCCACCATAATTAGACTCAGCAAGGCCTTACTATGTGTAGGCAATTCCGATTCTGTATCATAGCCCAAAAATAATTTCCTTGGTTATGTCAGTTTGCTCACCCAGTATCTCTGACAGAGTAGTCTGCAGGGAATCTTTGAAGTCTGCCAACTCATTACATTCCTAGAAAATATATTCCCAGTTACCTCTTTCTTCCCCATCACACCTCCAACGTTTGCTGTCTACCTGAGGAAAACGTCTTTGGAGTCAACTTTAAACACTTCCAGGCAAAGATCCTTAATCTTCTTGACTTTATTGCATATTTAGGAGACGTGCATATACCCCCCTATTGTTTTGCTGTGAGTTGCTTATCCAATCTCTCTTCCCCAATCCTTTCTAACTTTCTCTGATTGATTTTTATACTTATCATTCAATATTTTGTATGCTCTACTAATTATTACTTTTTTAACAGCAGCTTCTGTTCTAGATTCTACTAAAAACTCTACCAATGCTTGTCTTTCACTTAGGATTCCCCTGTTTCTTTCTCTTTGACTATACTCTGATATGAATCCTTGATAGGAAAGGCAATCTCTAGCCTACAGTCCAAAGGAATTCTTGGCCTTTTCTCATTCTGTTACCTCTCTCAGTAATTATTTGTTCACAATATGTTGGTTCTTTTGCCAGCTTTCTCCAATAAATTGCAGCACCTTTTTCCCTATTGTCTGTATCACTAATTGCAGTCATCCTTATCAGCAGAATCTCCTTTCTCCATTCTCGTGTTGGCTTAGTTCTTAAAATACTTTCTGCTGTTTTATGAGTTTAATATTTTGCATGGTTATTGTTGTTCTTAAGGATCTGCAACCAAAATACCAGTCTCTCCTTGTTTCTTGAGCCCCCCCCCCGTTTCATCATCATCATCTCTTTCCACTTTGAATTATAGGTTTCTGTTTGTGTATCTATAGGAAGCTTAACTGTGTAGTTCTGAAATACCGTTTCAAATTGGTTAATCCCAAACCACCTTGTTCAGTTGGAAGAATCAGCTTATCCCATTTGACTGTTGCCATCTTCCCTTCCCAGATAAAATTCTTCAGCTCCTTTTAATTACTATCCACAACTTCTTCTCTGGTTGATAAAAATATGCCTGACCTGTGTATAAAAATAAAGGAACAAAACATTTTAACTGTTTGTATCTTGCTATCCATATCTGCATAACACAACTTCTGATTTCTCAGTTTTTGTATCCTCTTTTGTTTAATCTCTTCTGACATATCCTTAGCTGCCATACCATAATCCTTTTTAACCCATACAAGTACTTCATTTTATCATGTCCCCATAAGAATGGATATTGCTGAACCAATTTGTGTGTGGGTACATAATTTACAGCTATTGCCTTTGTTTTAGCTTCATTCATTTTATATCCCAAAAAGATTTTAAACTGCCTGAAAATGTTCCACAACACTGGAATGCCATTTTCTGGTTTTATCAGGTATAAAATAATATAATCTGCAAATACAGCCAGATTTTCTTGACTACCGCACCAATTATATACTTGAATTTCTGAGTCTCTTATTTTCTTTGCCAGTGGTTCAAAATATAGTGCAAATAACAAAGGGGAAAGAGGACACCCCTGCCTGGTTCCTCTGCTCAAACATACATTATCAGAGAGGAATCCACTCACTTTAATTTTCACCTCCTATCCCTCATATATCCTCCTAATCAACCATATAATTGTATCAGGGAATACAAATAATTCCATTGCCCTGCTCATAAACTCCCAGATTACTCAGTCAAATGCTTTCTCTGCATGAAGACTGTTAGAAAAATATGTATTAATGTGTGTATGCTTAATGCCAATTAATAATCAAAAGAATTAATACGCTTTTCATTCTATTTTACATGCACTGTGTTATATATAAATTGAGTTTCATATGAGACTGAAAAAGATGCTTTTTGAAAACTGCAGTATGCTTTCTGAAACTTGCAAGATGCCCTCTGACCTAGTAATTGCTAGCACAGCAATATTCATGTTTATGCCTTTTGGAAATGTACTTGAGAAGCAGGTGCTTATCTGCTAGGTCAGGAACGAATGAATGAACAATACTATATTCTGTAAATGTAATGATTTTAGACAATCAGCTCTGTTCGAAGCATGAGAACATGTGCAGCTGCAGAAGCTTAGAGATAAAGTAGACAAAGGATTATTAGAGAAATGAACTGTTAGCATTGTGCTTGAATTAGCCATAGTACCTTGGATGGTAACATAACATGTATCTAGCTGGTAGTAATCAAGGCCATGTTGTTTTCCTCAGGAAGATATCCAGAAAGCCACAGAGGGAATACCCCATCCGAAAGTGAATTTTCGAAAATTTATAGAAGACTTACAGGGTATGAGATGAAGTTACCATTTGAATGGAGAAGAAGTAGAAAAAGTAGTTAGACAAATTGTAGGTCCAGATTGGTACATGATCAGTGGCGACTGGAATCCCCGTGACGCACAGCTTAGACCACTCCCACATACTAATGCAGAATTGGATGGCAGAGTAAAAGGTCTGACAGGCCGAATCTCTGAAAAATGGAAGCCTAGGGCTGATTGGACTTGCATTAATCAGTGCATTCAACTAGAAGGTGAAACAGTTGATAGATATTATGCTAGATTATTAGAGTGTTTTAATAACCACTGCGGAATGCAAATACCAGAAAACCAGACACAAGATTCCCCATATGAGCAACAGCTAAAGAATGCGTTCTTGAAAGGTAGTATAACTCCCATTAGCAGCTTTATTATGAAGCACATGGTAGATCATTGTACAAGTAGATTACAGCCATTACTTGAATATGCAAGACATGCAGAGAGACATTTTAGTAGTAAAAAGGAAAAGGAAAACTCAAGTATTTTCAGCAGAAGATGGGTCAGAAGTATTTGTAGTACAAACTGGGAGAAAGGGTAAGTAAAATACCCAGGGAAATAAACAATATCACAAACGTTCAGAAGATTTTGAAGAAAGAAAGAAAAGAGGTGAATGTTTTAAATGCGGGAAAAAAGGACATTTAGCAAGGGATTGCAGGCTAAATAAAAAGGTGACTACAGAAAATAAGGAGGATGAGGAATGACTATATGATAGTCAGGAATCACTGAATGAAAATAAACAGGAAAAGACAAGTGCAAATGTGATAGCAAGGGTAGAGTATGTGACAGAAGGGGTAGAGGATGTACATGAATTTGTAGACGTTGAGGAAAATGAAATTTTGGACTTAGCCTTATTGAGCCTAGAGCTTTACTTAGCAGATACAAAACCGGAAGTGACGCTTCTGGTAGAGGGGAGGGAAGTCAAATTTTTGTGTACTCAGGGGCTTCATGGACCCTGATACATCCTTCCAAATTACTGGAAGATTCAGAATCACCAGATTATATACTAGTGAAGGCAGCTAATGGACAGCTGTATCAGGAGCCACTATCCCATGACAGCAATAACAGACCCCGTTTCAGGAATGACCCAGAAAAATAAAATTGTAGTTTCTGCAAAATGCCCAGTAAATCTTTTGGGTAGAGATTTAATGCAGATATTTGGCATAGCCGTAGTTCCAACCATGCAGGGTATGGAAGCACAGCGACAAATGGAAACTTTTGTAGTGCGACCGGAGGGTGAGACATATTATTGGTACAGCCAGGACTTGGTTACGACTGGTCCAGGGGCAGTAACCGAAGAACTGATGAACGTAGCCATCAGTAAATCCCCCTCCCTCGACATTAACAAACAGCATTTGTTGCATTGTATTCTATATTACTGTAGTAGACCAGGACCTGATAAAGAATATGAGCAGGAATTGTTTCAGAACCATGCAAACAGACTAGTGTTACGAAACTTGTACTGGGACACAGAAGGAAACAGTGTAGTAAGCTGTTCATTGCCCCAGGAATTTTTAGCACTTTACAAATCTAATTGATTGCCACATGTTAGTTTAACTAAGAGTAAAAGTTTGAAATGGGCAGACTTGGGAGAAAAAGTCACAAGGTGGGAAAAGCAGACAGAATTAGAACTCTCCGAACAAGGAGTACAGAAACAGAAATTGAATTGGATAACACAGACACACCCAGCTGTGCACTCATAGGCTAGTGAGAATAGCTGAGTATTACTTTTATTGGAAGAAGAGGAAAAAGTCTTGCGAAACATACCAGAGACTCTCTGGTCAACAGGGAAATCAGATGTAGGACTTATACGAACAGCAGGACTAGTTACTATTACGCCAAAGTCAGCATTCAGACCTCAGAAAAGACAGTATCCCTTGAGAAAGGATGCAGAGATAGGGATCAAACCTATAATAGCAGCCTTACTTAAGGAAGGAGTCTTAATAGAATCTCCCAATTCACCATGTAATACACCCTTATTTCCTGTCAGGAAAGCGAATGGGGAATGGCGTATGGTCCACGATTTACAAGCTGTAAATAATGCAGTTATACCCAGGGCACCAACGGTGCCAGATCCGCACACCTTACTGAATGATTTAAAGCCTCAGCAAAAGTATTTTTCTGTGGTAGATATTAGTAATGCATTTTTCTCAATACCAATACACCCCGACAGCCAACATTGGTTTGCATTTACATTTCAGGGGAAACGGTATACATATACGAGATTACCACAGGGATATTGTGAAAGTCCAACAATATTTGCACAAGAAATGGCAAGCAACCTGGTGGGATTTATCCCACCGAAAGGTAGTCAGATTTTACTTTATGTAGATGACATTCTGCTGGCAGCCCCCACCCAGCAAGAATGTAAAGACGACACCATAGCATTATTACAGTTTTTAGCTACTCAAGGACACAAAGTAAACAAGAACAAATTACAATTCTGGAGAAAACAAGTTAAGTACTTGGGATATGTAA
This sequence comes from Protopterus annectens, assembly GCF_019279795.1. NCBI lineage: Eukaryota > Metazoa > Chordata > Ceratodontiformes > Protopteridae > Protopterus > Protopterus annectens. The sequence continues at coordinate 423,793,262 of NC_056751.1, forward strand.
TATCCAAAGAAGGTAGAATATTAGACAAAGGTAGAAAAACAGCAATATTACAAGCACCTAGACCAACTACCAAGAAGGAAATGATGTTCTTCCTGGGAACTACTAACTTTTGTCGGAGTTGGATACCAAATTATGCTTTGGAATCTGCTCCACTGACTAATTTGATATTTAAAAGGCCGATGGCAGCACAGGATTTATTACAATGGACACCAGAAGCAGAAGCAGCTTTCTGTAAGCTGAAACAACTGATAGCATCATCCTTAGTTTTAGGATTACCGAACTATCATAAGCAATTTTTTCAAACTGTAGATTGTAAGCAAGGTTATATGACATCAGTGTTAACACAGCAACATGGGGACAAACAACGCCCCATAGCTTACTATTCATCACAATTAGACCCAGTGGCACGGTCCCTACCCCACTGTGTGCAAGCGGTAGTTGCAGCTGCAATGGCAGTGCAGGCTTCGGCCTCAGTAGTGTTATTCCACCCTCTCACATTGAGAGTGCCTCATGCAGTCGCAATTATTTTACTGCAAGAAAAAGTAGCATATCTCTCTCCTGCTAGACATCTTTCCTGTATGACTATACTGTTGAGCCAACTTCATATGACAATTGAACGATGCACAACTTTGAATCCGTCAACCTTGCTCCCAACCCCTGCAGATGGCAAACCGCACTGCTGCCTGCAGGAGATTGAGCAAAAGACATTACCGAGACAAGACCTTACAGATGTTCCCTTGGATGATGCCGAGGTGACATACTATGTGGACGGCTCGTGCAGGAGGGGTCCTACAGGAAAGATCCTAGTGGGGTATGCAGTCGTTTCTGACACAAACTTTAGAAGCAAAATTTTTACCACACAATGTATCTGCACAAGCAGCAGTGTTGATTGCCTTGACAAGGGCATGTACCTTAGCAAAAGGTAAGGAAGTGAATATCTATACTGACAGTCAGTATACTTTTTCTACTGTACATGTTTTTGCACAGCAGTGGAAAAATAGAGGAATGATAACATCTACTGGTAAACCAATTAATCATGCGCAATTTATTTTAGATTTATTAGACTCTATTCAGTTACCTCAAAAAGTAGCTATTTGCAAATGCGTAGCTCATACTAAGCAACAGGATAGAATTTCGAAAGGTAATGCACGGGCTGATACAGCTGCGAAACAGGCAGCTTCAGCCTCAGAAGCTTTTCTTTTGAGTGAGGAATTACAACCCTGTGAGATTTTAGATTTAGAAATGTTAAAAACAATGCAGACACTTACTACAAATGTAGAAAAACAGAAGTGGATAAAACGAGGAGCAATCCTTGAAAAGGGACTGTACATATCCAAGGAAAAGAAACCAATTTTGCCATCTAGCTTGTTTAGATATGCAGCTTTGTTGAGCCATGGGCAGAGCCATGTCTCAACAGGGGGGATGGTACAGTTAAGGAATCGAGTGTTTACAACATATGGATTTACAAACTACACAAAAACTTTTTGTGCAGCATGCCATGTTTGTAACAAGCATCATGCACAAGGGGCATTGAAGCCTAAGCAAGGGAGTTTCCCTACACCACCGTATCCGTTTCATACTATTTGTATGGATTTCATAGAGCTGAATAAATGTGAGAATAAAAAGTATTGCCTTATCATTATAGATATGTTTTCCAAATGGGTGGAAGCTTTTACAACTAAAAATCCAGATGCAGCTACTGTTGCAAAGGTCCTTGTTAAAGAAATTATACCCAGATTTGGCATACCGGAAAAGATTTATAGTGATAATGGTACACATTTTGTGAATCAAACAGTGCAACAACTTAGTCGTTATTTTGGAATATCGTTAAAAAATCACTGCGCCTACCACCCCCAATCTGCAGGATTCGTTGAGAGGCATAATGGGGTGTTGAAGAATAAGCTTAGGAAATTGATGAGTGAGACACAGAAAAACTGGGTGCACTGTTTGCCTCTAGCACTGTTGAGCATGAGACCTGTTCCAAATGCAAAGGGATTAACTCCTTTTGAAACTTTGTTTGGGAGGGCATATTATACACCTCAGTGGAAACCTCTCATGTCTGCAGAGCAAGAGGCTGACAGTTCACTTGCAGGGTATATGAGACGATTTTTGAATAACAAACTTTTGCAGTTAAATTCTGTTTCAGATAAAGAGCAACCAAAATTGGAAGCACCAGTAGCCCCAGGCACCTGGGTCTGGGTGAAGATTGTGAAGAAAAAGAACTGGAGTTCTCCAAAGTGGGAAGGACCATACCAGGTACTACTGTCGATACCCACTGCAGTCAAGATCGCGGAGCGTGCTTCCTGGATTCATTTGACACACTGTAAACTGGTTAAGAACTTTGAATTGGACAAAAACTTTGTTACTGTTGTACAACGAGAACATAATGGCCAGGTACAGAGTGAATAGAGACATTGAGCAACCTCAGAAAACTTGCATGATCATTTTGATAGCTATGCTAATCACACTGTTCTTTTTGTTGTGGCCACTCCTTTTTCCTGCCACAAAAGTTGGACTGATTAAACGTAATGAGCCAAATATAGACTGGCATCCAAACTTTAACACTTATCAGGCAATTACACGTGTGTATGCTGCGACTTTTAATGTTTCGAACTCCTGGGTCTGCACGGCCATACCAACAGCATACTGGGGTTTATTGATGGCGGCTATTCCCCTAGGGGTCAATGAGACCTGGGAAAATCTGGTTTTTGACACAGTTGCTATTAAAGCACATAAGGTAGCACTGTATTTGCCTGTAGCACAAAAAGGAATTGTATGTTTTTACAAAAATGATACCATCCAAGTGGGATGGAGCAAGTGCAATGTCACCGTACAGTATAAATGTTATACAAAAGCAAATGATTTAGGTGGATCTTGTAGCACAGATTATAACTCATTTTTGAAATCTATGCATAAGACTCTTGATCAGGTACAACGTAATCCTGTACTTTTTAAACAACTATCTGTAATAGATAGGAAAATGTTTCATGCAGGGCAGTCATTTTGTAACAAAGTAACAACTAAAGTAGAGGACTGTTATTTTGTGTGTGGTAAAAAAGCATATAAATGGTTACCTGAGAATTGGTCTGGCAGTTGTTTTTTGGGATACCTGGTCCCGGCCATACGACACACTGCAGCTTTGCCTCAGGGAAGTATTCGAAATACCCGAGATGTAACCAAAAAGACTGTTAAGAAACCTGAGAATCCAGTAGGACAGATGAAAGCAGGCTGGAAAGACCATCGTAATGTGGGAACCAAACTTGCGCACATGGACTTGAGTGATGCTGTTATATCATGGGCAGGTATATTACCAGCATATGGTGCAGTTAAATTGATTTGGGAGCTGCAAAAACTGTCCAAACTTCTCGAAGTAATGAGTAATGCGACTTTTTCTGCTCTTGAACTGATAACTGATGAACTGAATGCCATGAGAACTGTAGTACTCCAAAACCGAATGGCTCTTGAATTCACCCTAGCGGCGAGGGGTGGGACGTGCGCTTTAATCAAAGAAGAATGCTGTGCATTTATTCCTGATCATCAGCATGAGATTAACGATCATCTCGAGGTGATTCAGCAAGTGTCGGCCATGACCAAACCAGGCCCAAACCCTCTGACAGACTTTTTCCAGAATGTATTTGGGGGGTGGGGTTCCATCCTAATGAACATATTGATTGCCACTGGGGTAGGATTACTCCTAATAGGAGTTTGTGTTTGTTGTGAAATCCCCTGCATGAAGAAATTAATCAAAGAATTCCAAGATATATCAGTATCTGAGACTATGTATCAAAGTACTGAACTTGAAGAGCTGCTAGAATGTGAAACGCTTTCATAAAAGTTTAAACTGAATGATTTTCTTAACTGCAAATCCTAATTGGAAGAGGTTAGGAAAAGAAGCATACTGTTTATTCTTTTTTTGAAAATAGAATTAAAAAGTATTAACAGGAGGGAAATGTTAAAAAAAAATGTATTAATGTGTGTATGCTTAATGCCAATTAATAATCAAAAGAATTAATATGCTTTTCATTCTATTTTACATGCACTGTGTTATATATAAATTGAGTTTCATATGAGACTGAAAAAGATGCTTTTTGCAAACTGCAGTATGCTTTCTGAAACTTGCAAGATGCCCTCTGACCTAGTAATTGCTAGCACAGCAATATTCATGTTTATGCCTTTTGGAAATGTACTTGAGAAGCAGGTGCTTATCTGCTAGGTCAGGAACGAATGAATGAACAATACTATATTCTGTAAATGTAATGATTTTAGACAATCAGCTCTGTTCGAAGCATGAGAACATGTGCAGCTGCAGAAGCTTAGAGATAAAGTAGACAAAGGATTATTAGAGAAATGAACTGTTAGCATTGTGCTTGAATTAGCCGTAGTACCTTGAATGGTAACATAACATGTATCTAGCTGGTAGTAATCAAGGCCATGTTGTTTTCCTCAGGAAGTTTCTCACAAAAATTGATAAATCAGCAGAAATTCATGGGAATGATGGTCAACAGATGATGATGAAAATGCTGGTAATCTGTAACGTCAGCTTGGTAGGCCATGTCTAGTTAGAGAATGTATAAAAATGAAAGTATTTCCTGTTTCTAGTTAGACAAACTCTGTAATAGCACGTTTTTTTCTCCTTGCTGCAAGATTAAAGTGCCTTAACCTGAACCTACCGTGTTTTGATCATTTTTAAAGTATATTTTTCCTTTGACAAAGACCCACCAAAAACAGTGATATTTTCTTACATTCTACTTCCATCAGGATCATCAGTGTTTTCTTAATGTTGTGAAATGTTTGCATCCCCTCCACAAAACCACATTGATCCATATCTATCAATTTTGGCATCACCTTTGCCATTCTTTTAGCTATTGTAGAGATAAACACTTTATAATCATAGTTTAGGATTGAATTGGACCTGTATGAAGCTGGATCTGATGGGTTTTTTATCTTCTTTGGGTATTATAGCCACCACAGCTTTCATAAAGAACTTCAGTACTTCTCCTCCTCTTAAAATACTGTTAAACAAAACCGTCCAGATCATTATCAGTTTTTTCCCTCCTAGGTTCCAAACTTGCACAGGAATACCATCTATTCCTGGGGACTTTCCTGTGGATTGGTTATACATCACCATTTTTATCTCATTTCCTCCTATCCTAACTCTTAGCACTTGAACCTCATCTACCTCTAATCTTGACATAATTCATTCGTCCATAAGTATTTTTCATTTTGTGCCTTTTCTTGATCTCCATATTTCTCTGCTTTGTACAGAATTTCTTAAAATTTCCAAAATATTTCTAGTACATCTACAGGATCTCTTGTTATTTTCCTTGTTAAAGGCTCCATAAGCTTTGTAACAACCCTTTCTAGTCTCTCTTGCCTGAGTTGTTGCACTAAAAGTTTTTGTGCTCTGTAATTATTATCAAAAACAGTTGCTAAACAGCAATCTTTCTAAACTCATGCATACTATTGAGGTTATCCTTTATTTTCTGCTTAGCATTCTGCAATTGCTCCTCTTGTTGTTCTGTGAGATTCCCCTATTCTGCAATACTTTAACATTTGTCAGTCCCACAAAGTAATTCTTGTTAATTCTTAATCATATATCATATAGGTTCATAGGTTGGTACTGGGCTATCTGCCCGAAGGCATATATTAGCCCAGCCACGTTGTGCGGTATTAACCTCCCCTTTAGTAGTTCCCTAGACCCTTGTACTAGCAGCTCGTACCCTTGGCCCCTATCTAGTAGTGCTGTTGGTGTGATCCCCGGTGTGAACTTTCTGTTACCCATCCACTCATCAAGGTTCCTCTTGAAGAGTGATAGTGAGGGGCTCTGCCTTATGTAGATCGGGACCCTGTTCCATAGTAAGGGAAGTCTCTGCAAAGGGAATCTATCCCTCCAGCATGTTCTATTCATTGTTGTGTTGAGGTTTATATCCCTAGAGCGTGTAGCTCGAGTAGATTTGGTTTTGCTAAGATGGAGCATGTTCAACAATTCTGGGTTGGACATGGCTCTGTACATTAGACAGAGATCGCTCTGAGAGGGCGGTATGCAACAGGGAACAGTTTTAGCTTTTTCAATCGTGCTGCATAGGGCAACTCTTTCTTTATTTCCGTCCTATTTTTAAACTCCACTTTAATTTTATCCCACTTCCTAGTTATATTTTCAGAATAAATTTCCACATTCTCTAACAATTCCCAAATAATTTCTACTACTTATTCCTTAAATTCTTCTATTCAACAGATAGGTTATAAAGAATGAGTGCCTAATTTTTATTTAATTACCCTGCATTTTTATTTTAGTTATTATTGGTGCGTGATCTGAAATAGTTATTGGATGCGTATCAAAACTTTCAATTAAATACACATGTTCCTGTGAAATGCAAGTTCTGTCTAGCCTAGACCAGTTTTGTATCTTGGGGAATAATATGTAAATTCACTCCGAACTAATACTAATGAATTCATGTTTTCCATGCTAAATATTTTCATAGACTTCTTCAAAAATCTACCCTCATTTGTTATATTTTCCCTTCTGAGCCCTCCAGAGGCATCTTCACTGCTGCAAATCAAATTTCAGTCCCTACCTATAAGTAATATTCCCTGCTGAAAGCTGATTATTTCTCCTCAGAATTTTCTCAAGCTCTATTGTAGCAGTTTTAGGTGGAATCTAAATACATGCCAGTGTAATCCTCCTCCCTTGCCAGTAGCCCCTAAGTACTACAAATCTACCATTATTATCTTTTTTATCCTCTTCTATCACTTGAAGCTCCTCTTGTAATTAATGTAAGTACTCCTCTTTTCCTTTGTCTCGGGTATTCCACTGAATAAACCAAAAAATGGACCAGCAAACAAGGCACATAAAAATCCTGGAAAATACTTATAAAAGTATTAGGTTCAATTTAAACAGACCGGTTTCAACAATTACTTTGCAGAGCCTTCATCAGTGTTTGAATGTATACAGAAAAAGAACCTATATATAAGAAATTCCTTGAATCATGTGATTCATTACAAATGTTCATTGAGACCAGGCTTAAATTGCCCACCAAGTTTAATAATCCATTTTTTCTCCATTGTATTCAATAACTCATGCCAACCTAATTTATTATTTCTAGATCTCAAAATTTTATCAATAATGATGAAACTGAAACATGCATTATGATGATTTAAAGAATGTTTATATAGAGCATTCGTTTCCCTCTTGTTCCTGATGTCGCTGAGATGCTCAAATATGTGTAGTTTCAATGGTCTAGAGGTTTGACCAACATAAAATGCAGAACAAGTGCACTTGGCCAAGTAAATAACCAGTCAGAGGAGCAATTAGCAAAGAATTTAATATTAAATACCTCAGGGGTATTGTGACATTTACAGCCTCTTTTACAATGTGTCCGAGCTAGGATCAGGGACACTACTGAATTTCTCCAAATAATTTCAGACACACAACTTGAGCCTTTTAGTTTTAAGTAACTTGGTACAGTATGTGCAATGTCCGCAAGGAAAACATCCAAATAAAGGTTCACCTGATAATGTAGTCTGTATAGTGTGAGTGGTTTTAGCATCGCAGTGTTTAAAATGATTAAAGAAAGCAGATAAATTTTTACCCTTACGAATAGAAAATGAACATCTGTCACCAAGGATTTCTTGAAGTCTGGGTTCACATGTTAATATATTCCAATTTTGTTGGAACATATTAATCAATTTATCGGTGTTATGTCCATAAGTGGTGATGAATCTGGGAGGTTCAGAGGTGGATTTATGACTGGTCTTGTATTGTAATAACTCTTCATGTTTCATGCTGTCAACAATGTGTTTGGTATGTACAAGATGACCCAATTTATATCCATGATCGTGAAATCTATGTACAAGATCATCACTGAAACTTGTATATGTGTCTTGATCAGAACAAATGCGTTTGATACGCATGAACTAAGATTTGGGAATGTTTTTGCAAATGTGTGGGTGATGGAAGCTTGAGGCATGGAGTAGTGAATTATTTTCGGGGAATTTTCGGTGAATTTCTGTAGACAGTGTATGATCTAATGTGCGGCAAACCAACACATCTAAAAAATCATTTTATTTTTATTAAAGCTGACAGAAAATTTGATTCCCCATTTATAATCATTCAGATAAGTTATAAATTCTGAGAGATATTCACTATCTGACCTCCATACCAACCAGCAATCATCTAGATACCTACGCCAAATGTCCATCTCATCAATATAAATATTGTGAGATCCGTCATAAATGACCTGTTCTTCAAAATACGCCATGAATAAATCTGCATATATGGGTGCAAAAGAAGCTCCCATGGCTGTCCCTTTGTCTGCAAATAACACTTTCCCTTATAGAAAATCACATTCTTAGTCAGTACATGTTCCGTCAAACACAACAAAAGAGTATTAAAACCTGGCCTATATAGTTCTGTCTTATTGAGCCAAAATTCCAAAGCTTCCAAACTGGCCCAGTGTGGAATGTTCATATATAATGATTTGACGTCTATGGTGCATAGTAACTAATCTGGCTCAAGTTGTGTGTCTGAAATTATTTGGAGAAATTCAGTAGTGTCCCTGATCCTAGCTTGAACACATTGTAAAAGAGGCTGTAAATGTTTAGTCAAAAACAAAGAAAGTGGCTCGGTTAATGAATTTTTGCCAGAAACAATGGGTCTGCCTGGGGAGTTGTGAAGATCTTTATGAATTTTAGGTAGAAAGTATATGTATTGTGGACAGGGATTGGTAATGGTAAGTTGGAACTGTATATTTTTCATAATGATCCCCTCTTCAACAGCTGATATCAGAAAAGAATCAATCTGTTTTTTAAAATTAGGTGTGGGATCCATGGATAATTCAGAATAATAACGTGCATTAGATAACTGGCTGAATGCTTCGTGATCATATTGTGAGATGTCCTGAACAACAATTGAACCTCCTTTATCAGCACCAATAATAACCAACTCATGATTGTTGGCTAGATTAGTGATATTCTCCATACATGTTTTAGACACATTATTTGATGAGGGAGGAATAGATCTTGAATGGAAATGAAGTTCTTTTAACATAGCTTGTTGAAACATGGAAACATGGTGATTCATAGGCGGCATGAAAGAAGATCTGTGGTATTTGAATTCATCAGAGAACTTTGATGGCTGTTGATCCTGCAAAAATAGTTTTAAATTAAGCGTTCTACAAAATGAAATAATATCCTGAGCAAAACTTTCTTCTGAAACAAAAAAGCCAGGGATGAAAGATAATCCTTTATTCAAGATCTCAATTTCAGAGGAGGAGAGAACATGTGATGAAATGTTGGTGATGTTAACATTATTCACTTTGTTACAAACATTTGCAATAGAGTTTCCATATTGTCTACAACCTTTATGTTTTCTGCCCCCCCTTCTCCTACGTGTAAACCCTGCGTGATTGTAGAGTTGCTTCTTTTTAATGCGGGTGATCCTGTGGCACCCCCTGAGTCAGTATCTGGACCAGAAGAGGAATAATCATCAGCTGAAGTATCAGTATTTGTGTTTGAAGATGTGCCTTTTTTAAGAATAGATTTTGTCCGTTTCCTTTTGGGGGTGGTCCGGTTATGGGCAATGAAACGGACATGTTTGGCTTTGTTTTCAAAATTAAAAGGGTCACCTTTAGTATAATCATCAAGATCCCTGTGGAAATTTTTCTTTTTCCTTTCTTTCAACTGGGATTCTAACATGAGTAATTCCTTGCTCAAATTTTTGATACTGTCAGTGTAAATAGTCTGACCCTTAAATTCCTTAGCCTTTTCACTAAGCAAAGTAATAGATGAGATTTCTTGTTCTATGATTCTATTGTGGTAATTAGCCAATATTTCAACAAATTTGAGAGATGTTTCTTGTTGAACCTCACTCCATTGTTTGAGCAAGAGTTCATTGGGGGAATTCACCAAAGGTTGTGTACATATCCTCATTCCCTGTGGGGTTATTCCTTTAAGTAAGTAGGCATGGAAGAGCTTGTAGTGCCATACATTGTTATGTAAAACTCTCATATGTTTAGTTAAATTGGAAAAAATATTTTCACAACTGTCATTGGTTGCTGCAGCACCAAAATTATCCATTCGTTCAGTTGGACCCAGTCCAAAAACTGAAAGGTCATCTCTATCGGCAGATAGACCTGTGAGCAACTGCTGTAGTTCCATGGTCACTCGTGAAAATAGTATTGACAAAAAATACCTAGAAATGGATTACTAACAAATCTAGGAAGAGATATTGGCCGGTTCGAACCAGGATCAATAAGCAATATGATTAGGATAATTATAGAAAACTGCAGTCTATATAAGAGTGCCTCCAAAATAATTGGTGTTCATAAAATAAATTATTTGCTGGTCCTGGTTGATCCAATAAGCCAAAAAGACAGATGCTTCACTTGGTCCAAATATCACTTACTTCAAAATTGAAATGGAGGTATATGGTACTTACAGCGACCAAATTAACAGAGGTGAGCCTAAAAAAATGGCCAAATAAAATCAAATGCCCAAATGGAACATCAATTCAAATATTGTGAAAGAATATAAATTGTTACCCAAAGCTCCTCTGACTGGGTCATTTACTTGGCCAAGTGCACTTGTTCTGCATTTTATGTTGGTCAAACCTCTAGACCATTGAAACTACGCATATCTGAGCATCTCAGCGACATCAGGAACAAGAGGGAAATGAATGCTCTATATAAACATTCTTTAAATCATCATAATGCATGTTTCAGTTTCATCATCATTGATAAAATTTTGATATCTAGAAATAATAAATTAGGTTGGCATGAGTTATTGAATACAATGGAGAAAAAATGGATTATTAAACTTGGTGGGCTCCTTAAGCCTGGTCTCAATGAACATTTGTAATGAATCACATGATTCAAGGAATTTCTTATATATAGGTTCTTTTTCTGTATACATTCAAACACTGATGAAGGCTCTGTAAAGTAATCGCCGAAACCGGTCTGTTTAAATTGAACCTAATACTTTTATTAAAGTAATTTCCATTATTTTTATGTGCCTTGTTTGCTGGTCCATTTTTTGGTTTATGTACTTGCTCTTTAGGACCCTGCAGCTGCCGTACTCGCAGAGGCTGCTTCATTCTCGATTCCACTGAATAACCATCATATAGAGAGAGAGCCTGGAATACATGGCTATCCAATAAAACAATAACAAATCTCCAGAAATTCAGACAACTCAAACTAAAACTCAAATTAAGTGAGATAAAAAAAACATAGTACACTGACTTGCAAAATAAAATTTACAAAAATCCCAACACTTTCTAGTCCTCTGTAAACCAGCTCATCAGTCCTGGCCACACCATTTAACCACCTCCTACATTTAACATTAACAATAACTCTACCAACTGTGTTGATGCTTTCAACTTTCATTTCATTTAGTCAGTCTCATCACTCCTTCAAAATTCCCCTAATACAACCAACCACCAACCATTCACTACTTACATAGAAATATATATTACTTAAATTGAAACCCATTGCCTTAACCCCTGACAACCTACCTGGCAAATACCTTAAGATGGCCGCAGAAACAATAGTCTACCTCATTTCAATTGCAATACCTCACTCCCATCAGTGAAACGTATATCTGTACTTTCTGGAAAAAGTCACATTCTTCCCCCCAGAAAGAATGCCAGCCAACTGAACTCTCCAAGTATAGGCCCATTGTCATCCTCTCCCGTCTATCAAAAATACTCAAAAATCCAGTCACAACTCTTACATTTCCTCACACAAAATAACCTCTTCTGTTCATGTGTACATGGCTTCCATCCCCACCACAGTACCTCTACCACTTTACTCAGTTTTAACAATACAATAAACACAAATAGGAATGATGGAAACCTAGTGTCTGCCCTCATCCTTGATTTATCCAAGGCCTTTAACACAGTCTCCCATGCTAGTCTTCTGCACAAACCTCATAATGAAATGATGAAAACACCTTGCAAACGCTCACATGTCCAAACTGGTCATTTTAAGAAAGTCGACACTCGGTAATGCTGATTTTGACTGAAACTACCTCCACTTCCAGATTTGTCCTACAAATGTTTTGCAGGGGGGCAAGCCCCCCTGCACCCCCTGCTACATATATATACAAACTCAGAGATTATGCTACAGTGAGGGAAAGGGTGCATTTTCCGGTCCCCACTATAGTACGTTCTGCACTCAGAATGTCGAATGCACAATAGTGAATGCATACTGATGTTTTCTGTTGTGAATTCAGCATTATTTTCCTCGAATACATACTTTTGCAAAGTTACTTTCTCACATTTGTGCATCAGAGAGGTAAGCAATGACATTTTAAAGGTAATTTGTTTCACTGTATGCTAATTGACTGTCAATCCCAGCACATCTTTTGTAATGTAATGGATTGTTGTATGCATTTTCAATAAATGTGAGTTTCAAAGGAATACAATTTTTCTTTTACTTGTGCTAAGTCTTTCAGTATGAATGTTAGTTTGTTCAAATAGCTATCAGTGTTTGCTGTAAATGTTTTAATGAAATATTTAAATTAAATCCAAATCTCAGTGATTATTATAAAAGAAAGACAATAGTATGAACATTAACAGGTTTGAATAGTGTTTTATGGTAATTTGAATGTGAGACAGTAAAGTAGGGGGATAGTGGTATGACTGAGGGGAGGGGTTAGGCTGGTCCATTACCCTGCCTAGTAACACATTTCACTATGATTCAGCTCTGCTCTTATTTTTCAGAAACTGCACATGAGCATTTTGCCTTGTACTCATGCATGTCTTTTTTTTTTTTTTAAACCAGGTAAAGGGCCATCCAGTAGTACTGTCTGGTTAAGTGATTTACTCGGTCATACAGAAGGCAAATGGAGGTAGAAAGGAACAAACCCTGTACCTTTGACTACAGGAAGCAGCTCACTGAGAGCTTAGAGCCGTGATCCTCTACACTAACTGCCAGATGTTCATTAACTTCAATTTTATATGTCCCTGAGGGTCTTATTAATGTCAGTTATTAGAGTTTCTTAGTTTTTGTTCAAATTTTCAGAAAATGCATGTTAATGCAAAATCTGTTGTTCAATTAACTTTTTAAGAGAATTAGAATAGTCTGTATGTTATCTGTTTCTTATTTTGCTGCACATCTCAGATTTTGCCTCATATTTATTAAGATTAGAGTCTGTCAATAATGGCAGTCATTACAGTTTCATAGTTTTTATTGATCAGGAAATGCATGCCTATGCAGCAGTTATTGTTCTGTTAATATTTTAAGTGATTTGGAGTTGTCTGGCACTTTTATTAATTAATGGTTTCTTGTTAAAGTTGCAGAGTTTGAATCTGTTCACCTCCACTTGCTTTTTGTGTGACTTGAACAAATCATTTAACCAAACAGTGCTCCCAGGTCACCCCTATAAAAGGACAATTTGACCATTGTTTTTACCTGGTTAACAAATGCATAAAATAATATTTAAACTTTGTCACCCACAATTTTGCCTTTATCCAGAATTTTTGAGCAAAGAAATTGAGAATTATTTTGGTCTGTTCCTTGTAAAATTTGTAGCTTTTTGGCAAATTGTTGCAGACAGTGGTCAATAAATAATGACAGGCATGTGAGCTTCAGACTTTATATTTTCAGAAAATGCTTGCTAATGCAAAGCTTGTTATTCTAGCAACTTTCTAAGTATATAAGATAAATGTTTAAAATATTTTTCTGATTTTGCATTTTTATTTCTTTCTCTTGAACTATAAAGATGAGATGGCAGGGGACAGTTGCACTGTATTATTCTGACATCAGCAAACTGAGATATATTTCTCGGCCATTATTTATGAAAGCATTCACTTGATCTCAAGCAGATAACTGAAATGTACAATCATAGAAGTGGCTGTAACTAATATGTGTGTGTGTGTGTGTGTATGTGTGTGTGTGTGTGTATGTGTGTGTGTGAGCCAAAGATCAAAGGTAGTTGGTAGAATGACATACAAATTGAGTTGGTGAGAAAGGCTAGATTTATTTGTCACTAAAAATGTCCAACTACAGATGGGTTAGACACACTAAATTGGCCATAGGTGAGAGTGTGTGTGGGAGTGTGGTATGAATGAACTACCGCAGCAGGGCTAGCCACCTGGCGGTGTAAACCTTGGCTCGAGATGATTGTCACAACTGAAGTGACATCCCGATCCCATGTACAAAATGGGAAAAGGGGTTAAGGATGGATGGATGGAATTTCTAGCTACAGATGCTGAGAGAGAGCGAGAGATAATACAAGAACAATTTGCTTACGTGTGTGTTTATGTGTGTTTGTGTGTGTGTGTGTGTGTGTGTGTGTGTGTGTGTGTGTGTGTGTGTGTGTGTGTGTGTGTGTGTGTGTGTGTGTTTTGGGGTGGGATGGCTAGCTTTCTGCAACTTACTTTCAAGTCTCTGATGTGTGAAGAGCTGGGTATGTAGTAAAACACAAGATATTGCAACTGCTGTATAACTTTTTTTTGCCATATAAATAAGGTAAAAGGAATTTGTTACATTATAACCAATTGAAAGCAAAGAGAGACCTGGTATCAAAGAACATTTTACAAGTATAAAGTCAACATTATAACTATGCTGTGAGCTTCCTTCCAAGTTGCTACTAAATGTGACATTTTACCTATCTGTTAAACATTTTGTGAGACAGTATAGTATTCCACATTTTGGAGGTGGAAGTTTGTATATGGTTGCAGTTTCTTTAATTCTTTTGCTTGTTGTTGTTATGGATGGTGTGGTATTCATGATGTTGCAAGCCTGCCATTACCTATATTGCTTTTTTGCTTGATGCTGACTAGAATTGATTGTTTTCTTTTTTTTTTTTGGGGGGGGGGGGTTATTGCTTGGACTTTGGTAATGTGAGTTTTTTTTCCCCTGAGAGTCTCTAATGGTTGAAGCATTGGGCATATGGTAAACCCCCTGCTTTTGTATTATAACTATTGAGTAACTATTATTTTTTGCCATATAAATAGTGTAAAATAAACATTTCATGTTGTAACTGGCAAGCAAAAGGAGATTGGACATCAGAAGAACTTGTTATAAATATGTGTACATGTTAACAATTCTGTGAGCCTCCTTCAGGTTGCTAGTAATTATACAATGCCTCCTCTAAAACGTGCACGCTGATTGGCCAGCCCAACCAGCGTGCCCGTTGTAAATCCCTCAATATACTAACGGAAAAAGGTCCGGTCGCCCGGACTTTTTCCGTTAGTATAAAACACTGTCTCGCTATGTTAAAAGAGTTTAACATAGCGACACGGTTCAAAAAGCAACGCAGATCTCCGTTGCTTTTTTTAAAGCTGTCTCGCTATGTTAAACTCCTTTAACATAGCGACACAGTGTAAAAGCAACGGAGATCTTGCGATCTCCGTTTTTTAACCTGTCTCGCTATGTTAAATGAGTTTAACATAGCGAGACAGCTTTAAAATAAGCAACGGAGATCTCCGTTGCTTATTTTAAAGCTGTCTCGCTATGTTAAACCCATTTAACATAGCGAGACAGTAAAAGCAACAGAGATCTTGCGTTCTCCATTGCTTTTGCCCACAGCTCTGATGTACTGCATAGGCATGTGCAGTACATCAGAACTGCCGCTGAACACCAGACAGCTGCGGAAGGGCAGCAAGAGGCATTATACAATGCCATTATTTAAGAAAAGTAATTATTTCTTTTCTTAAATAATGTCATTAATAATAGCAATAACCACTTCTGGTGTGTAATGCTGGATTTACCCACGGTTGTCTTTGTTTGGTCCTCGCCCTCGGGACCAAACCACGCCAACCGTGGGTAAATCCAGCATTACCCACACCCAGGCGTGGGTTATTGCTATAATGTTCCATGCTTTTGCCATTTGTAGCACACTTTGTAGTGTTCCATATTTTGAATATAGAAACTTGACTATGGTTGCAGGTTCTTTATTTTTTTTCCTGTTGGTGGTATGCATGGTAGAATAATAAAGCCAAGCCACTCCCACACTGCACAGAATAAATCTTGTTAGAAGATTTCATGAATCATTTCTAGTTTTAATTCTCTCAGTTATTAAAACTATTAACGAGCATGTATTCTTCTGCTCTGGCTTAAAAATATGTCTCTTCTAACACTTTAGTTATTGTGATCAGACATTCCTGTTTTTGTGCTACCACAAGACATTCAAGTCTAAATTATTTATGTTGGTATTAGTACTGCAGGGCAGAAACAGGGTATTAGGGGGTTCATGCTGTTACATTAGCTTGATATAATTTTGTCTTTCTCAATGCTGCATTTTTCTTGGAGGGTAGAAAACTGTAGCATCAAGTGGTGGTTCATAATTGTCACTATTTTTCGGTTCTTTCATTCTTTGTATTTTGGCTATTTCAGTTCTTTCATTCTTTGTATTTTGGCTATTTTAATATATCAAAATCACTAACTGCTTTTAATTTTGTAATTGGACCTGCAATATTAGTGTGTTCTTGGAAGTTGTGTTCCCTGAACGCATTTCAAGCCCCCTTTATAGAAACCATGCTATACACAAGGAAACATTTTTACTGCCATATAAATTAGAATAGCATAGCTTGCTGTCTGCCCTCATTGGTATTTTTCTGTCATATGATAGCTCTGTTCATCTTATCTAGGTAATTACCTGTTTACTCAATCTTAAAATATTTCTACTTGTATACTACCTGTCAAATCCTTGCCAAATCCAACTAGACTGGCTGTACTTATTAACTCTGCATACTGCCCTTGTACCTATCTTAACTGAAAGGACAGATTAAGCTCTGTAAATAATTTTTATGCTTTTACTGTACCAACTTGAAAATGTTTGTATATAATAGTATTTTTCACTTTCAGTTTTATTGTATTTTTTTGTGGAGCTTTTACTCCCTGGGCCTCCGCTGAAAAAGGGCTATCAGCTCAGCCAGACAAACCTGGTCAACAAATATAAAATAAACAAATATAATAATACATGGGCATCTTGTACAGTATCGGGAACATAACACGTTTCCTTCTTTCATTTTTGATTGAATTGCTCTGATTTGTATTTTTAGCACTGCTAATAAAGTAGTTGAACTGCAGATTTTAAGGCTACCAGTTCATAACTCTTCAAATGCTGATAGACTGCCTACTCCGTCTTTCTTGGATACCAGACTGCATCTGTAATTCATGAGCTGCTAACTAACTACTCTCTTTCTTTAGTGAACTTAACAGACAGGCAGATGTTTAAACTACTTTTGCTGTTTACCAGTGTCTGTGATAGGAAGCTGAGCTGTCTTTTTCTTTTGAATGTTAGTGAAATGAGCTGTATTTGCTTAAAAAATATTTTATATATTTCTGTGATGTCATGTTAATTCTTACAGTGAAAAACAGTATAAAACATTTACAATTGGCTGTTCTTGAATTTGTATTCTGAGATAATTTTCCTTTTTTTTTTCCAAATTTCTTTTATTGCATGTTTGTATAACAAATCAGAACTGATGAAACAAAACACATAAAGAAAGAAAATCAAGACAAAACAAACAATAATACTTAATAAACCTGTCCTACAACAATAATGAGGCACAAATGTCTTTGTGCCATTCTTCCACATTTGCTACATTGTTAGCTACCAACTTGATTTGTTGCACTTTAGCATACTAACACTTCGTCCACATCATAATTGTAGAGCATGACAAATTTATTCTCTGTGTTGTGCATATTAACAGAATATGTAAAATATTTAAGTATGTTATTAGGCTGTGGTATTTGTTTTTTTTCATAAGGAAATGATCTTTAATGTTAAACAATAGATTGTGGGTGAATTGTTACCTTGCATTTTAGACTTTATTTTATTTTTTTATTGTTGGTCTTCAGATGTCCTACATGTCCCACTGGCTAGCTCCTCAGCCCCAGCGAGCAAGGAAACCTGGAGCCGCAACTGATTCTGGCTAAGATCCTTGCTGCTCCCATAGTGTATTTTAGGCAAGGTTCATCTAACATTCCAACCTAGGAAAGTCTAATTTAGAGAACATTAAAGAAGCTCTAATAAGTGCCAGGAGTCTTAAAAAAATGCTTGAACTTGAGGCCCTCCTACAACTTAAACACAAAACACTTTCATGTATGTGTAGTTAGAGCCATAGTTTCAAAGCAGTGAAAGCACTCCTTCTATTCCTAGGTTTTGGGTCTATCATGTCTTCAGACCTCCTAGCAGTTGTGGAGTAGTATCAGTATTTGTCAAGGATATCATCACCTCATGACTGATTATCCTCCAGACACCAAATCTGAACTCCTATATGTCAAAATCACACTTAAGTTGAATAATCACCTTTTGCTGTCTAGAGAACATCCCCCATGTCTCCTTCTCATCACTGTAACTGTCTTAACACTTTATCTGAAATCCCCAATAAACTCAACACCATTCTATTTGGAGACTTCAGCTATCAGCAGTAAACTGTCTGACCTATGATGCCAGTAGTCAGTATGCCCAATCTAGCTACCTTGTAGAAATAGTTAACTCTCTGTCTAGAGGTCCAAATAACCCTTGAGTCTATCGTCACAAATATAAAACACCTCTTGCACAGCTCCATATGTGTAACTTTCCCTTGTTAAATTGGATCATAAATTAGTGACAGTTTTCTTTAAAACTGGTGGTAATTCCCTACGGATACCTCTGCATTTAGAGATATCTCAAAAATAAACTTGTTTAATTACTCGATGCCCTAAGTAAATTGTACTATAATACTCCTCAGATAATGCTATGGCCACTTTTTATGTCTCTGATTTCTACTTTCATTGAAATAGTTGTATTGATAAGGTAGTCCCTATCCACACCAAATAAAACAACCCCTATGGTGGAATACCAATATAAATAAACCATATAACAGGGGAAGTAAGCTATTTAATGCTTATAAAAGGTATCATTATTCCTACCTTAAGAGCATGCTTAAACTAGTAAAGAGCTTAGCAGTACCACTAGGAAGTTCAGAGCTGAACGCGAACTTAAAATAGCCACTGAAGTCAAAACAAGCTGCACATCTTTCTTTAATTATGTCCCAAAGTTGAGAATTAACACTTATCAGTGTTCAAAGGTAGTTCATAATTATACTGCCCACATTACCCAAAGGAAATAGCCAATATCCTAACTGACAGATTTAGTGCAAATTTTGTTCTAACACACACACACACACACACACACACACACACACACACACACACACACACACACACACTGCTATTCCATAGTCCTAGTCATCCACTGCACATACTATGGAACAAGTCCTTTAAGCCTTCTTGATAACTAGCAGCACCTCATCCAAGGACCATATTAATATTCCAGGTTGCTTGATTATCAATACCATGTCTAAACCCCTGCTAGACATCTTTAATCTAAGCCTCTCCAATGGCTACATTCCTGAAGCCTGGAAAGCAATTATTGCAATACCATTATACAAAGGTGATCCAACCACTGACCTTGGTAACTTTATTCCCATTAGCCTCACTAGCCTCATATATAAAGCTGTGGAATGTATTATTTCAGACCTTGTTCATTTGGACATTGAAACTCTCTTAACCCTTGGCCCTCATTAATGTGTCTTTGTCAAAGTCGGGGCCTACTTTTTTAACCTTGTTAATTTCTTTGAAGAAGAGCAATGGATCACAGGAATGATAGGTAAGTATTAGGCCAGCTGCATTTGCGGGCTATTTTAAGTCTAGCCAGTTTCCCTTTTTGTGCTCAAAATAACCTATCCCATTTGATTATAGATTGGTCTTACCCATCCCATGGTTGATAATTATATTTTAAACGAGCATTATACTTATTTTTAAAATTTTAACTTAACACATTGTTAATTTAATTTATAATGACACGTGACTGTGTGATTATTTAATGGTTGGCAGTGAAGCATTGTCTTTGTTTCACCTTGAAAAAGCTCAGTATTCAACCGAGCGAAAGCGCTTGGGTTTATTTGGTTCGGTTTCTGAATAAAGGCTTGAATTACTAAGCCCTGCAGTTTGGTATTTACTATGAGTGAATTTTCATACTTGGTTTCCAGGTCCTGTGGTGCCAGGCCTGATTGCTTTTGTGGTTTGATTCTTGTTTGCTGGACTTACATGGTTAATAATTATATGTTACCTCTAATGAGAATAACTGGGATCATACCATAGATAATTTAAGGGGACACGTGCATGGGATAAAGCATTTAGGAGCTGCATCTGTCCATTAGTAGTACAGGGGAGAGTCCTGGGGTAAATTTTCTGTTTCTGATCCACAGATTTAAGTTGCATTTGAAAATGGATAGGGATGAAAATTGTTGTATATGCATAGAGAGTCTGTTCACAGATGTGATAAAAAAAAATCAGTGCAAGAATAATGGTCTCAAACTAAACCTGAAAACATGTAGTGTAGCTCATTTTAAATAAAACATTTCCACATCATACCATGTAGGTTGGAATAATGGTCTCAAAGTAAACATGAAAACATGTAGTGTAGCTCATTTTAAATAAAACATTTCCACAGCATACCATGTAGGCTGGAATAATGGTCTCAAACTAAACCTGAAAACATGTAGTGTAGCTCATTTTAAATAAAACATTTCCACATCATACCATGTAGGCTGGAATAATGGTCTCAAACTAAACCTGAAAACATGTAGTGTAGCTCATTTTAAATAAAACATTTCCACACCATACCATGTAGGTTGGAATAATGGTCTCAAACTAAACCTGAAAACATGTAGTGTAGCTCATTTTAAATAAAACATTTCCACATCATACCATGTAGGCTGGAATAATGATCTCAAACTAAACCTGAAAACATGTAGTGTAGCTCATTTTAAATAAAACATTTCCACATCATATCATGTAGGTTGAAATAATGGTCTCAAAGTAAACCTGAAAACATGTAGTGTAGCTCATTTTAAATAAAACATTTCCACAACATACCATGTAGGTTGGAATAATGGTCTCAAACTAAACCTGAAAACATGTAGTGTAGCTCATTTTAAATAAAACATTTCCACAACATACCATGTAGGTTGGAATAATGATATCAAACTAAACCTGAAAACATGTAGTGTAGCTCATTTTAAATAAAACATTTCCACAACATACCATGTAGGTTGGAATAATGGTCTCAAACTAAACCTGAAAACATGTAGTGTAGCTCATTTTAAATAAAACATTTCCACATCATACCATGTAGGTTGGAATAATGGTCTCAAAGTAAACCTGAAAACATGTAGTGTAGCTCATTTTAAATAAAACATTTCCACATCATACCATGTAGGTTGGAATAATGGTCTCAAACTAAACCTGAAAACATGTAGTGTAGCTCATTTTAAATAAAACATTTCCACATCATACCATGTAGGCTGGAATAATGGTCTCAAACTAAACCTGAAAACATGTAGTGTAGCTCATTTTAAATAAAACATTTCCACAACATACCATGTAGGTTGGAATAATGGTCTCAAACTAAACCTGAAAACATGTAGTGTAGCTCATTTTAAATAAAACATTTCCACACCATACCATGTAGGCTGGAATAATGGTCTCAAACTAAACCTGAAAACATGTAGTGTAGCTCATTTTAAATAAAACATTTCCACAACATACCATGTAGGTTGGAATAATGGTCTCAAACTAAACCTGAAAACATGTAGTGTAGCTCATTTTAAATAAAACATTTCCACACCATACCATGTAGGTTGGAATAATGATATCAAACTAAACCTGAAAACATGTAGTGTAGCTCATTTTAAATAAAACATTTCCACACCATACCATGTAGGCTGGAATAATGGTCTCAAAGTAAACATGAAAACATGTAGTGTAGCTCATTTTAAATAAAACATTTCCACATCATACCATGTAGGCTGGAATAATGGTCTCAAACTAAACCTGAAAACATGTAGTGTAGCTCATTTTAAATAAAACATTTCCACAGCATACCATGTAGGCTGGAATAATGGTCTCAAACTAAACCTGAAAACATGTAGTGTAGCTCATTTTAAATAAAACATTTCCACAGCATACCATGTAGGTTGGAATAATGGTCTCAAACTAAACGTGAAAACATGTAGTGTAGCTAATTTTAAATAAAACATTTCCACATCATACCATGTAGGTTGGAATAATGGTCTCAAACTAAACCTGAAAACATGTAGTGTAGCTCATTTTAAATAAAACATTTCCACATCATACCATGTAGGCTGGAATAATGGTCTCAAACTAAACCTGAAAACATGTAGTGTAGCTCATTTTAAATAAAACATTTCCACATCATACCATGTAGGCTGGAATAATGGTCTCAAAGTAAACATGAAAACATGTAGTGTAGCTCATTTTAAATAAAACATTTCCACAACATACCATGTAGGTTGGAATAATGATATCAAACTAAACCTGAAAACATGTAGTGTAGCTCATTTTAAATAAAACATTTCCACATCATACCATGTAGGTTGGAATAATGGTCTCAAAGTAAACATGAAAACATGTAGTGTAGCTCATTTTAAATAAAACATTTCCACATCATACCATGTAGGTTGGAATAATGGTCTCAAAGTAAACCTGAAAACATGTAGTGTAGCTCATTTTAAATAAAACATTTCCACATCATACCATGTAGGTTGGAATAATGGTCTCAAACTAAACCTGAAAACATGTAGTGTAGCTCATTTTAAATAAAACATTTCCACACCATACCATGTAGGTTGGAATAATGGTCTCAAAGTAAACCTGAAAACATGTAGTGTAGCTCATTTTAAATAAAACATTTCCACAGCATACCATGTAGGTTGGAATAATGGTCTCAAACTAAACCTGAAAACATGTAGTGTAGCTCATTTTAAATAAAACATTTCCACATCATACCATGTAGGTTGGAATAATGGTCTCAAAGTAAACATGAAAACATGTAGTGTAGCTCATTGTAAATAAAACATTTCCACATCATACCATGTAGGTTGGAATAATGGTTTCAAACTAAACCTGAAAACATGTAGTGTAGCTCATTTTAAATAAAACATTTCCACATCATACCATGTAGGCTGGAATAATGGTCTCAAACTAAACCTGAAAACATGTAGTGTAGCTCATTTTAAATAAAACATTTCCACATCATACCATGTAGGTTGGAATAATGGTCTCAAAGTAAACATGAAAACATGTAGTGTAGCTCATTTTAAATAAAACATTTCCACAGCATACCATGTAGGTTGGAATAATGGTCTCAAACTAAACGTGAAAACATGTAGTGTAGCTCATTGTAAATAAAACATTTCCACATCATACCATGTAGGTTGCACATCCCTTCAGACACTGTTATAAAGGGATCTTATTGATAATTCTTTACATTTTGTCCATCATGTTTCCATAGAAGTTAGAAAAGCCATCTATCTGGCTCATCTAATTTCCAGAGGTATCCCCTTTAGATCCAAGGAAGTCTTAATTCTCCTTGCTTATCTCTCATTAGACCTTTTGTTGACTCTAATGCCCCTTTTCGCATGTATGTGTCTAAAAAATATCACTTGGCTTGAGAGACCTCAGGGTTTCCTAATTAAAAATATTAATGGCCATAAGACCCTTGGGTATCTGAAGAGACAAACAGCCCTCTCTCTCTAGTCAGTATGTTATACACATGGTGATCTATGTCTAGCCTTTTGAGCCATAAAATACCCATCTCTCTTTGACCTTCTATTGCTTTCAGAACAAATAATTCCTCAAATACCCAGTTAAATAAACTAAACCTTCATCAGCAGATGAATAAGACAAGTTGCCATGACAGATTCATATCACAACGTATTTGCCACCCTGGAACAACCTCCAAATTACATATCAGACAGAGTAGCATCCTTGCCACCTGCAAGGTGAACCTAGATAATTTGATGTACTTTCTGAAATTCTTCCCAGACCTATCTTGTGGTATTCTCCTTGTGGCTGAAGGGAGGTTTTCAATATGGCTTATTGGCTAGGCTTAATTATTTATTTATATTTGTTTACTATTCTTTGTTTTCCAGGAAAGTCTGACCGAGCAAAGCCCAATTTCAGCAGAAACCAGAGGAGAAAAGCTCCAGCAGACACATTTAAGATGGTTATGAAAAAACATTTTTTTTCAAAGATGCATTACATAGTTCTTAAGACATCTATATACTCAGAGGTAACTGTTCTGTACTGACATTATACAGAAATAAAACCGGTATATCTTCTGTGGTGACATTATACATGTTTATTAAATGCCATGATTAAAACATGTAGTATGCAGACAGGTTCATTTACAGTGTATGTGACGAGCAGACTTTAGGTAAGACTTTTAAAACATGGGTAAGGTGAGTTAGAGTGTAGATGTGAGAAATAAATAAAACTTTGAGGCAAGGAGTCTGAAACATTAGTTAGCAAGAAGATAATCGTTAAAACCAGAACAGAGAGAAACACATTGTATAGCTGTTGAGTCAAGGACAGTGGGAGTAAGAATATTAGGGTACATACTTGACATAGAACCTATTTATAAGAGAGTGGTGGAAAGTATTTGAGGGAGATGGATGAAAGTGGGAAGACCGGAAAGAAATTTAAATGTAAAGGGGGGGTTAAGATGAGAAGCGAACTGAGATGGTTTGCTGGAAAGGTTTCTTGGATAGAAGCTGTAAAGGGTTGGAGGGTATGAGCTGACAAAAGAAAATGGAGTAACCCTGGTGAGCAGCCTGGGCATGACCACATATGGTTTGGGTGTCATTTTAGTAAGAGCTTGAAGGTGGAAAGTTTCACGATCTGTTTTAGGTATGTTGAGATGGTGTTGCAGAGTTTAGCTATGTAATGAGAGTGCAGTGAGTCACCTGCTGAGAGTTTAGACATTATTACAATTACTAACAGTTTATCAGTTGAGTGAATGCCTCTACCTGAACAGTAGTGCTGGCATTTTTATGGTGCCTGCATATGACTGTGTGCAGCAGTGAATATGTTAAATGATTGGGTAGCTCAAGACAGTTTATTTGTTTCACCACTCTGCATTGAGGAGTCGTACATGTAAGGTTGTTGGCAAATTTAACATAGCAAGTGGAGAGTTTAGCTTTAAGTTTAATATTTAGGTTTGTAGGAACAGGTAAAACATATAAAGATGGAAGAATGTAGATAGATATTAGTGTTTGTTTTGTATTGTCTCTGAGGTAGTGTTTGCTTCTATAGAGGGAGACAAATTTCTGATGTATTTTTTAATGGCTTGCAGCATGTTTTGATCAAATTTGAGGTTATTGTCAATTAGGATGCCCAGGAGTTGTGTTTGAGTTATAGTTCCAGTTTTGAATAGTTATTTGAAAAGACAGTTTCATTTTGTTATTTTTTTAGGAGTAGAGAACGTAAGTTACCTTTTTTTTTAGAATTTAAAGAATAATTTACATCTTTTAGTCAAGTTTCAATAGCAGTGAAATAATTTTGGTTGATGTCCTGAAGTAATAGGAGGGAAGAAAGATCAGTAAAAAGATGCTGAAGGGATGTTGTGCAAAATGCTTTTAATAAGTCTGAGAATAGTGAAGATGCCAGTTTGCTGTCATTCCTATACTAATTTATGATACTGGTGAAGTTGAGGAGAGCAGTGGTAGTACTATGGGGAGGTCTGCATCCGTGTTGGGTTTTGGAGAGAAGGCTGTTAGATTTAATGTTCTGTTTAAGTTGTGAATAGATCTGACAGGATGGCGATAGGTCTATAGTCAAAAAAGTCTGATGTGCCACCATTGTGGAGTAGTATTACACAGGATTTTTTCCCCAGATGGATGGAACACATCTCTCAGATATGGATCTGTTTGACAGTTTAGATACTGGTAAAACCAGGCCATCAGCTGCTGTTTCTAGGTATTCTGTTGGAAGTTGGTCTGCATCTGAACAGGATGGTTTTAGTTTCAGTAGAAGTTTTCTTATAGTGGAGGTGAACACAGAGAGGAAGGAAAATTAATGTGGCAGATTGGAACAAGATGGAGATAATTGTCTGTAGGCTGCCTACTATTTGCATATAAACCTATAAAAATAATAATAAAAAAAATCTTTTAAAATACTGCACTTTACAGAAGCTATGTACACTCCAGATACTGCACCTATGTTTTTAGTGAGAATATATCTAACTTTAAAAGTTTATGACAAAAGGGGAGAGATTATATGGTCAGACCTGCCATCTTGAATAAAGCCAGGGGAACTTAAAAATGTGTTTGGTGTAAGAGATGTATTTGGAAATAGCCCTTTTTATGTTGACCATAATATGTGGGAGATGTGTGGAAGTTTAGGAAGATATACCTTTATGCCCTGTAATGTATTGTATGAGTGGCCAGATGTGAAATTTGTAGAGCATTTTGTACATGAAAAAATGTCAGAGAATTAGAGCAGAGGATTATGGTCCATATTTATTCTATTAGAAAGAAAGATGAATACAATACCCTATGTAAGCATCACATTAGGTGCAGTAATTTTTAAAGTTTATTTTTATCTTGGAGACAGTGGAACCAAATGTTAAAGGTAGGGATTTGGAATTAACTTTAGACAAAAGAATTGTATTGGTTGCTAAATTTTACTGCAGATACAACTCTAGGTTTAAATGAAGTTGCTAAAGAGTAGAACATGAAAAATGAAAGGGAAAGAAACAAGCTGTTGCAGTTGGTTAATTGTCTGTAGATGGTTATTGGTAGTTTCAGATACTGTTTCCTATTTATGTAAGCTGTTGCAATTGGTTAATTGTCTGTAGATGATTATTGGTAGTTTCAGATATTGCAATTAGTTAATTGTCTGTCTGTTAATGGTTATTGGTAGTTTCAGATACTGTTACCTATTTACGTAAGCTGTTGCAGTTGGTTAATTGTCTGTAGATGGTTATTGGTAGTTTCAAATATTGCAGTTGGTTAATTGTCTGTCTAAAGGGCTCCTGGTTTGAATGTCAAAGTTTCTTTGGCTTGTATTTTAAAATTAAGAAGTCTTTTACAGTGAATGTGCACACATTAGGAAAGCCTTGGGGCTATGTATGTTTTTAAAATAAGTAAATAAGTATTTATGGTACCATATTATATACTTTTTATTTTTTAACATGTATTTATATGTGTGTTTAATGTATTTTATTTCAGTTTTGAGGAACCTGTTTCTTTAAAGTGGTTTCCCTACCAATTAATCAATTTGTACAACAAATGGTTTAGATGAAGTATAAATGGAGCTGGATGTAGTAGCTTATTTTATCTTGTTGTCTGAAGAAGTTTAGCTACTAGCTGGACGAAAAGCGATTCGAATAAAATTGTGTGCTTAACTTTTACATTTTGTGGATTTTGTTGGACTTCGTAGTTTTCACCTTCCAGTCGCCACTTTTGCTGTTATTGAAATACACACACACTATTGCAGTACGTTCCAGAAAAAAATAACTTTGATGGAGTCTTATATCAAAAATCCACTAAAAACACAAACAGCAAGCCCCCTGCACTCCCCACACCCCTGCAAATGTATATCACATAACGATGGGGAAAAGGAAAAACGTCCTTAACCACAATGTTCAGCAATCTCACACCACACTCCTTCACTCAGTCAGCCAGTGACACTCAGAAAGACGCATAGACATTCACAAAAAAAATATCACACATGCTAAATGTCCTACCATACACTCCTAAAACACAAAGAAGCACATACATACAAACATTTACCATTACACTACACATCTGATACCTTTGCTGTTTAAAGCACACTTCCATCCACGTTACATGCCAACAAAATGGAAGTTGACCAAACAAACCGATGATTCCTATTTTGTCTAAATCGATGTGTTGACTCACTGTGTGTGTGTGTGTGTGTGTGTATGTGTGTATTTATATATACATATATAAATATGTATGCAAATGCGCATATATATATATATATATATATATATATATGTGTGTGTGTGTGTGTGTGTGTGTGTATATATATATATATATATATATATATATACGCATGCATACATATAATGTGTGTATGCATGTATGTACACACACACACACACACACACACACACACACACACACATTGTGCTTGGAAGGAAACCAAAGGCTGGACACAAAAATGACCAGCACTCCGAATAAAATAGTGAAGACTGTGGCCAGGATTCATGAACACCTGCTCATCATGCTAAGCTCATTTGCATGATGACCAGTGAAGAGCATGTCAAGTGAGATTCAGGAAACAGCAGTACACTGTGTGGCCAACTGGAGAACATGTATCAGAATTATCTGCTAATATAGTCAGCTGTTCTGCATGATAATGAAGTAAAAAAAAAACATGATAGATGGAGTCAGAAACATATAAAACACTTGCAAACATGATATGCCCAATTTTGCAGTGAATTTGGCCATATGCTTGCATACGACCACAGGGAAATTATAAATATGTTGGGGGTTGCCATAGCTGGTGTAAAGCTGTATATGCAAGAGGCTTTGACAGATCGTGCTGCTGGTGTTACCAGACATTACCTTCAAGGTCATTGTGTTTTCAGACCATGGTTATCCTACCATGTGTTTTATGAAATTGAAATAATGGATTTCTGCAGAATGGACAGGGACACCATAGAGTAAATAGTGGACATCTGATGGACTCCTCTACGGCCCTGTAGGAATCATGTAGAACCCATCCCAGTGGATACAGAACCCATCCTAGCAGATACGAAGGTATGTGTAACTTCATGTAGTTTAGCTAAAGGGACCTTTCAGCACCCTGCAGGGGACACAGTGGGAGTTTCACAGGCTTCTGCCTCAAGATTGCTATGATCATATAGGGAGTGTATGTGGTTTGAATGGATTTGTTGGAAAGAAATAAAGAGGGGAATAAAAACTATAAGAAAGGTAAGATGTTAAAATGTGGACACTGTAACCAATGTGCCAATGTATTAGAAACAGAAAAAGGTTTTATTCCAAGGTATGGTTCGGTTCAACTAAATTTCAAGTTGAACTGTAACACTACACATGTTGTATATGTCGCCCTATGTCAAGGCTGTGAAAGTTTTTACATAGGGAAGACTAAGAAAGCGTTTAAAGTTCATATTTACCAACATATGTATGACATCAGGAAGGGTAATAAAAAGAATGTTTGGCTGTGCATACTATCTTGAACCCAGATCACAAGTTTAAATTTGTAGCCATTGATCAAGTAGTACCTGATAGTAGGGGGGGGGACGACTGAAGGAATTGTTTCTGGAATTCAAAGAATTCATGTGGCAAGTTAGAGTGGATGCCACTAACCTGCCCGGACAGAATGATGTAGTTTCTCTCTCCAGCTATTTAAAATTAAAAGCTGAACTTTATTTTTTTTTTTTTTGGGGGGCACACATGTATATTTCTGTGGCAACACAGTAACATTTGCTTATTTTAAGTACATGATTTATTTTTGTGGAAATGTATTTTGGATTGCACTTTATTTTAATTTTGAGATGGGGCTGATGGGCTATATGCAATATGTAAATAAAGAAGTCTGATTGTAATGCATTTTATATGGTGAAATTTAGCTATGTATAATAACAACTAAAACAACAGTGATTTTTAGATGCATTTTGCTTTAATGACACGTGACTTTGCCTGGCTTTAAAAGGAAGTGATGTATGAATAATTCCTGTTATAATCTGAAGAAGTCAAGTGTAGCAACAGATGAAAGCGCTAATTAATCTTTGTATCCAGTTTCACCAGTTTTCACATCATACACATGGACAACAAGTGTCATGTGAACTACAGCTGTCATTTTTGTGGTAATTCTTTGCACAACCGTTGGCATAGAGCAGTGTCGCTGGTCAACAATAACTGCAGAGAAATGGTGCTAGTTGTCCTATGACAAAAAGTAAAAAAAAGGTTATGCATGTGCTAAGACTGTGCTATCGGTCACACACCTGGACTTGGCCTTGGTGCCTATCAGTTAGCATTTAAGCTATAAACACAACTAATGCAAGGAGAAAGCACTCCACATAAACGTATCTGTGCCTCCAATTATTACTCCAATGAAGGAAGAGCATATGGTGCAGTAGCTACAGGGTTGTCATACACTGAACAGGTTTTGGGTTGAGTAGTGCCATGGCAGTCTGCATATGTATCACAGTAAAACAGAATCATGTCACAGACATGACAAGAACAAATATGACTTGATAAACATGATGACAAATGCACATTATTACACTATATACTGCATATTTTTTATTATATAATATAGTGTATATTTATTTTATCAGAACTGCATTGTTTTTTATTTGTGTAACAGTTCTACACTACTTTACTCCACTGTTTTTATTTGTTTGACTGAATTATTTACTTTTCTGTGTCCATTTTTATAATTGCTGATCTGTGGTTGAATTTTTGTGTTTCTCCTGCCCACCCACCCCATTGCAGCTGTGCTCTTATAGTTGTTGCTTTTGCTGTTGCCTGCCCCTGCTGTAAATTTGATGAGGGACACTCCCAGTCCCATCTCATTCTACCCAATACAGAGATCATTTGGGAAGGTCACACCCCTTAGTTCCTTAACCTTGAATTTTCTTAAAAAAAAAAAAAAAAAACACTTTATTCACCTTCTTTATCTGTATTTGTGTTTCCTCCTGCTCCATTACTTCATCTTGCTTTTCCTGCTACTTACTGTGGCTTATTCTCTATAGTGTTCAGTTGCATCCTTTGTGCTGCATTTGTTACTGCTTGTTTATAGCCTGTTTAAATTGTGTTATTCTAAGCCACTTAATTTTGGTTTCAGCACTTGGGCTTTCGGCTAACCCCTTAGCTCTCCCTGGCCTTTTTTCTCAGATTCTGAAAAATATGGATGGACAATTTCCTACAGTTTCTCCTGCCAGTCTGATTAATATGGGCATCCTGAGACAGTGTAGCAACTGCCTTATGTACACAGATAACCACCTACTACTACCACCTAGGAACACAATTTGTGAGAGATGCAATTACATTAGGAACCTAGAGTCCAAGCTCTCTCCCTCACAAGCCAGCATATATGGCACTGAAAAGGCTGTCAACACAATCACTACACCTCAAACACCACCCACACCTACACAACACACACCCACATATGTGGAGGTCCTCAACAAAAACATACCCAAACAAAGGAGACCTCTGAGGCAGATACACACGCGATCTCCACAGACCTCCACACCACATGCCACTCATAGTTCACACACCTCTGTCTCACAACCTCTAAGGTTTAACTATAAACCCAACATAGAAGTCATAGGTGACTCTATTGTGAGACACACAGCTGTGCCTCTCACCAGGCTGGATAAGGAGAAAGTCATGGTTAGTTGTCTGTCAGAGGACAGAATCCACCGTATCACACACGCACTCAAGTCTCTCAACAACAGGTATTGTTATGACTGTCAAAGTCCATGTTGGTGTGAATGACTTGAGTCATAACTCCCTGGACTATATGAAGAGAGACATGATTGAACTCACTGAAGATTTGTCTCAGGCAGGTATGTCCCTAGCCTTAAGCAGCATTCTACCATCACCCAGAATGATGCCTGAATACAAACAGAAAATGGTTTTCAACTCTGGTAGGGGAGTTTACCAGTTGATCCAGGGCATTTGAGTTGATAAATTCCAGGAAGCGCTGAGCCTGGGAGTTTGTACTCAAGTAGTTTTCCCAGTTAATGGTAGGGTAATTAAAATCGCCTGATATCAGGGTGTTCGGTAGGACCTTCATGTTTTCCATTGTGTACAGAAAGGCAGAGTGATGGTCCTGGGTCATGGAGGGTGATCTGTAGCAGGCCAAAATTTGCATTGCAGATTTGCCCGATGTTAGTTGCACATGGATGATCTCAGAGGTATCATGCTGCACCACTAACCTGGAGGTGGTAGGTATCCTTGATGAATATGGATACACCCCCCTCCTTTTGTGTTTCGGTCTGTGTTCTGTGGCCGAAATGTGTGGTATGAGTTGTAGTGCTGGAGTGCTCTCTGGAGCCTTGAACCAGGTTTCAGTTACTGCACAGATGTCGACGTTCTCCATACTGAGGAGTGCTTCGAGCGCATGCATTTTGAGATTTAAACACCCGGCGTTGAGTAAGATAACCCTCATTTTTTTATTTGTGCTGTTTATCGAGGTAGGTTTAACTTTTGAGCCTTGCCTAAAAAAGGCACTATGGGGGCAGCAAGAGCCTTGGCCAGTATTTGAAAGCCTAGGGGTGACAGGTGCAAGCCGTCTCTTGTGAAGCAATGTGGCTTGTCGAGCATGTCGTCCCAGGCTGACAGACACTGGATCCCCTTTGAATGACACCAGAAGCTTAGCCAATTGTTGAAATTGATCATTTTTTTCTTTATACTGAGGTATCATTCTTGGTGAGGGCAGGATGCTACTCAGGGTCACGGTCATACCCGCCTGGGCTACATGATCAGAGAGCTCTTCCATTTCTCTTTTCATGTAGTCCAGGGAGGTATGTTTTAGGTCATTCACACCAACATGAACAATGACAGAATCATATTTGTACTTGCTCTGGTGTGACCTGAGTGCTTGTGTTATGTGGCAGATTCTGGCTCCCGACAGGCAGCTAACAGTAACCTTCTCCTTGTCCAGCCTAGTGAGTGGGACGTCAGTGTGCCTGACTATAGAGTAACCTATTACTAGTTTGTTAGGTATGTTATTTCGCCTTAAAGGCTGTGATTGTGTGGCACATTGATTTTGTGTTTTATGTGTTGTTTGGTTTGTGATGGGAGGTGCAGGTTTTTTGGGTGTCTGCTTTGGAGCTCTCAGATGCTTTTGCAGGTTTTTATTTAGAACTTCCGAGTATGATTTTTAGTGTATTTATGTGTATTTTTTGCCATTGTTGGTTTAGTAGGTCTGTTTGAGGCTGGAGGTGTGGTGCAAGTGTTAACCTTCTCCTCATGACTGTCTGTTCCAGTCTTGGGTGGAGAGACCTTAGCCTCCAGTTTAGCTGTATAATTGCATCTCTCGCATATGTTAGTGTTTTGTGGTAGGAGGAGAGGGTTGTCTGTGTACATGAGGCAGTTGTAACATTGCCTCAGGATACCCAGGTTCACCAGCAGGACTGGAGAGTACACCTGAAGTTGCCCTTTGGTCATGCATAAATAGTAAGGTGAGCTGCTTAGTTGCTTGGTTGGTGAGGGGTGGATAAAGAGCCTTGCCCTGCTGAGCAATCAAGTATCGGGGTATATTAGTGCTTGCTATTAGGTCTGAGCAAGTGCCGGACTGTAGGATGCTTTTTTGAGTGCTTAGGTTGAGAGACTAGTTTCAAGGGAAAAACTGAAGAGGAGACTTAGTGGAGCCAGGAATAATTTAACCATAGCTAACCAGTGCTGCCCGGAGTGCAAAACCACGCAAACGCGTTATTTAAAATTATTAATTTCTGGGCTAGAACCACTCCTTCAGGGACAGATGCCTGCTCAAAGTTCCCCTCTCTCACAGTTGAACAGAGAAACTTCCCTCTATCCAAGTAAGGTATGGGCATCTCAGAAACTTGTAACACAGCCCTGAATTCAGCAGTAGCCTGAAAACTAGACTATACAAGCTTAGAAGGGTGGGAAACAAGGAATTTGTTTGTTTTTTTTGTTTGTTTTTTTGAAAAGATAAGGCAAAAACAAGAAAAAGTACACTTAAAACAGCTTTAAATGACTACAAGTCATCAGAAAAGGCTATAGTACTTTAATGTGTAGCCTGCAACAGTTAAACAAATTATTTAAATAAAAAATGACTTTTTAAAAGCGCAGGCAGTCAAATAAGTACAATATGTAAAAAAAAACAAGCTTTTAAATCACAATAAACACTGGAAAATCAACGTTTAGGCTGAAAACAGTTAAGTACAGCAAGAAAATACAGAAAACTGATAATCACTCCAAAGGCTCTCTTTTAAGCTAGAAGACTTGTATCAGTTTAAGGCTTTCTAGTGCTTTCCAGTAGGTTAGTTACAGGAATGATGGGAAACAAGCGCAGATGTGATCTTTTAAACCAGAAAGTTGAAAGAGATGGACAGCTTCCCAAATGATCAATAAACTACAATTCCTGGGCGAAGAACCACTCCTCTTGTGGTAGACAGGCTACCTAGTACTTACCACTCCCACTGGTAAGCTAGAAAGCTCCACTCCAGCACAAAGGCTTGGGAGGCTCAGAAGCTTACAAACAGTTCTGGATACAGTAAATCTGTACCTGGACTAGACTAGTTATGGGAAAGGTGGGGATCAAGTGCAAACATGGGCTTTAAAACCAGAAAGTTGAGAGAGATGGAAAAACTGCCCAAATGGCCAATAAACTACAATTTCTTGGCCTGAACCACTCCTCTTGTGGTAGATAGGCTACCTAGTGCTTACCACTCCCACTCATAAGCTAGAAGGCTTCCCTCCAACACAGAAATGCTTGTGGGGCTCAGAAGCTTACTAACAGTCCTAGATACAGCAACTATGTATCTGGACTAGGCTAGTTACAGGAAAGGCGGGAAACAAGCACAAGTGTGGCTTTTAAACCAGAAAGTTGAAAGAGATCGAAAAAAACTGCCCAAACGGCCAGTAGCTACAATTTTGGGGCCAGGAACCACTCCTCTTGTGGTAGATAGGCTACCTAATGCTTACCACTCCCACTGATAAGTTAGAAGGCTTCCCTCCAACACAGAAAGGCTTGGGGGGGGGCTCAGAAGCTTACAAAGAGTCCTGGATACAGAAAATCTGTACCTGGACTAGACTAGTTACAGTAAAGGCCTGTGCCTGTTTTCTCTACTCTTTTCCCAGTCACTCCTGGCTCCTCTTAAACTTAACTTACAAGCTTTCCTGATCATTTTTCTTGGGTTCTGAAGCTCCTGCTGATGTGGCTCTGCTCCATTCAACCTTGCTACACTCGGGCTCACTTTGCTCCTCTACCCTACCCCCATTCCCACCCACCCTCAAATCAATTACATTTATACTATCCAAACCCTCCACTTCTTGTCCATATTGACCATCCACACTCCAATTCCAGCCTACCTCTAATCCCTCTTCTTCCTGACATTATCTAACCACTAACACCTTCTTCCGGACATTCCCCACCTCTTACACCATCACTACTTAGTTTACTTCCTCCATACCCAACAAATCCATACTCTCATAATCCCTCCTACACTCAAAACATAACTAAACATGCTACTTCTACACCTGTCATTTCCAATCATAACTCTGTTCACAAGTCTAGCCGCCTGTCATGCAAACCTTTCCCATCCTCTTCTATACTCTCGTACCACATGTACTGTCAAATCTTCCCCTCCATCTCACTCCATCTTAATCTCCCCATCTCCCTTCAACCTAACCTTTTACTGCTATCATAAACTCATTATACTTGACAGCTTCCCCCTCTCCTATAAATCCAGGCCAAGACTCCAGCACCACTTTTTCTCACTAACACACTCTACCTCAGTTCCCAGCAGCATACTACACGCTGGTGATATACACCCAAATCCAGGCCCACCCTCCCCTGCCCAAAACCTTACAACCACCAACAGCTTCTCCACCCCTACATAATCTGACCCCCCACTCCCTTCTCAACCTCCCTCACACCAAACCTCACAGCACAAACACCTTTCTATCTATGCCCTAAATATACAAAGCCTTACTAACAAAAATCACTGAGCTACATGCATAGATAGCTCAAACCACTCCTCATATCCTAGCCTTATATGAACCCCGGCTAAAACCCCACATAACTAACAATGAAATACTGCCACCTGGTTACAATATCTACCGCTGTGATAGAGTTAATAAAAAAGGTGGTGGTGTTGCCATACTTCATTCCAGTAGCCTTAACCTCTCCACCATCACCACACCTACTCCTGATTTCCACCCAGCTGAACTTATCATCCTCAACTGCCATCTTAACCCCATAAGACATTTGTCATTGCCACCATTTATATTCCCCCTGGTAATAATATTCCAGTCCTAGAATCTATCCCCTCTCTTGGTTCTCTCACAACATACCCTACGAAACTGTCATCTTAGGTGATGTTAACATAGACTGGACCAACATTTCTACTAACTGCCCACAGCTCTGTATCAACCTCTATGGATTCCACCAACTAATAACATCCTCCACCTGCCTACATAATAACACCTCTTCCACTTTAACCATTGACTGGATTCTCACCAACTCACCCAACCTTTACCACAGGCCAACTACCTTAGCAAACTCTTTGAGTGACCATCGTCCTGCTAGCATCCTACGACACTCTTCCCAGGCAGAAAAACCTCACTCTTATAGAGACTGTTGTAAACTACATAACTTTAATACTACCCAATTCAACTCTATCTTCTCTACCATTGACGGGTCCATCCTTCAGCAAATCCCTCTGAATGATGCTGTTCACAAATTTAATATCATATTCCTAAATACACTCAAATCCCTAGCCCTTACCAAGCATATTCAAATCAAATCTAACTTTGCCCCCTGGCTTTCTAAAGCAATTAAATTGCTCATGCAGAAACGTGACAATACTTGGAAAGCCTGGACTAAGACTAAACAACCTTCCCTATTTCCCAAGTACAAAGAACTTTGGAACCTTGTCAAAAGACATGTCTGTAAGGACAAAAAATCATATTATAACTCTCCCCAAAATAACTGCAAAACCAATCCACAGAAATTCTGGTCCATCTTAAAGAAAATTCTCAATCCCAGGTCCCCTTCAAATCCCTCCCCTTACCCAAACAACAGTCCTCTAGAAGCTACTACCCTTCTCAAAAGACACTTCATCGACACTGTCCAGAAACGTACACCCTCAAACTGTAACAGAAACTTCACCCGTATCCCTCCCAAGCCACAAAACAGTAACCTTTTCTCATTCAAACCAGTTCCAACTTCATATATTAAATCACTCTTTCTAAAGCTTAAACCTTGCTCTCCCTCTTCAGACAACCTTCCACCCACTTTCCTCAAATTAACTACAAAATCCATAGTCTATCCCTATCCAGTATCTATCTTAATTAATAGATCTATCTAGGAAGCTACAGTACCAGATATTTGGAAATCCTTCATCACTATCCCCTTGCATAAAGGGGGGAACTCAACAGACCCATCAAACGTTCGTCCAATTGCCATCCTCTCTCTTCTTTCCAAACTTATGGAAAAATGTGTATACTCACAACTCTTAAACTATCTCCTCCATCACAACCTCCTTACTCCCACCCAACATGGCTTCCCCCCAAACCACAGCACCTCTACAGCCCTCCTGTCATTTACACGTACAATAGCTGAAGCCCGTGACAAAAACCTCCTAGTATCCAGCCTTTTCCTCGACCTCTCAAAAGCCTTCGACACTGTCTCTCACCCTTTACTTCTGACTAAACTTTTCAAGCTCAATATATCTCCCTCCACCCTAGCCTTCTTCTCTAGTTATCTGTCTGATACACAGCAATCTGTTCATTGGCTCTCCTCCTGCTCATCCTACCTCCCAGTGGCAACTGGCATGCCTCAAGGCTCCATCTTGTGACCCATCCTATTCAACATCTTTACAAATGAGCTACATACCTCCTGCAAGCAATCTGCACTAATCCAATATGCTGACGACTCAACTCTCAGCTGCACTTCCAACAATATCTCTGACCTTCACACTCTCACCCAGGACACCTTTCTATCTGTTGAAAAATGGCTAGCTGATAATCTATTCATCCTAAACCAAACTCCTGTTATTCCTCCCACGGACTCTCTCTCACCTAAAATCTACCTTTCTCATCTCATCCTCCAATAACACCAGCACACAACCTGACTCCCACACAAAACATCTAGAAACCATCATTGATGACAAACTTAAATTTAATCTACACATCCTTCAAAGTATAAAAAAAAACTCACCAAAAGCTGGGAATGCTCTACTGAAACCGTAGATTCCTGACCTACAATGCCAGACTGTCCCTGTCACAGGCTCTTACTCTTCCTTCCCTTCTCTGTGTCACCCCAATACTAACTAATATTCAAACCACTACCCTGGCCAAACTCCAACAAACTTACCACAAAATAACAAGATTCATCACAAACTCCCCACATAACTCAGACCACTGCCTCGCACTCAACTCACTACTATGGTTAGAACTCCCTCAACAACTTCTTCTATCTCAGTTACAAATTATTCACTCTGTGCTTTATAAACCATCCTCCTGCCCTGTCCTTTCCTCCTTGGTATCCATCTACACACCAAATCGCACACTTAGTACTTCTAACCAACAACTCTTTGACATCTACCAACCCAAAAGAACTATTGGTAGACTACTGTATAAATCCACCCTATCCCAGGGATGGAATTACCTCCCATCCCAATTACACTCCATTACACACACTATACAATTTAAGAAAGAACTAAAACTACACTTTATAAGAACCAAAACTTGTACACATCATGACCCTACCTAACTCCAATACTATTCTGTAGTACACATTTCAATACAACTTCTCCATACTTTTTTACCACTCCAATACTATTACTTTCTACCACAATCTCATCAGTATATTATCTCCCACATATTTTTCTCTAACATCTCATTACACCTCTAGATATCCCGTCCACCCCATTCATGAACTTGCTATACACCTTACCACATAAGTTATACAGCAGCTACACAAAAA
This sequence comes from Protopterus annectens, assembly GCF_019279795.1. Taxonomy (NCBI): domain Eukaryota; kingdom Metazoa; phylum Chordata; order Ceratodontiformes; family Protopteridae; genus Protopterus; species Protopterus annectens. The sequence goes on from NC_056751.1 coordinate 423,831,736, forward strand.
AAAAAATCTGTTTTTCTTTGAAGTACAGAACTTATGTGTACTTTTAGTGTTTGCTAATAATAATTGTTTTTAATTGTAAACTAAACTGTTATGTATACTTAGACTGTCTGTAACTGGAGCTTTTCTCCTCGGGTCTCCACTGAAAATGGGCTCCTGGCCCAGCTGGACTAAGGGTCTATATTAATTCACTAAACGCTTAAAAAAGAGAACGGTGATTGATCGACCCTATGTCAGCGAAAGCTTACAATGTCGAAGTATCAGAACAGCGACTTTTATCCAAGGGAAAAAAATTGCTGTTCCAACAAAAAAAATAAAAATTAATTCAAACATTACATTAAGTGGGAGGCTTTGCCCCCCACACCCCCTACTTAAATATACCAACTCCGAGACTGCACTACAGTGCAGAAAACGGCAAAATACAGAAGAGGCCAAGCAAATTCTTTCCCAGAGAAAGAATTCACTTAACAGCCACTTCGATATTTTCAGTTTTCAGCCGTTTAATTTCGACCAAGACGCATTCAAAAGAATGCGTCTTCAGTCTTCTAATATAGACCCTGGACTAACCCGGTTAACAAATGTCAATAAATAAATAAAATAAATATCTGCTGTATATTGTAGCAGTGTATGAAGCAATTGTTGTTAAATGGTAGTGATTTCATTTGCAAATGTGTTGTATGAAATTTTACTTAGATACGACCAATTTATTGGGGTGTGGTTGTGCTTATGTTTAACTATGGCCATATTCGATCACACACATACTGCTGATGACCTTGTTTTGTTTATGTGATTTCTGACAAGACTTGTAGAACTTGTTCTTTGGCATCATTGGCTAGTGCACTACTTGTAGGAACTTTGGCAAGCATCTATACAGATCTCACTTCTGGAATACCGACTACTGTCATTATCATGAGGTCGTAATACCATATAGGCATAGCACTGTGGTAGTGTGCTATGTCCATCTGACAGTTTGCATGCCTTGCTGTCACTGTGAACTGATTCATGCATTATTTGTTGGCTTTCACTTCACACCTGTGTTATCAAAACCTTTAAAAAATATTTTTTAGAATATAAAATGGACGCAAAGGAGAAATGAATGGATTCTGACTTGTGTCAAAGTTTACCTTGTGGCAAATGTGTTTATTGTTCACATGTGGTCAAAACAAAGCATTTTACATTGGTGAACACATGCAAGGTCCTGGAAATTAGAAATTATATTACATGTGTTGATTCTTAGGTTGTATACATTGCAGTATGGCAGTGTGGTAGTTTTTATGTTGATCAGACTTCATTCCCTGAAAATTCATATTAGCGATTTCTCTTTAAGGTGAAGATGGGAGCATAGTTAATTACATAAACATTTACTGGTGTACCCCACAGCACAGTTTTCTTTTATCAGTATAGAAAAGGTTTTTGGATTGACTACAAAGATGAAAAAATATTTACTGCTAAATAAAAAAAAGAAGGTATTGGTACTTAATAAAACCTGTATTAAACCAGGAATTTTAATAAACTGGTGATTATATATTTTGGGTTTTTTTCCATAAAACTTTTGCCAGCTGTTTTTCTGAAAGTGTTTATTACCTACCACTGCTTGTTGTTGTGTCTTTTGGCTTTTAGGGGTCACCACAGTGGAACTCAGGTCCGCTAATGATTGGCAGTAGATTTTTACGTGCTGAGTTGCCGGCCCTGACGCACAACCTTTAATGAAGGTACGCCCATTCACGCATGTCTCCACACAGAAGACGCTCTAGCTGAGAATCAAACAGGACAACGTCTTACTGTGAGGCGACAACGCTACCGCAGCACCACCACCGCAGTACCTTCTGCTTGTTGTTTCCTGGTTAGGGGTTGCCACAGCAGAACTCCGGTCCGTTAATGATTGATAGTGGATTTTTACGTACCGGGTTACCATATATATAAAAATGTTATGCTAATATGAATTTGTAGCTGTGATAGGAATTACATTACTGATTATGACCACTAGATGGAGATACTATTTTTTTTTTAAGATGTGCATTTATGTTAAAGTTCAAGGTTTATTTTTTCATGCTTTGCATTTCTTTGTCTTGTTTTTTGAATTATTTAATAAAATTGTCTGGATTTAGTGCTTGGTGTGAAGCCAGTCATGATTCTCTGCATACCATTATAAGATGTACTGGGAAGTCTCACAACAGTGGGAAAGCTTTTGAACGAAATCCTGGTTGTTGAGTATGTTGACAAGCAGGAGCATTGCATTTTTGTGATTAAAATAAAAGTTTCACCATTCTATCTGGACTGCTGACATATTTGTATGGTTATATATTATTTTGTCAAAGGTAGCTTTGATAGAAAGAAAAAAAATAGGTACCAGTAGGTACAACTGAAGGCACTTGACTGAACATATTTTCAGTTGAAAGTCCATTTTGTCAAAAACATTCTACAAAACATGTATACTACAAAATGCCACCCTGCAAAAAGCAGTCTCCCCTGAACCATTCAAATAGGTATGCTGTGCTCTAACACCCCCATTAATTATATATTCTAACTCCACAGTTGCACACCTATGGAGAAAAGCAGAAATCACAGAAGAATTCACCACACACCGTGAGTCAGTGCTGACACACTAACTCAGTCATGTACAAATGTGGATGTACATTGTTATAGTAGTTATTGCCAGTCCACACAAAATCTCCTAAATTATGTAAAATATTATATTAAACATATTATATCTATATGTATCTCTATATAAATATGAATATATTTTTTATATATATTTTATATGATTATTTTATAACATTCATCTTAAGACTTGATGTTTAGATAAATGCTACCATCTAGTGGTGAGTTTTATTATGTCACAAGAATTAATTAAATTAATTTTTGGTGCCTTTTTTCACATTTAAATTTATTTTATTTATTTATTTATTTAACATTTGTTGACCGGGAATGTCCGACTAGGTTCCACAGATCCTGTTTTCAGCGGAGGCCCGGGGAGAAATGCTCCAAATGCATGTCTTTGGAATGTGGGAGGAAACCGGAGTACCCGGAGGAAACCCACGCGAACACAGGGAGAACATGCAAACTCCACACAGAAGGCACCCCAGCCGAGAATCGAACCGGAGAACCTCTTGCTGTGAGGCGACAACGTTAACCGCTGCACCACTGTGCCGCCCACTGAGTTGCCGGCCCTGACGCACAACCTTTAATGAAGGTACGCCCATTCACGCATGTCTCCACACAGAAGACGCTCTAGCTGAGAATCAAACAGGACAACGTCTTACTGTGAGGCGACAACGCTACCGCAGCACCACCACCGCAGTACCTTCTGCTTGTTGTTGTGTTGGAATGGAAAAGAAATGTTACTAGTTAAGTCTGATGAAGGGTTTGGTAGTAGCCCGAAAGCGCTCACTGTCTTAAATCTCTGTCCTAATAAAGAAACTGCAAATTTTAAGAGCTGTGGTGGTACCTGGCCTATTTTTCTGTATTTTTACTTGTTTCTGACGTTACAGGTACTTTTATCCTCTAACTGTCTATTGTATTATCTTCTAAATTATGTCCCGAACAAGTTCCATGATCAAAACTGACACCAGAAATACCATGTTTTAGCTCAAAAGTACATTCAGTCATTTTAATCTACCATGTCATATCTAACTTTGACAAATCTCTCTATATATATGTGTATGTGTGTGTGTACTTCGAAATATATATTGATCCCACAGGACTGAAAGCTAAAATAATGGAAAACAAAAAAACACTCACAGTTTCACTGGAGGGCAATCCCCTTTGTGCCCCTAAACCCACTGCTAATTATATATACTAACTCTAAGATCACTCTGTAGTGAAGAAAAGGGCAACTTCTCTGATATAGTGAAACACATCCAATGTAATTTCATATGGACTTAACAGCGGCAGAAGCAATTAAATGAGTTTTGATTTCTTCTGTCACTTTAAAAAATGTTCAAATATATGGATGTTTTCCGTGTGTGTGTGTGTGTGTGTGTGTGTGTATATATATATATATATATATATATATATTTATATATATATATATTTATATATATGTGTGCGCGTGTACACATATGTATAATATATATGTATGTATATATATATATATATATATATATATATATGTATATATATATGTGTGTGTATGTAGAATATATATATTTTATATATATATATATATATATATATATATATATATATATATATATAAAAGAATGTACATACGCATGCATTCTTATGCATGAGCATATGTCAAAAATCAAATGCTTTACTATTTGAACACAGAGTAATTGAATATTAGTGATTGAAACTCACCCTACCAAAACTGCAGGAATAAAAAATCCAGAAATGGAACTTAATGGTTTCACTCTCCAAATGATAAAACAGTGCTACTAACTCGAGATAAACGTATAAGTGAACTTTTGGACAAAGCTAATGAGTTAAGCAATGCTGTACTTGATGATGGTAATTAGAACTGTATGGTGGGAAATATGATAATATGTTTGATAGGGTAGAAAATCAGGTGAGCATTAACATGAAAAGAAAAAACAAGAACTTTGAAAGGGACGAGGAAGAATCCAACAATAACTTAGCATACCCACTTCCCAAGTCTTAGTTTCTATCCCTAGGTAAGAACATGTATTTGAACACAGGCTGAGTGTTAATGGAGCAGCAGGAGGCTTTAATTACTGGAACCAGAGAGGTAACTGGAAAAGTTTTGCAAGGAATAATCATGAAGATGATGAGGTATTTGACAGGGAACACACACAACTGAGAAGGTCAGAAAGAATTTCTAACAGAAGTAAGAATAAACGGAATGTTTTGTTTAGTTCAACATCACCTGGGGACAAACATGAGTACCAGGGGGAACAAAGGTTATTGGGGCAAGAACCAGAAAATGAACTAATAGTTCAGAATGTAGAGACGGACAGTATTATTACTGCCTTTGGGGGAAAAATTATGAATTTTAAAGGTTTTAATATTTTTAATTATGCTGACATTCCCCTAACACAGACACACTTTACACTTTAAACCTTTTTTAAAAAGTTTGTACCAGCTAAAAAAGCAGACTTAGCTGATACTTTAACTGAATTCAAACTTTTTACAAGAAAATTAAATCTCGAAATGTTTTTTAAAGACAGCAACAATCCAGTGAACTTAACACAAAACAAGTGTGAAAAATAAAAGTATATTTAATCCACCTATGCACCTTCTTATGGAGAACTATGAGAAGTGTTGTATGCAAGATATTTATCAATTTTATGAAACATCTAAAAAGAAAATGTAGACCCTTAGTAAGGAAGAAATGGAACTGTTCAAAGAACTAAGACAGAATGACTTAGTGCGAATAATGAAGCCTGACAAAGGGTGTGGGAATGGTGACGGTAAACGGTGAAGAATGTAATTATGACATGCTATCGACGCTATATGACACAGAAAAATATGGGATAGTACCCTTAAACCAAATTAACATAACACAAAGGAAGGTACAATTATCTCTTGGAAGATTCCTTGTACCAGGGGGCTATTAATGAAACAGCACATGAATTTCTGGTTAACAAACATCCTGTTATCATTACAGTATTTGGAATTCCCAAAATCCATAAGAATATCGACAGACCCCCTTATAGACTCAGCTAAGAACAGCATGACATCTCCATTAGTCATATCTGTGGATAGGCTGATACAAAACACAATGAAACCTACTGAGTAAATTTTAAACACTCCTGGGATTTGTTGAGAAAAATAAAAAGGAGTATTACTGAGATGAAACAAGCTTTTCAACAATAGACATGGTGGACCTTTTCACTTCTATTCTACACGATGCAGGACTGAAACTGCTCCATGATGCAGTGTTGGAAATGACTAGTTTAAATGGTGCACTACTTAACTTTGTGATGGATGTTATGGAACTTGTTTAAAGAACAGCTGTATGTGTTTTGGGAACAAATTTTTCAGACAAGTTAAGGGGGTGGCCATGGGGTTGAGTTGGGCCCCAACCTATGCTAACCTAGTAATGTATGCATGGGAGAAACCACATGTATTCACATTGGGCTTTGATCAGTACTGTTTGTTTATTTGAGATTTTTGGATGACATTTGTTTTTCTGTGGAAAACAGCTAGTAAAATAAGGGATGAATTTATAAAAACAATGAACAACAATAATTATTTTCTGAAGTTTACCTGTGACCATACAGATGATTGTGCAAACTATCTAGATGTAACTATATTTAAAAACAAGGTAGAAAAAAAGGTTTGATTCCAAAATATACAGAAAACCAACATTTTCTTATAGCTGCCTGGACTACAGAAGTCAGCATACCCTTTCTACACTAAAAAGAACATAGTGAAAGGGCAGATTGTACGTGCAGCAAGAATGTGGTCAGATATTTCCTTATTCAAAATAGAGTTAGGAAATCTGATTACTATGTTCAAAGAAAGGGGATATCCAGAGAGTTTATTTGATATAGGAAAAATGTTTTGGATAAATGGGGTAACAAGTGTACCCCTTTGTTGGGTACTAATGAAGAAATTGTAGTTAAAACTACCCCGGTTGACAATTCATTTCCAAATTCTATGGTTTTACAATACAGTGGGAACTCCACTACCTTGACAGATATTATAACAAAAAAATTGGGTAATGTTTAAAAGTAGTGCTGAGACACTTGACATTTTAGGTCCAAATCCTACTTTTGTGTATAAAACAGTGCAATTTGAAAAACTATTTTGAACATCCCACAAATGTGAACATGAAAATTATTACTGGAACTAAAAAATGTGGGAGATGTAATTACTGTAGTTACATCTTACAAAATGCATTCCAACTTGCTCCAAATGTAATGATTTTTATAATGGGAAAACTGTTATGAGTTTACGTGAATGTATATATGAACACTTGTATGCCATTAAAAACAAGGATGAGAACAATGCTTTATATAAGCATTCCAAATACTGTGGCTATGATTCAAAATTCCTATTTGGCATTTTGAAAAAAAGGTAAAAGGGATGTCAAGGGAGGCTTTTGGGAGAATAGGGTAGAATAATGTGAACTTAAATGGCAACTAAGGCTGAATGCAACAACTTTGCCTGGTATTAATGCCCATATATCTATTTTGCCTGTTTTGAACAAAAGAGCAATGATTTTATGATGTATTTAGTGTAATGTTACTGTTTCTTTAAGGAAGCATCGAGTAAGCAAGTCGCATGATGATTTTAAATGCTATTTAAATGATTTTGTTATGTAAAATGGTTCTGAAGAAGTTCCTTGTGGGAACGAAAGCACTTGACCATTTTTTTGTTTTTGTAATAAAGTGTTATTTATACTACTACATGTTGCCAGGACCTTATTGGGAATTATCCACCTCATTGGTTTGTTACTTGGTATAAGTTCAGTTTTGCCTTCAGGTGCACACTGCTGTTTGGGTCTTTCAGAACATGGAAGCACTCAAGTCACTAAACCCCAGGTACTAGTATAACTAAGTCATAATGCATGTGGGTGTAAATGTGCTGAGATGTATCTCCTTGGACTATATGAAGAGACACATGATTGAGCTCTCAGACTATGTGTCACAGGCAGGTATGAGCCTAACATTGAGCAGCATTCTACCATCTCCAAGGATGGTGCCACAATATCAACAGAAAATGATTATCTTTAATACCTGGCGTACCCACTGGTGCCATTCCAAAGGGGTCCAATATTTGTCAGCCTAGGAGAACATGATTGACAGGCCACACTGCTTTGCCAGGGTTGGTCTTCACTTGTCACCAGTAGGCTTTCAGATGTTAGCCATAACATTATCCACCCCAAAGTGCCTTTTTAGGCATTGCCAAAAAGACAAACCTTTCAACATAGCAAAATCTACTCTGGATAAGCTAAAGGTGTTACTGTGTGATGCTAGGAGTCTCAACAAGAAACTATACTCCCTGTAAGCACTCCTCACCCTGGGAATGCTGACATCTGTGAAGTTACTGAAACATGGTTCAAAACCACGGAAAGCACCCCAACAATGTAAGACTATAAAGCTTTTCACACATTCTGATCACCCAGTGCACATTAAAGGGCAAAAAGTGGAGGTGTATCCAGCTACATAAAATGTAAGCACACCTAAGTACTGGTCAAACAATATGACATGCTTGAGCTACTCCATGACCAACTAGCCATAGGAAAATGTATTACAATATCCTTGCTAGCTACCCATACATCATACCTGAATTCAGTAGAGTCACTTAACATTCAGTGCAATACCATATTTGTGGGTGATGTCAGCTACCCGGTCCATTAACTTGAAAGTATAAATAACCACTAACATGCAGGCTCAAAGATTCTTAGACTTTGTCAATGCAAATGCCCTAGAGCAGTTAGTCTGTGCTCCCAGTAAGGATACAAATATCCTAGACCTGGTACTCACAAATTAGGGAGAATATTCCACCCCCTCTCAAGTATGATGTCTTCTGGTTAGATCAGATTATAAAGTGGTCTCCCTTGAAATAAATATGAAACTTGAACCCTCACCTAAACCCAAACCCTTTAAGAATTTTTCTAAGGCAAACTACCTCCTATTAAGTGATGGCATAGCTAATTTTCAAACTTCCCCAAACCCAGAAAGCACAGAAGCCTGTGCAGAGGCATACACAAAAGCCCTGAATGACCATATAAACAAATGCATAGAAATGGCAGTACCAGACAAAAATAAGCTTAGGATAAACCACAGAAACAAGCCACCATGGTGGACCCCTGGTATACATAGGTTGTACAACAAAAGGAAGACAATCCTGTATAGAAGTAAGAGAGAATGTGCACAAAAGAGCAAAAACTCTAAGTCTAAACAAACAAATCAGGAGACTGGTCAAGTCTTCAAAAGCAATTTTTTGAGGCAAAATAGCCTCCCAAGCTGAGGATAACAATAAGGCATTTTTCAGTTATGTCCGCAATCTTAAGGGCAACACCCAACATTGTTTTAAATTAGTTCAAGACAGCATCACCTATACTCAGTCAGAAGATATAGAAAATATGCTGGCCAATAAATTCAGTTCAAATTTCCCCTCCCTATCTGCACCAGTTACCCTCCAAGAAATACCCTTCACCATTCCTCTATCAGTTATCAATAAATAACAAGTCACCACTGTGCTGTCTAAAGCTAAAACATGGTTTCAATGGATCCCACCTCTATCTCAGGATGCCTCTTAAATAGCTTGAAACATGACCTATCAGACCCACTAGGATGTCTCTTTAACCACAGCCTGGCTTAACTGACTTTGTCCTTGTGGAGTGGAGGACAGCAACAGTCATCCTTCTGCATGAAGGGGGACCATCAGCAGACCCAGGAAATTACCGACCCATATGTTTGACTGCTCTGCTATATAAGGCCATGGAAAGAATAATTAGCCTTGAAAAATAACGAAATAGGAAACCTCCAGTCTCTGGACCCAACTCACTTCGACTTTGTCAAGGGCAGGTCATGCTTGGTCAGTCTGATGGACTTCATTGAGAATGTCACAAAGCCCGTGGATGAGAGTAAAATAGTGCATGTTGTGTACATTGACCTGGCCAAGGCAGTTGATACAGTTCCCCACTCTGGTATTATAGATAAACTTACAAAACTGGACATAAATCCCTAAATCACCAGATGGATAGACAAATGGCTCACAGACAGAACACATTTTGTTAGAGTGGGAGAATCCAGATCCATCAAGAGGCCAGTTACTAATGGTGTGCCACAGGGCTCAGTGCCGGGACTTATCCTATTTGGAATATACTTCTCTGAAGTCAAGGCTAATGTAGAAGGCCTTTAGCTGGCTAAATTTGCTGACAACTCCAAGCTGGGGGAAACCACCGAATCCCCAAATGATATAGATATCCCTCTGAAGGGTCTGACTCAGACAAATGATTGATGCCAGAGCCATGGCCTAAAACTAAATGAAAAAAAATGCATAATTATACCCTTTGGGAAGTTAAACACCCCTGCAATTTACAACATTAGCAGCACAACCCTGAAAGTGGACTTAGAGGCGAGAGATCTAATTCTGTATTGTATACACATGCAGATTTATAAACGAACACTTGCTGCATTTGAACCAGCTCATCAGGCTGACTTGAGGTTATAAACATGGAAGGCAGTCTCATTCATTGCTTTGACCACTGTAAAAAAAGTATCTGAATTGCATGCTCTTATGGTGGGACAGCCTTATCTCATTTTCCATAAAGATGGTGTTTTCTTGAGAAATGATCCTTCTTTTATGCTTAATGTTGTGTCCAAGTTTTTCTTTAAGCCAGTCTATCCATCTACCTGTCTTCTTTCCAGAACCTAAAAAATGAGGTGGAAAGGATACTTCATACCTTGGATGCCCACAGACAACTACAGTATTATAGTGACAGAACAAAATCTTTCAGAATTTCTGATCAGCTGTTCATTTCTTGAGAAAGTAAGACGAAAGAGCAACCTGTGTCAAATCAGACTAAAAAAAAGCAACCTGTGTCAAATCGGACCATTTCCAAATGGTTGTCTCAGGCTACATGTTTTTTTTTTTTTTATTCCCATCACAACAAAATTATTCCAGGCAGGGTAAAGGCTCACTCTGTTGTGGCTTTGGCTTCATCAGTCCTTTAGGAAAGGGTTGGATTCTTGAAATAGCAACTTGGTCCTCTGTGCATAATTTTACAAAGCACTACAGCCTAGATTCATAATCCTGGTCTAAGACAGACTTTGCTGGGATGATTTTCCAGGGACTCCTAGACCTTTTTCATTTATCTTCCCAGTTCTTAGCTATGGTAATCTACTTGTATAGCTTTGGCTACTCAGCAGTGATCAATATGATGAATGTAGTATAGTTGTGTAAGTGCACTTGTGTAAGTAAACTAACTGTAACAGAAGATGTTCAGATTATCACTGCCACAGTAGCTGCTCCCTCCTCCCATCAGCCTGACTTTTTGTTTAATTTCTTTACCAGGGTCTGGACATGTATTTTTTATTTTTCTAGTGTTGTCCTTTCAGGGCTTAGCATCTGTGTCTCTGTTGACATGAAAGCTCTGAAGGGCTTGATCCCCAAACCTGACTGTTAGTCAGCTCAGCTCAAGCTTAATGTTTAGATCAGTGGAAGGTGTCCTGAAGCTGAGGAAACAGACCGGCTGTTGTAGCCTATGCAGGATATAATGCACGTAGCTTAGGATACTGCAGCAGTGATCATTCAAGCATCTGCTGATATGGTAAGAACTGTACTTTCCCTTACTGATCATAGGTTTCCTTCTCTTGCTGCACATAAAAAGGAAAAAAAAAACATGAAAAAGCTCTTACCTACTCAGTGCCTCAGCTGCTTGTGAATGAATTTGGAGTGGCCACAATTTATTCTTCATCCCACTCAGTGGATTCTCCAGGACACCCTGGTGTAGTTCATATCATAATCATGGATAGGGAGTTAGCCACATCCTCTGCAGGTTTTCCAGTATCTAATCTGGGCATAGGAAAGATACATTTTTTGTCACGAGAGTTTGCCTGGGAGGTTCTGCCTGGGGTGGCTAAGGCAACTGACCTGTTTCCCATGTTGAAGTGCCATCCTTCAATAACTCTCCATCTAGAGATGTCCTTAGAAAAAAGAAACAAAAACACTTGGGCAACATTTTTCTGAAAACAACATTTCTATTAATAAAGATGAATTACTTATCCAGGCTAAGGACTTATTGGAGGTTTTGAATCCTGTGGAACAGCAGAGAAATTTGAGTTTAATCATCATTCCACTATTCTGGAGGATATTTTAGAAGAGAATTTTGCTAAGGTTAGATACAGGGCTTCATCTATGTTTTCTTCACATGTCCCTGACTCTGATTCTGTGGGAATGATCCCTGACTGTGTCCTGTAAAGGAGTTTTCCTTTGCTAAAACTTCGCTCAAAATGAATAATTTATTTAACTGAGAACAACTAGATGCTCCCTCTTTAAGGAGATTTTATGACATATTGCAAGTGAATATAGCACACTCTTGTATACCTCGTATTATGCCATCCTTAAAGAATCCTTCTGATGTGGCCTGCAATAATCCTGATAGTCAGTCTTCAGTCCCTAAAAGGTAGACATGTTTTATAAAGTTCGTCAGTCCCTAAAAGGTAGACATGTTTTATAAAGTTCGTCAGTCCCTAAAAGGTAGACATGTTTTATAAAGTTCGTCAGTCCCTAAAAGGTAGACATGTTTTATAAAGTTCATCAGTCCCTAAAAGGTAGACATGTTTTATAAAGTTCGTCAGTCTGATAAGTATTTATTTTCTCGTTTCTGGTCTGACCCAGCAGCTATTCTCTTTCTCTTTTTATTTCTATTTCTCCTCCATCTGTTAACAAGTTTTTCGTAATTGCCAATCCTTTCTCTCCTTGTAATAAGGATGGTAAAGGCATTGACATGTTTGGGAAGAGAATCTTTTCATGTTCATCAAATTAATCACTTTTTTCAGTAGTCTTATCTATATGAGTTACATCCTGCAAAGAATATTGCAGCTGGCCAGCTTCCAAAGCTTCAGGGCCTCTTCCATGCACCGAAACCATGGTCAGCTCGAGCCAACCTGACTAAGAAGACAGATTTGGGCACCAAACCCTTCAGAGCTTTCCTGTCTTTAAAGAGAGGGCTCCTCTGTGGGTTTTTGAGGTTCAGTAGTCAGCTTGTGCTCTTCTTTTGCTTTGCAGATAAGTTCCCGTCGAAGAAAAGCCTTCCATATCCTAAAAGTTGTTGTTTTGTTGTACTTTTTCCTTTAAGAAAGTTATTTTTATGTTAGGAGTGTAAGCTTTAATGGACTGGTGGATTGGACACTCTAAACTGTCCTTAGGCGTGAGTGTGTGCGTGTGTGTGTGCCTTCCGTGGGAGGTTGGGCAGTGGGCTGGCAATGCAACACTGTAAAAACTCTACTGCCAATCATGAGTGGACAGGTGATCCACTGTGGCGACCCTTAACCGGGAAAAGCCAGAAGAAGAAGAGTGAGACTTGACTGTCCTTTTAAACGGGAGCATGTTTTTTTCCTGTCAGTTTAAAAAGTTATTTAAAGTAATTGAAAAACATTTTTTTCTTTGGAGAAAGTGTGTTTTACTTTTTTTGTGGCTGGCAAAATATTTTTAAGTGCTTTTTACTGTGTTTTTGTGTGTGAAAACAGTGACTTTTCAAAATTTTAACCAGCTTTTGCTATTTGTTTTCTCTGAGAAAGAGGCACCATTGGCTTGACAATGGAACATACTGCCAGTCCCATGTCAGTCCTTCTTCCAGACACAAAAAGAAAAAAGTTAAGCAAACAGCCTTTGCCACCACAGCAGGCTAGCAGTTTGCCTCAGCCACAGGTGGGTGACTGTGCTGTGGCCATAACCAGGTCCTCAGGCCACTCAGCTTTTACCCAGATGAATCTGGTGTAACACCTACAGCCACCATGGAACGAGGGTTAGCCACATCCTCTAAGGCAGTTGGGGTCCCATCAGGGGGGCAAAGGAGAACCACTCTTGTCATTCCTGGGAGAGGGAACAGGGAAGGCTTCCCTGTTTAGTCAGAATGATATGCTCATCCTTGGGGAAGCTGATGCTGCAATTAATAGCACTGCTGGCCCCATTTTTCATGTTAAAAATAAACAGAAAACTAAACATTTCTCTATTCCTCCCCAAATTTCTTTAGACAGGAGTAGTTTACTTGGTCTGGCCTAGGATTTAGGTCAGGTTATTGATTTTTCTTATAATATGGTTTCTGGTAAAAGAAAGAGGGATACCTCTTTTCCTGAAGAAAATCAAGATTCCGAATCTGGACAGGAAGATGAAGGGACAGATGCAGGGTTTTCTCCTCAGTGTTTGAATTCAGACTCAGTGGAGAGGTCAGTTTCTGATTCTCCCTATGGGTGTTTCTCTTTCACTCAAACTATTTCTAAAATGTGCCAGTATTTTCAGTGGGAAAAGACTGAGATTTCTTAGTCCCTCAGAAAATTATATAAGCTTTTATAGAAGGCATTTCCGGAAGCTTCACCTAGTTCTGTCATCTGTGAAGAATGTGTGTTTCTGTCCCTGCCTGCAGTTTTCCTGATAGTCAGCCTGCTGCCCCTAAAAAGGGCAGATAGAATGCACAAAGTTCCTCAGTCTTTAAGTTTTTATACACTGTTGCCAACTCTGACCCAGCAGCTGTAGCTTTAGTTAATCATGCAGCTGTTAAACATTGGGCTAATTTCAGTCCTACTCTTTCTGACAAGGATGCGAAGATTATTGATAAGTATGGGAAAACGTGTATGTTTATGCTACTTTTAGTTTAAGAATTTTGAATTGTTTATTCTGGCTAATTCTGAAAGTATGATGAATGTTTTGTCTGTAGTTTCTTGTTGTGAGGCAAAATCTGCTTTAAATAGTTTAGTTTCTTCCATTGCACAGGGCACTGTTGGTAATGTTTTTAGGAGGTTTGCCTGGTTGTATTCTTAGAACCTCCCAGATTATGTGAAAATGAGATTTTAAATTCTCCTTTGGCTAGTGATTTAGATTTTGGTTCCTTTGCTGCAGAGGTTATCAAAAAGTGTGATGGAGGGGGTAAGTTGATTCAGGAAATGTCTTAAGACTTTTCATCCCTCCTCCACATTTTCTAAGGGATTCTCTAACCCCTCATCCAATTTTGGCAAACGCAAAATAAACAATGTCAACTAAATGCTGGTAAACAAATGTTTAAGAAGAAATGACACGGGGGGGTCGAAAAAGAATTCAGGAGCGCCCCCAAAACCAAGTAAGGGCAGTACAACAGGGTCTATATTGAACATTGACTTTTTAAAACGTCGAATGTTCTAACATTGACTCCTATTCAGCGAACGCTGACAACATTGAACATGCAGAACAGCGAACCGACACACATACACACAACACACACACCAAACAAACAGCAATCCACACACATATACCTAAAATCCTACATCTAACCCTGCACTAAACTGTACACACTCCACTTACCTTAACCCAAACCTTAATCCTAAGGTCCGTCACCCGCACCCTAACCCTAACTCACCTACCCCACCCTAACCCTCAGGTCCACACAATCGCACACTTACCTGACCCGCACCCTAACCCAAACTCACCTACCCCGTGCCCTAACCCTCACGTCTACACAATCGCACACTTACCTGATCCCGACCCGTAACTTTCCACCACAGTGCTGAACATAGTGAAGCCACAGGAATGGCCAACCGAATTCCTTCTCTAGGAAGAAATTCGGTGTTCTTCAGCTTCGCTATTTTCAGCGTTCACTGAATAGGGGTCGATATTAGAACATTTGAAGTTGTGAAATTTCGTTGTTCTAATATAGACTCGTTCAACAAGTCAGAGCTACTATTTAAGGGACCTTGATGTGTATCTAGATCTGGGTAGAGCAGTGGTTAGCGTTGTCGTTTCACAGCAAGAGGTTCTCCGGTTTGAGTCTCGGCTAGGGTGCCTTCTGTGTGGAGTCTGCATGTTCTCCCTGCATTTGTGTGGGTTTCCTCCTGGTGCTCCGGTTTCCTCCCACATTCCAAAGATGTGCATCTGGAGCATTTCTCCCTGGGCCTCAGCTGAAAATGCTCCCTGTCCCAGTTGGGGCTAGTTGTTTTCTAGTTTTGCAATATTTGTGTTAGTTACTATCCTATGGCCTGTCTTACTCCTCATTCAAGATTCATTTAGCAGCCATGTCAGTATGTTTTCCCATGTATCCTCTTTTAATGTGATTCCATATCCAAAGCCTATCCCTCTCTTTTCCACCGCAGAGTTACTTATTGCCTTCTTAAAACTAACTGACTGTAAAAGCCTTTGTATCATAGTCATATACATTCCCCCAGGGAACAGTATTCCAATTCTCGAAGACATTCATGCCTGGACTACCAACAATATAAACAATGAAACAATCTTCTTAGGCAATGTTAATATTAACTGGTTAGACATCTTCAATAACAACCCCTGCCTCAGGCATCAACCTTCATATCTATACTCAGCTAATTTCTGATATTACTAGACCTGACAACAATAATAGCAAAGGTTCAATCCTGGATTGGATCATCATTTCTGAACCTAATAAGATTTCTACCTCCCAGATAACATAAATGACCATTCATCTGCATTCATAATACGTAAGCCCACCACTTTACCATATATATGCCGATATAGACACACCCGAGATCTGTCCCACTTCTCCTCAGATACCTTTAATGACATTTTGCACAATATTAATTAGAATCCACTAAAATTTCGCCCACTTAATGAAGCTGTGGAATTCTTCAATTCCACATTTCTTAAAGGTCATAAACAATCTTGCCCCTGTCCGGCTAAAAAGAGTCATGGCAAAACATGCTAACTGGCTTGCCAAGTCAACAAAGCAAATTATGTCTTCTAGGGACAAAGCCTGGCACAAAAAAAAAAAAAATCCTTCCAACCTCACACAATGTAAACAACTTCGCAATCAGGCCAAACGATTAGTACTCAAAAACAAAAAAGAATATTTCCAAACCCTCCAAAATCAGCATAAACATTCTTTCCCCATCTCAAAAATACTTGAGAAATGCATTCACACTCAGCTCCTTAGTCACCTGACTAAACACCAACTCCTTTCCTCCACTCAACATGGCTTTAGGCCAGGACATAGCACCAATACCGCCCTGATTTCCTTCCTGGACACTGTAAATCGAGCTTGAGATGCTGGATCCATAGTCTCTGCACTCTTTCTTGATCTATCAAAAGTATTCAACACAATTTCCAACTCCCTTCTGCTTACTAAATTCTCCAACCTTGGCATATCTTCCCCCCACCCTTCATTGGTTTCACAACTATCTCAGTAATAGGCAACAATCTACTATTTGGCAGCACTCCTCCTCCCCTTTCATCAATACTAGTACAGGAGTACCCCAGGGTTCTATACTAGGTCCCCTTTTATTCAGTATATTCCTCGATGACTTCCACACTTCTCTTACCCACAGTACTGCTGTCCAATACGCAGATGATTCAGGTTCCTATTAAATGATCGCAGATGCATTCTTTCGAATGCGTCTTGATCGAACTTGAAACTATGAAAAGGCAAAATAGCGAAATGGCATATAAGCTAATTCTTTCCCTGGGAAAGAAATCACTTTTCCGCTTCCGTTGCATTGCCGTTTTCGTGACTGTAGTGCGATCTCGGAGTTAGTATATTTAATACCCCCCACATTGTGTAATCTTTAAAAATGTTTTTTTGTTTTGTGGAACAGCGATTTTTTTCCCTTGTAAAAAAAAATCTGTGTTCTAAGCATTCGAGATTGTAAGCCTTCACTTACATGGGTTCGATAAATCATAGTTCGCTTTTTTAAGCGTTCGATAATTTAACATAGACCCGATGATTCTGCTATTATCTGCTCTTCTAAATCTGCCTCTCTACTACAGCAACTTACTCAAAAAGCATTTACCTCAACTGAATGCTGGATGTCACAGAACCATCTCGCCCTCAATCCCAGTAAAACTAAACTTAATATTTACCCCCAAAAATTTCAGCCCAGTCAAGTCTGAATTCTCTGTTCATTCCCAAAATAATACTATTATTGAAGTTTTTCCTAGTACTAAATTGCTTGGTGTTACCATTGACCAAATTGCTTGGTGTTACCATTGACGATAACTTATCCTTTGACCTGAATATCTATAATAACATAAAAAAAAACATCAAAAAGTAGGAGTCCTTTATAGGCACAACTACTTTCTAAACTTCTCTGCTAAAAAGGCCCTTGCCTCATCATTTCTGCTTCCAACTCTCTTATATGGCGCCCCCATCCTTATCAATATTCAGTCCTCCCTGAAAACTAAACTCGACACATGCTACAGAAAAGTTGCCAAATTTGCTGCAAATGCTAAATTCTCCACCCACCACTGTTCCGCACACAATCAGCTAAATTGGCGTGAATTCCCCCATCACCTCACCTACCTACAACTAACTACTGCCCATAAACTTATTTACCACCTAGCAGCCTGCACATCCCTCTCCCACATTCTGACCATGTACCATCCTAATTGACACCTTAGATCAGAAAACAAAATGCTATTAAACATGGATAAACCTAAGCTCTCTGCCGGCCAAATGCTGCATTCCTTTACTGTCTCCAAGCTATGGAATAATCTTCCTCCTTCCCTCAGGGTCATCCATAATCCCGCAGCATTTAAAAAAATCCCTTAAACTTCGTCTCTCCTCACATTGGCTATGCACCTGCACCCCTACTGACAACCTCAAAACCTGACCCCTGTCTGAATCCTACTCTCACTCCATAACTAGTCCATCTTCTCCATTTCTTAATCTTACCAGTTTCACTTTGCTGTTACTTTAGCCTGTGCTATCCCTATCCTAAGCCTTCTGCCACATTCCTTGACCATTTAAATTAATTGCTTCTCACCGCTATTAATCTTACTTATGCATTTAAACCTTTCTAGAACAACATGCAAATCATGATAGTAAACAATTCACTGTTATCAAATTTGCACAATGTCACTATCTATATTATTCGTTGTCATCATTATTTTATTTAATGGCTACAACTGTCTTATATACTCTGAATAGTTGTGTAAAAATTCTCTGTATGTAATTAAATGTTGAGCTTTTCTCCCTGGGCCTCCACTGAACATGGGCTCATCTCAGGCCCAGTGGACTTTTCCAGTAAACAAATGCAATAAAGAAAATAAATAAATAAATACATTCTCAAATGTTTTTAAAAGGGGGTTTGCGTAAGAGGCCTCCAAGAAAGTCAGTGGTTCCTCCTTGGAATTTTACTTTTCTGTGTTAGAGAAGCTCACACTTGCTTCAGTTGAACCAGCTAATCTGGCTGCCTTGAGGTTCTTAACATGGAAAACTGTTTTAGCAATTGTTCCGAACTCTGCAAGGAGGGCATCCGAGTTGTAAGCTCTTATGGTGAGTCAGCCCTATCTCATTTTCCACAGACACAAGGTTTCTTTGAAAACTAATCCTTCTCTTATACCTATAGTGGTATCCAAGTTTACCTTAAGACAAATATCCATCTCTCTGTTTTCTTTCTTGAACCTAAAATGATAGAGAAATGATTCTGTATACCTTGGTTGTCCACAGACAACTCTGATACTATCTTGAGAGAAGTAAATCTTTTACATTTTCGGATGAGTTGCTCATTTCTGTTAAGGTAAGACGAAAACACAGCATGTGTCAAAACAGACTATTTCCAAATGTTTGTCACAGGCTATTACCTTTTGTTATGCTCACTAAAACAAAACCATGCCAGGCAGAGTCAAAGCCCACTCTACCAGAGCCTTGGCTTTATCTATAGCTTTTTGGAAAGGGTTGGATTTTAGAAGTAGTCTAGAAGGAGTAATTTGGTTTTCTGTACATATATTTACAAGGCATTACAAGTTTTATTCCTTCTGTAGTTCTAGATCAGACTTTGTTAGGACCATTTTCCAGGGGCTCCTAGACCTTTCCCCTTCCACCTTTCAAATATAGTAAGCTAGGGTAATCTTCCCATATAGCTAAGGCTGCTGCAGCAGTGATCAAAATGATGAACATAGTGCAGTTGTGTAAATAAATTTACTATAACAGTAGGTGTTCAAATATTGACTGCTGCACTGTCTGTTCTCTCCCACCATCCCTGTTCTTTTTTGGTGCGTTGTTTATGCCAGGGTGTGAATGTATAGATATATTTATTTTGCCTTTCCTAGCATTGTTCTTTCTGGGCTCAGTGTCTCTGTCCTGGCATGAAAGCTCTGAAGGGCTTGGCACCCAAACATATCTTTTTATTCAGCTCAGCTTGATTTGACTTAGTTTGGGAGCATGGAAGGTACCCTGAAGCCATGGAAATTGGTCTGTTATATCCTTGGCAGGATATAACCGGTGTAGCTAAGGCTACTGCAGCAGTGATCATTTGAACATCCACTGTTATGGTAAGTTTACTTACACAACTGTACTTTCTTCTACTTTAGCTTTTAGAATTCTGAACTACCAGACTCATGTTGGAAGTGCATGCTGACTTGTTTTGACAGTTTGAGGAATGTTTCAGCTGTTTTGCCTTTGGAAAGTAGGTCCCTTCTAAATCATCTTATGACAACTCTTTCTCAAGTGTCTAAACATTCTTTAAAAAGTGTACATGATTGTGTTGACTCTTGTTTCCAAGGCAGCAGCCACTACTACTCTGATGAGATGTTTTGCCTGGGTATGTAATCTAATCAGAAGTTTTCTGAAGATGTAAAATCTGAGATTTTGAATTCTCCTTTGGGTAAGGAGGTTTTGATTATTCCTTTTTCTACTCAGCTAATCAAACTGTTTGTTTAAAGAGGCAAATTGATTCAGGGAGTTCTAAGATTTTCGGTCTTTTTTTAAATCTACTAAACCCATTTGTTAATTTTCCAAAAAGCAAAATAAGCAATCCCAACTAGCTTCTGACAAGCAGGGTTATAAAGAAAAGTGGCAGGAGGTATCTAATAAAAAGCATGGATCCTTTCAGAAAAAGGATCAGGCCCCCACTTCAGAATGACTATTCCTGCATCCCCCATGCCATTTCTTCACATCTGTCCCTGAAACTGGTTCTGAATCTTCCCTTTTGGTAGCAGATTGTTTTATAGACAAGTGGGTTCTGAAAGTGGTCCGGGAGGGTAACAGATAGCACTGAGAAAACCTACCTCCTTTTTGGGTATTCCTCCTCATCCACCAAACCAGACAGGACTGTTTTCTGTGGTTTTTAATCAAACACTTTCCTTGGGGGTGAAAGATCTGGTGCCCCAAAATCAGATGGGGAAAGGGATTTTATTCAAGAATGTATTATTGGGTTTCTTGGAGACCAGTTCTCAACCTGCCCTCTCTCAGCTTGTTTGTCAAAGTGCCAAAGTTCAAGATGCTGATTTTTAAAATCTGTTATCTCTCATTACCCTTTTTTTCAGTAACTCTAGACTTGAAAGAGGCTTATCACAGTCCCGTTGCCATAGAGTTCAGCAGTTTCCTCAGATTTTCTCAGTCTGTGTCACATTATCAGTTATCTGCATTACGGTTTGGGTTATCTGCAGTAACAGTGGTGTCCAGCTTCAGTGGTAGCTCGTTGCAGAATGCAGGACATCCACATACTTTCTTATGTAAACAACTGGCTTATCTTTGCATAATCTTTTTCCAGTTGTCAAGATTCCCTTACATGGGTTACAAATCTCCTCCTCTGCCTGGATTTTCAGATCAATAGTCAAAAATCCTCCTTAATTCCTCTTCACAGGATTGTTTCTTTTTTCTAGAAAGCCACCTTGACTCTTCCCTGGAATAGGTGTTCCTAACTCATGAGAGAGTGGACATGGATCTGGACATTTTCCTGAGTTTCCCCAATCAGTCTCAAATTTTAGTTGGAGAATATTTCAGGATGCTAGGGTTTATAGAATGCATAGTTCTCATGATTCTTCTTGCCAGACTACACATGAGAAAAATCCAGTGTTTTTTTATTGTTTTTACACTATGATGATCCAACATTCTCACCCTGTGGAATTTCAAATACCAGTCTTGGGTTTTGTAAATAGAAAACTTCTTTGGTGGAAAGAGCAGATTTCCCTGAATCCAAGTCTTCCTCTCTTTCTTCAAGCCCTTATTCAATCTGTTACAATAGATGCATTGGATTTTGTTTTGGGTTCTGTATCTATAGGGCAAAGGTGCAGGGTTTTTGGAACAAAACAGACTGACCAAAGCACGTAAACATAGAAGAGGTGTTATCCTTGTTCCATGCTATCAAATCTCTTCATCTTCTGTGGCTACTGGGATCTCTGCAGGTGATAGGCAATACCACAGTGATGTGGTACATAAACAAACTGTGGGCAGCAGGTCTTACCCTTTATGCAAGCTGTATATGGTGGCTTGGGCGTTAACTCCAAAATATTGTTTAACCCTCCAGGCTTCCTAAATTAATTCAGAGCAAAATATAGTGGCAGACAAGCTGAGTAGGACCAGGACAGACCCTCACAAATGGAAAATAAACAAGGGAGTCCTCCTAGACTTGATCCAGTTGTAGGGGAACACCTCAAATAGATCTGTCCACCTCCTTTCAAAACAGAGAACTAAATAAATTCATCAGAACACCTTGCAGGTAGGTTCAGAAAACAGATGCTTTTCCATTTCCTTAAACATGAATGTTCCTTTATGCCTTTCCACTGATTTCCAGGGTCGTTCTGGAGATTCAGAAGGTCTTTCCAGAAATCATTGTGGTGACTCTCTGCTGGCCCAGGTAACAGTGGTTCACTCGTCTTATGGAACTTCCCAAGGGCAGTTACCACAGGCTTCTTCACAGAATGGTTCTACTCACACAAGACAAGGAGAGTTCAATACAACACAGTCTGAAATAATTGCAATGAATTGTCTGGATGATTCAATTTTGGTACCTTTTAGGCACCTATTTGTACTGAGACCATGCAGCAGGAGGCAAGAAAATCTGCTGCTAGGAAATCTTATGTTCGCAAGTGAAGAGGTTTTCTAGCTGACACCATAGTAATAACCAGAGCCCAGTCAAGGATTATGTATCACTGATTCTTAAATATTTGTGAGTTACTCTCCTCTGCTCTTCTATTCTTCTACCAAGGTTCATTTTCAGCTATTTTAGCATGTCTGTCAATAGATCCTCACCTTTATTCTCTAACTTTGGTCAAGTTATAGAAAGGGGTTTTTACATGTTAGATCGCCTAGAAAACATGGTACCTACTTGGGATCTTAACTGTGTGCTGAAAAAGTTAACTGTGTCTCCCTCTGAACCAGCAAATCAGGGTGATTTATGGTTATTTGCATGGAAGATGGCCTTACATATTGCTCTGATATCTGCAAGAAAAGTAAAACCACGAACTCCAAAAAACAAAGGTCTTCTCAGTTGGCCAGTCTCCCACTTTATTGTACAAGATAAAAATGAAAAAAAAAACACAAGTAAAATGAAGCGCTTTTCGTTTAGCACTCCGGCTAAACTTCATCAGACACACAACGCAATTAAAAGTAATCTCTTATAAATCACACCAAGTACAATCAAACATGTGATTTGAGCCAATTAACTTTTAAAGCTCTATAACCCTAGGGTAAAATGAATCAAAAAACTATGTAGTGCTCACCTATTCATGAATTAAAAGTTGTAATTATATGCTGTAAACCAAATACTCATAACTATATGTATATATATATATATATATATATATCAATATGTTACTTGCAAGTAAAATATATGTATATAAAAAAAAATAAATATATATATATATATATATATATATATATATATATATATATATGACACTAGTGTATAAAAAAACACATTTGAAGGAAGCATAAAAAACTGTTTTATGACCTAAATAACTGTAGATATAAAACCTAAGTAATGAGCTAGTCCTATATATTTAATTTTTATCTTTCTAAACTTTTCAGTTTTTGGACACATGCTAAAGAGCAAAGCTCGTTCAATCCTGGGGGGCAAGACGCATCTACTGTTAGCTGCCACATTAGATATTCTTAGTGTTTCACTGTTACAGTCATCATCACATTTGGGTTATCTGCTTGCAGTAGACCTCAGTCGGCCTGATTATCAAAGTCTTAGGTCCCGCGTCAGTTTCTGTCTCATCTTCTGTGATGTCAGGTAGTCAGGGGTATAAAGCATGCAGCCGAACCCATTACATCAGTCTTTCTTGCCATGCAATGCCCGAAACAGAAGCAGTTCGCAAGTGCCAGTCGGCCGACTCCTGAAATTATTGTTTTCGAGTTTCAGAGCCGAAGTTTTCAACTAAAGCTAAGTACCCCATTGGGGAAACGTTTTCTTGCTCTAAACCGATGTCAGTAAAAGTCAATAATTGTATTTCTTGTGGAAAGCAAATACCTCACAAAGATTTTCATTCGTACTGTATTCCTTCCCTAGGCCCTTACCACGACGTACCTCGCTGTCGGTTTTGTGCCTTATTTAATCAACGAACTATTCGACGTCTGTATATTTACGCTTCTAAATATTTTGGTGCTCAGTTCAATTATCCAGATGTGTCTTCGGTAAGCCATCCGACTACCGACATTCCAAAAAAATGGAAAGATAGACATAGATAGGCTGCCTAGGTCCATAGCTGCTGACAACGCTTCTCCTAAGCCTCGCCGGTACTCAGTGAGGTACTTTTGCAGCCCCTGATACCCTCTACTTTAGATTCGCAGGCCTCTATTGAGACCCAGTCAGAGTCCGGTATGCCACGAGATGCTTCAACTGTGGAACCTGCGGATGTCTCTACCTTGGATGGGTCTGGAGCTGCTGTGCAGGCACCGGCTTCTGAGAGTGTATTCAGGCCTACTGACTTGCATATTAAACCAATGCCATCTTCTTCTTCAAGGCCTAAAACTCGAACCATGCCTAGAAAACTGACGCCCAGACTGCATGTTCAGGCCTCTATGCCTAAAAAACAAATGATAAGAATGGCTGAAGACCTTATTACTTTAATCAGGGGAAGCCAACCTTCCCACTCTAAGATACCTAGGACTGAATTTGCTTATGATAATTCTGACCAGGATTCCGAAATTTCTGTTTCCTCTGATGACCAGGATTTACCCTTATCTACCTATTAGGATTCTGATGCAGAGGACTTCATTCCCTCTGCTTCCCCCCAGAGGATTTCTCTTTTGGTGAAACCCTGCATACTCTTAGGGAGCACTTTCGCTGGGAAAGCCAGGATTACTCTGATTCTAAAAAGAGGCTTAGGGATTTCTTACTCCTGCCCCAACACAAGCCTTTAGCTATCCCTCCTGTACTAGACATTGTTGATAATGCCTTTTCGGAATCTAGCTTGGCCCCTGACTCTTTACCTCCTGTTCCCAGAAAACCTGATAGATATTGCAGGGTTCCCAACTCTCACAAGTTCCTTTTTAAAAATTCTACTGCGGATCCGGAGACCATTTCACAGGGACCCAAGGGCATTAAGGTTACTACTGCCAAAAATCCTACCCCCTCTGATAGAGGCTCCAGGGCGCTCGATAGATGGGATATGAAAGTATACACTTCTGCAACTTTGGCCATTAGGGCCTTGAATTGCCAGTTTCATATGTTAAAATATCAGCAGCATATTATTGGATTGCTTAAACAGAAAATTATGTTTCCTGACTGTGCTGAAAATAAGGATTTACAGGATTTAAGGCGTTCTGCTGAACAGGTTGGAAAGCATACTTTGCAATGTGGTTTTGATTCACTAGAGGCATCTTGCAGGGCTGCTGTCACTGGGTCTGTACTTAGAAGGCATGCTTGGCTTAAGGAGCAATCTTTGCCATATAATGTTAAAGCTAAATTGCTGGATGCTCCCTTAAAATCAGGACCACTTGTTTGGCAACAAAGCAGAAGAAGTTCTTAAAAAGATGGAGGAAAAGGCTAAATCAATGCAAACTGTTAAAAATTTCCTACAAGTGCAGCCTGCAAGATTTAGTAGGCATTGGCCCTCTAAGAATTGGTCTTTTCCTGCATCTTCCAGGCCTTCTCAGTCCAAACCCAGAAACAGCAGAACACCCAGGCTTCAGTCCTAGGGCACGCACAGGACTAAGCAGTGGGGGGCTCCCACTTCCAAATCAGGGAGTAGTAAGACTCCTCCCATGGTAAACTGTCTCAATGACTTAACTTTAAAACTTCCAAGCACTTCTCAACTGACTGCTCCTTTAGGGGGAAAGATTGCTTTGCAGGTAAAAAACTGGGAACTCATTACCCAGAACAAATGGGTTTTAAATATAGTTTCCCAAGGATACAGATTTCACTTCCACACATTACCAACCTCAAATGGTTGGCCAGATCTATCCCCAAATCAGTGGGCAGAGGCTCAAAAGCAAGTATTCTCTCTCTTAAGCATAAAGGCTATTCAAACTGTACCAGAAGAGGAAAAGGGACAAGGTTTCTACTCAAGACTTTTCCTGGTACCCAGAAAAGACAACTCATGGTGTCCTGTCCTGGACCTTTCTATCTTAAACACCTTTTTGGTGATTCCAAAATTCAAGATGCTAACTCTTCACCAGTTACTTCCTATGCTAGGCAAATATGCCTGGTTGGCAACAGTGGATTTAAAGGAAGCCTACCTGCACATCCCAATCAAGGAATCTTGCAGAAGATACCCACGCTTCAAAGCAGGCTACATGCACTATCAGTTATCTGCACTGCCCTTTGTCTTATCTACTGCACCCAGGGTATTCACAAAGTGCCTAGCTCCAGTCATTGCAAAGAAATATTCAAATATCCCCATACCTGGACGATTGTCTAATTCAGGCAGAAAGCCAGAACATACCTTTGAATCATCTGACCTTTGTACAAAGGGTGCTAACTTGTCTGGGGTACACCATAACCGAAAAGAAATCACATCTGCTACCCTGTCAACAAATTATATTCCTTGGAGCAAGCTTGAACACAACTTCCCAGATGGCTTTCCTCACGCCAGAGAAACAAATTCATTTGACAACTTACTTCAAACTAATGGCCACAAAACCCCTGCTATCTGCAGGGCAAATACTGCAAGTCTTGGAGTTCATGGCCTCCTGCATTCTTCTAATTCCATATGCAAGACTGCATATGAGGAAACTACAATGGTATCTAAAAAGCCTATGGTGTCAACATTCTCAGGATCTAGAAGCAATGATTCCTATCATACCTTGCCTACAGTTAGAGTTCTTTTGGTGGGCAGAGGCCTGCCACCAAAACAAGGGGCTACCATTCACTCTACCCCCTGCTGCCCAAACCCTAACAACAGACACATCAGACTATGCATGGGGGGGCTCACCTGGCAGGGAAGTGCATTCAGGGCAAATGGAACCCAAGTCAAATGCACCTGCATGTCAATCAAAAAGAAATGTTAGCTGTACAGAATGTGCTGACAGCCTTCAAGGACCACATTCTTCCAGGACAATTAATGGTAAAGACAGACAACACCACTGTTATGTGGTACATAAATAAGCAGGGGGGTACCCATTCTTGCCCTCTCTGCAGACTAGCCATGACTCTGTGGAACGCAGCCTTGAGCTACCAAGTGCATCTACAGACTCAGTTCCTGCCAGGAAAACTAAATACACTGGCAGACGGACTAAGCAGAAATCTCATGGACCCACACAAGTGGAAACTGGATCCACAGACTTTCAATATGTTGATAAACAAATGGGGGAGCCCAGATAATAGACCTGTTTGCCTCCCCCCAGAACTACCAATTGGACAAATTCTGCCCAAGGACTTCCCACAAACAAGCTTGGAAAGTGGATGCTCTGTCCTTCAGCTGAAAAAAATCTATCAGTTTATGTCTTTCCTCCTCTGCCTCTCCTCTCCAAAGTACTACTAAAGATCAAACAGGGCAAACCAAGGATGATACTGATTGCACCAGACTGGCCACACCAACACTGGTACCCCCTCTTGCGCAGTTTGTCACTGCTGGCTCCATGGCACATGCCTCAGACCCCTACCCTGCTGTCTCAGCAGGAGAGCCAGATTCTGCACCCTCAGCTTCAAACCCTGAACCTGACAGCCTGGCTAATTACCTAATCTCTCCATTACCATCCCTCAGTAAACAAGTGTTGGACGTCATTTTGGAAGCAAGGAGGCCTAGTTCATAGGTTGGTACTAGACTATTGGCCCTAGGGCCTATACAAGCCTAGCCATAACAATTCCTTGGCTATTTCTTCCCACACTATTTACTTCCCTGGACCCCTGTCTAGCAGGGCGACTGATGTGATCCCTGGGGTGAATTTCCTTTCTCCCATCCAATCATCAAGGTTTCTTTTGAAGAGGGCCAAAGAGGTGCTGTGCTTGACATGTATGGGCAGTCTGTTCCAGAGTCTGGGGAGTCTTTGGGTCAGGAACCTATCCCTCCAGCATGTTTTGTTTATTGTGATGACAATGTTTAGATCCCTGGAGCGTGTGGCTCTGAGGGATTGGGATTTCTTTAAGTGTAGCATGTCCAACAGCTCTGGGTTTGACATTGCCTTGTATGTTAAGAAGAGATTGCCAGCTGTGTCCCTAAGTCTCTTATCACACTTTCAGTGTTTAGTGTACTGCTACTTATTTGGCAATTCACAGGTACATGTTTTTTTCCCAAAGGGGATAACTATACATTTCTTGGCATTGAGCTTGAGCCCATGGCTCTGGCACCAAGCATCTGTTTCTGTAAAGCCCTTTTGTAGAGTATCGGCATCATTTGGGGATTCAATAATAGCTCCCAGTTTGCAGTCATCTGCGAACTTTGTTAGCCAGAGTCCCTTAGTGTTGGCCTGTATTTCAGAGAAGTAGATGCCAAACAAGAGAGGTCCCAGGACTGAACCCTGAGGTACTCCACTTGTCACATGTCTGGAGCTGGATTTGGACTCAGCTACTTTTACACTGTGGGTTCTGTCAGTAAGCCAGTTGGCAACCCATCAAGTGACGTAGGGATTAATGTGCAGCGTAATACTAGAAAATCTTATGCTGAAAAATGGAAAAGATTCTGTGCCTGGAACCAAACTGAAGTGATGGGCATAGCAGCACCCAATTTATCTCAGATTCTTCAATACTTAACTGAGATGCTTCACAAGGGCCTTTCTTTTTCCTCCATCAAAATTCACGCCTCAGCCATTTCAGCTCATTATAACACAGAACCACCCCTCTTCTCTCATCCACTGTTCAAGCAGTTCCTCAGAGGGGCCAAAAACTTAAGACCACCCAGGAGAGCCCCAACCCCAGCCTGGGACCTACAGTTTGTATTGGAAAAACTCACTCTTCCTCCTTTTGAGCCAGCTGCAAGTGCAGAGTTAAAATTCCTTTCTTGGTAAACAGCCTTCCTTTTAGCAATCACTTCAGCAAGAAAGGTATCTGAATTACAGGCCGTTATGGCAGTGGAGCTTTTTATCATCTTTCATGCGGACAGGGTGTTCTTCAGGACCAATCCCTCCTTCATGCCAAAGGTGGTATCCAGTGTGGCTCTTAATCATTCCAACTTAAATTTTACTTGGACAGGACTAAACCTCAAAGGAAATCTGAACAACTGCTGGTGGCATTTGCTTCCGGGGCAGAGGGGAAGGCTATTTCAAAGCAAACCATTTCTAAATGGATAGGCCATTGCATTCATTTCTGCTATAAGCACCATGAAAAACCTATCCAACAGGGGATTAGACCCCATTCAACCAGGGCTGTTTCTACCTCTACAGCCTTTCTCAGAGGTGTCCCTACCTGGGACATCCTAGAAGCTGCTATCTGGAGTTCTGTACATACTTTCACCAAGCATTACCATATACCAATTTTATCTAAATCCAGAGCTGGCTTTGCCACTGCAGCCTTGCAGGGCCTTCTAGCTGGTTCTAATGCTATCTAAATTCCTCCTCCCATCCTTAGCTTTGGGAATCTACCCAAATGTGATGACTGTAACAGGGAAACACGAAGAACATAGTACAGTTGTGTACACTTACCATAAATGTAGATGTTCGAGTGTATTCACTGTTGCAGTCCTGGTTACTCTTCCTCCAGCCCCCTGACTTCTTTTGGCTATACCTCTACTTTCTTTTACTATGCTTAAAACCTTTTTGGTGTATTTGCTTTTTTGTTGGAGGTATAACCTTGTATATATATATATATATATATATATATATATATATATATATATATATAAAATTGCTTCCCATTAGGGGTGCACCTGACATCTGGGGCAAGAAAAACTGATGTAATAGCGTTGGCTGCATGCTTTATAGCCCTGACTACCTGACGTCATGGAAGATGAGACAGCAACCGATGCAGGAACCAAGACTTTGATAATCAGGCCGACTGAGGGCTACTGCAAGCAGATAATCCAAATGTGATGACTGCAACAGTGAATACACTCAAACATCTACATTTATGGTAAGTGTACACAACTGTACTTTCTAATTTCTATAAGAGAAGTGATGTAGGCCCCCCTTGCATGTCCATGGCCACATGGTCAATGAGTCTACATTTTGATTTATGTGATGGACATTCATTGCAATGGCGAGCTAAGGCATTGTCCTCTTTGTTCTTGCTGATGTTATAAGTGTGTTCATACACACGTTCTCTCAGTTTACAGTCCGTCTTACCAATGTAAGAGGCTGGGCAGGTTTGACATTGGCCACATAAATCACAGACCAAGAATTACAGTTAAGTCTGTGTTTGATGTTAAATTTTAGTGTAACATTGCAGTTCCGCATTAAACAGAAGTAGCTCCGTCTTTAGAGATTTTTGATTGGCCCATATACTGGTATACGGGCCAATCAAAAAATCTCAAAACAGAGCTACTTCCGTTTAATGCGGAACTGCGATGTTTTGCATTAAACAGAAGTAGCTCCGTGTTTATTTTTTTTTATTATTATTTTTTTTATTATTATTATTATTTTATTTTTATTTGAAAAAAATAAACACGGAGCCGCATTAAAGACTGTTTTTTTCAGTCTTCACTTGCTGTGAAAGACTTTTTTTGTCCCTACCTGGCCAGTCAGAAATCTGGCAACCCTGTGGCCAACTGAGAAGACCTTTGTTTTTTGGATCTGCAAGAAAAGTATCCGAGTCTCAAGCCCTTATAGTGGGTGAATCCTCTTTGGTATCCCATAGGGATAGGGTTATCTTAAAAACAAGTCCCTCATTCATGACAGAAATTGTCTCAGAATTTACTTTGAATCAGTCCATCTATTTCCATGTTTTCTATCCAGAACCTAAAGATCAAGGAGAAAGGATTCTTGATACTCTGGACATGTTTGGCAACTTGGATATTATTTGGACAGAAATAAGTCCCTTAGGAAAGCTGAATAGCTGTTTATTTCATATGATGGGACAGAAAGGGACAACCTTTGCCAAACAGACTATTTCCAAATGGCTGTTCCTTGCTATTTTTGTTATTCCTAACATGGACAATCTTTTCCAGAGAGAATCAAGGCACGTTCTACTAGATTTTTATCTTCTGTGATAACTTACTGGAAAGTGATGGTGTCTAGAAGCATTCTAGATACTGCTGCATGGTCTATACATTAAAAAGCATTACAGACTGAATTCCTTTTCCAGGTCTAGGACAGATTTTGCTAGGACCATACTCCAGAGGATTCAGGATCCTAATCCTTCTTCCTACCTTTTTGGATGAGCTATGGCAGTTTACCCATATAGCTTTAGGATGCTGCAGCAGTGATACTAACGAATATAATACAACTGTGTAGGTTGCTGTTACTATAACAGTAGATGTTTGAAGTCATTGTTTCTGCAGTAGCCGCTCCTTCCCTCACCCTATTTCCCCCTTTCTGTATTTAGTTATGCTTTTAGATAATTTTTTTTCAAGACAGTAGTCTTTCTTCTTTTTGGGGAGCAAGAAAGTCCTGAGTATTTTTGGTACACGGGTTGCCATTTTATGCCTTTAAAGCTGGTGCCACAGCAGCCTGGGCACATGTGTGGAGGTGAGACAGAGAATTTTGGAGACTGACCAGCCATTATATCCTGGGTAGGATATAACCTTCATAACTTCAGGCTACTGCGTGGTCAAAACATCTTATATTTTCTGCAGTATTTTGTTATGTCTCTATACATTCCATCAGTGACCCAGGCATCTTCAAAATCTCAGAATGCACTTGGTCAATCTTTCTTTCTAGGTGACTGAAGAGTTCTCTCAGCTGCCATTGTCACCTACTTTTCTCGTCTCTGCTCCACCACACTGCGTTGTATCCTTTTGCATTTTCACAGATGCTGTCCCCTTTATTTCATCTTTTCTTTTCCTACAAATTTCTGTTAATAATTTATAGTAGTTTGCAGCCTTATGTTCATGGATATGTACTAGGCTAATGACTACCAGAGTCTTTATAATCCTAGCTGTGCAACACAACCCAATTATGTCCCTATGTATCATAGGCATTCGTTGGAGGGTGGGTATGTTATTTAGGAAGTTTCTAGAGGTTATGAGTAATTATGTTAGTTTGGGCATAATTACTGTCTGCCTCTGTCTGACAGAGATATGGGGGCCAGACCCAGGGTGAATTTCAGATTTCCCATCCATTGGTTAAGTTTATTCTTAAATATGGTCAAGGATGGTCTCTGCTTTGCATGGATCCAGGGCCTATTCCAGAGTATGGAGATCCTCTGAGACAAATATCTGTCTTGCCAACATATCTTATTTATTTCGCAAGCAAAATTTAAATCCTTGGATCCAATGGCTCTGATGCTGTTAATTTTGCAGATGTGCAAAAAAATCCATCAGAGCTGGATCTGAGGATGCCCTGTATACCAGGCAGAGAATGTATCTCAGTAATGTGTAGAAGACCGAGTATGGAGACAGGGCTTTAAGGCAGTCCATATAGAACAATGTGTTCATACCCTGGAATCTTCTGGTAACAAACCTTTGTGGACGTTCTAACTGTTGCTTATGTCTAGTTAGGTACATGCCGAAGAGGCATTATACTCAATGACAGGTCTGATAACGGCTGACTAAAGTGGTACTATGACTTCCTTGGTTTTTGCTAATTTAAACTATTCATTTCCTAGAGCTCTGTTTTAGCTGCTTACGCTACCACTGATATCTTGAAATTGCTGCATTTGCAACTCTTGCATATTTGTGATATTCTTGGTAATGCTGTGAAATGCAGCATTTACCAGTGCTTTGAGATTTTCAATAGAACTTTCCAATGAACCATTCTCCGAGTCTGTATTGCCCTCTTGTTTCTAAAGTTCTGAAATTTGAGTTTCATACTGAGTTGTATGTATTTGCAAACCCTGACTTGCTTCACTGAATTAATACATTCTTGCTGTAGACACTGCACATGGTTTCCCTTTAAAACTCATTGTACACATTTTCTAATGCAGAGAACTTTTCATATGCCAGAAGCCTGTATTTTATTCACTACCTGCGGCTCATTTTTTTATTTGAGCCAAAGTACCACCATACTGCTTAACCTTCTTATGTTTTAACACATTAATTTGTTCAATTAGATTCTGTTTGAATACAGTAATCTGTGTAGCACATTTACAGCCATACTTGGAGAACAGTCATCAGTATGTGGGCACTGCCAGTAACATTTTATTTTGACCCTTCAGTTACATTTGCATTGTACTTTTGTTCAGAAAGCCCAGCTACTAATGTTTCTTTTTTCTGTCACTCAAGGTTACCCAGTACCCTTTTGTGACCTTCTAGTTAAAGGCTTTTATCGTTGTACATTTTATCTTTGTATTTTCCCGTACACATCTTTATTTTTAGACCATTTGTACTAACTTTGTTTTTCCTCAAAGCTTAGCAACATTACCATGTGGTTCTGCCTTTGGGACTAATCATTCTTAGCTGTAATGGTTTCTTGGATCTTTTACAGTTTTGTAACCTTTTCTTTTAAAGAGATCACGATTGTCTAAAACTCTACCTGTTTTAATACTATAGCATCAAGATTAGTTATTAACCTTTGAGTCATAGCACTATTTGCTACAAGGAGCACTCTTAGAGATTTCAGAACTGAAGTCACCATACTCTGACAAAGTGGTTACTATATTCTGTACCATTGTAACACATTACTGCAACTCCTGAAGCTTCTGGATTAATATGTTCAAAAATCCTGCACTGTGATAGTGACAGCACTGTTTCCTGCAGTTGTCTTTTTGTTTGCTGTTGCAGCCAGTTGATCTGTATACCTGTCAAGAGGGCTTTCATAGCTTTTTCCATAGTGTTTGGCTTAGTAACAAGAGAAGTCAAATTTACACTTAGATTTTACTTTTTTTTTTTTTGGTCACTGGATCGCAGTTACTGACTGGGAATGTACTGTAGTTGTGTAGAATGTTTTTAGTGCTGGACAGGCAGATGGATGCTGGATAATTTTATAGGCGGTAAGAAGCTGTGTATATGTTTGTTGATGAGGCAGTTCTAACCAGTTTAGGCTTTTTAGTGCTATACAGTAGTGTGTTCTGAAAGGGGTATTTGCTGCAAATTTAGCAACATTGTTATAGCATTGTTCGTTTAATTTATGTGAATCCTGGAAGATAGTAAGGATGGGAGTGCCATAAAGACGTGCGGGGAGAAGATCAGTAGTGGCAAGTGTAGTTTTAGTTGCATTGGTGTGAAAGTTTTTGGCTCTGTAAAGCAGCTCTTGTTTTTGATGAGATAGCTCTTAATATGCAGGTCGAATGTAAAATCATCATCCCCTATCAACCTTAATTTGCTATGAAACGTGACTTCAGTGGTTGTATTATCAAAGAGAGAGGACTTTAAATTTTTTTTTCATGAGAGAGGGATTTGGGAGGAAAAAAGTAGTAGTTTGGTCTTTTTAGGGTTGAGCATGAGTTGTGAGTTATGAAGTCATGTTTCAGTGGCTGTTAATGCTTCCTGAGTAATTTTTTTGGAGATGTACCTTGTCAGATGTGCAAATGAGAGTGGAATCATCTATGTATTGTATTAGGGTGGCCTGTTGTTTGGATGTATAGAGGGTATTGGTGAAAATGTTAAACAGGAGGGGACGAAGGATAGAGCCTTGTGGTCCACCAGTGATGACTGGGAGGTAAGGAGAGATCAGCCATTTAACTGACTGATACCTTTCGGCCAGGTAGGTTTTGAACCACAGAAGGGTGGGCTGTGAGAGACCTATTGAGGACATTTGAAGTAGAAGTTTGCTGTTACAAACTGTGTCAAAGGCTTTAGACAAGTCTAGAAATTAGGAAGAGACTAGTTTGCCATTATCTCTAGCTTTATCAACAGTATCCATATAGGTCAGAAGAGCAGTGCTAGTACTATGGGAAGGACGGAAGCCACGTTGTATAGGGGATAGGAGTTCTTCCTGTAGGAAATAGTCTAGCAATTGTTTTTGAATATATTTTTCAAGTATTTTGGTGAGTGGAGATTAAATTGCTATAGGTCTAAAGTTATTATTGTCTGTTGAATTTCTTCTTTTATGCACAGGGATAATATGTGACTTTTTCCAGAGTGGGAACATGGGATTCCTGAACTGACCTATTTATAAGGATTGAGACAGGATATGCATTGCTATGACTGCTATTTTATGTGGTCACTTACAAAATCATCAGCTGAAGAAGCACACTGTTTAAGTTTAAGAGTATTTTGATGTAGGATGTGAGCACAGGTTTGAAGGTGAAAGTGGATTTGGTGATATGGCTGTTGGCCAGGGTTGGGATTAGATGTTGAGTAATCCTTGGTTAGAGATGCTATGCTGTCTATAAAATAAGAGTTGAACTGTATTGCAGTTCTGAGTGGTGAGTTATTGGGAAAGGAGTTTGGATTAAATTGTTGGTTGAGTTGTCAGATTTCTTGAATGGATGTCCACAGTTTTTTAGGATTGTGTTTAGTATTATTGTGAAAGTTATTATAGAATAGTTTTTGTCTTCATTTATTTGCTTTTTAGTATGCTTTTAAAGCATCCCGAAGTTTTCAAGATATTGAGGTGTTTTATATTTTTCCATTATTTCATGCTTTTGTCTATCCTGCATTAGCGTTCTACTCTTTTTTTGGTAGCCAAATTGCATTTCTTTAGATCTAGCATTTTTAACAGAGCTGGGTCAGACATGGCTTTGTAAGTCAAGTAGAGATCACCTCCAAGTAGGCGATATGACACAGAGAATAGTTGGAGTTTTCTGAGTCTGTCCATGTAGGACAAGTGTTTAAGACCTAGGATCCTCTTAGTGAGGTACTTTTGTGGCCTCTTCAGTTGTTGCAGGTGTCAAGTGAGGTACATGCCAAATGGGGCATTGTACTCTATGATTGGCCAAATGAGGGAGGGAGGAGTAGAGGGAGACAATGACCTCTTTCTTCCTAGATGCAAAACCCTTAGTAATCAGATGTGCCACATAGAAGGACTTTCTGACCACAGTGGCAATGTGGTGGTCAAAAGAGAGGTTGCTGTCAACCTGTGTTCCCAAATCTCTTATAATGCCTTCTGCGTTCAGTTGACTACCATCAATATGGTAATTCATGGGAACCGAGTTTTTCCCAAAGGGGCTGATGACACATTTTTTGGCATTGACTTTAAGGCCAAGGTTCTGACACCAGTTGTTGGTCTCAGTGAGGCCTTTCTGTAGGATGTCAGCATCACTTGGGGAGTTAATAATAGTTCGCAACTTGCAATTGTCTGTGAACTTTGTCCGCCAGAGTCCTTTCGTGTTGGCCTGGACTTTAGAGAAGTAGATGCCAAACAGGAGAGGACCCAGAACCAAACCCTGTGGGACTCCACTCATGACTGGTCAGTAGTCTGACTGGGAGTCAGCTACTTTTACACTGTGGGTTCTATCTGTGAGCCAGTTTGCAACCCACCTAGTGATATAGGGGTTGATGCCTAGCTTGGTGAGTTTTTCTATGATTTCTGAGTGGGGAATGGTATCAAAGGCCTTGGCCAGATCAAGGTAGTCTGTATGAACCACCTTGCCTTCATCCACAGCTCTGGTGACTGACTCAAAGAAGTCGACCAGGTTGAGTAGGCATGATCTACCCTTCACAAAACCAAACTGTGTGGGATCCAGAGTTTGGAGATTCCTATATCCTTGTTTATTAGGTCCATGATGATGAGTTCCATAGCTTTGCATATCAGACTCGTCAGTCTAATGGGGCAATAGTTTCCAGGGTCTGTAGTCACTCCTCTTTTGTGTAAAGGGATGACTGTAGCAGTGCGCCATTCGGTAGGGACAAAGCTTGAAGTGAGGATATGATTGAACAGGGCTCACAGGTGAGGTGCCAGTTCACTCTGTAGTTCATGTAGGTTCATAGGTAGGTACGAGGCTATCTGCCTGAAGACATTTATAAGCCTAGCCAGAATGTGTTGGCTTTCCACGCCCCCTTAGATTAGTTCCCTGTGCCTCTGTCCAGCAGAGCCATTGAAGTGATCCCTGGGGTAAACTGTCTGTTTCCCATCCACTCGTCAAGGTTTCTCTTGAAGAGGGTTAGCGAGGAGCTCTGCCTAATGTAGACTGGAATCTTGTTCCAGAGCATGGGAAGTCTCTGGGACAGGAATCTATCCCTCCAGCATGTCCTGTTTATTGTTGTGGTGAGGTTTAGATCCCTGGAGCATGTGGCTCGAGGGGATATAGTTTTCTTTAGGTGGAGTATGTCCATCAATTCTGTGTTGGACATGGCCTTGTATGTCAGGCAGAGATCACCTCTGAGTAGGCGGTATGCAACCGAGTACAGCTGGAGTTTCTTCAGTTGAGCTGCATAGGGCATCTGCTTGAAGCCAGTGATCCTCTTGGTGAGATACTTTCCAGTTGTTGCAGGTGTCTTGTAAGGTACATCCCAAATGGGGCATTGATGAGTGATGCATAGAGAGGCCCAATGACCTCTTTCAATCTGGATGCACGCCCTTTTGTGATTAGGTGGGCCATGTAGAAGGATTTTCTAACCACTTTGGCAATGTGATTATCAAAGGAGAGGTTACTATCTACTTGGGTCCCCAGATCCCTTATTACATCTTCTGTATTTAGGGGGCTACCACTTATGTGGTAGTTTGTGAGTACTTTGTTTTTTCCAAAGGGGATGACTATGCACTTTTTGGCATTTAGCTTGAGGCCATGGTTTTGATACCAGGTATCTGTCTCAGTGAGACCCTTTGGAGGATTTCTGTGTCAGCCAGAGAGTCAATTATAGCCCCTAGTTTGCAGTCGTCTGCGAACTTGGTCAGCCATAGTCCTCCTGTGCTTGCCTGTACCTCTAAGAAGTATATGCCAAACAGGAGGGGTCCTAGGACTGAGCCTTGGGGAACGCCACTTGTAACCGGTTTAGAGTCAGACCTAGCTCCCACAACTAGAACACAGCCAGGGATATTATCAGGTCCCATATAAGCTGCATTCTTGGCCTTGGACAGTACTTTTTAACCTGTGCAGCAGTAATACTGGGTGCCTGGCAATCTATTGGTATTGTGATTTGTCCTTTGGGGGGGGTAAAGTTGGCACTGTATCTGTCGGCCAGTATGCTGGCAATATCTGTTGGCTTGGTATAGGAGGTACCATTGTGCAGTAGCTCAGAGCAAATCTGGGTATTTCCGTGGAGATTCTTTCCAAAACTATAGAAGGCCTTGTAGTTGTCTTTACTATCCGCTACAATTCTGTTTTCATAGCTAGCTTTAGAGGGTTTGATGAGGGATCTCAACTTTTTGTTGAGGCTGATAAGGGAGTTTTTCTAGTCTTGGAACTTCATGTTATTCGGCATCAGTTTCCTCCTTCTGCTGTAGAGTTTGTTTATGGCAGGGGGACCACCAGATTGGCTTCCTTTTTTTGAAGGAGAGCATCTTGGTTCTGTTGGGTATGGCGAGATCCATGCATTTGTGTATGTGTTCGCACATTGGTGTATGATTCGGCAGTCATGCAACTATTCTCCATTTGCATGGGTGCCGTGATGTTAGCCATCTCTGTTTTTAGGAGCCCAAAGTTAGCTTTCGAGAAGTTTTTCATGGTCGTTACCTTTGTGGGGGGATGTGGATTTCCAAGGTGATTAGTTTGTGGTTGGATCTAACCAGGGAGGAGTTGAGTACTGGTGTAGAGCAACGATCGCCCATGTTAGTAATGACCATGTCAAGCATGTTGCTCCCTCTAGTGGGTATTAGAATTAATAAATTCTAGGAAACGTTGGGCAAGTGGATTGGTACATGAGTAGCTTTCCAAGTTAATGGAGGGGTAGTTGAAGTCGCCTAGTATGAGAGTGTTAGATTGGACCCAAATATTCTCCATGGTGCTTAGGAATGTTGAGTGTGAGTCTTGGGACATGGTTGGGGACCTTTAGCAAACCTGAATTGCTGTCTTACCCAATGTTAGCTGCACCTGAAGTATCTCTGATGTGTTATGTTGCAGGAGTAGGGCCTGTGGCAGAGCTCCTGCAGTACTGGGGTCAGATGTAGTGATTGCAGGCTTTTGTACAATGACAAACTTCTCAATAAACTTGTAGGATTAGGGCCTTGTAGCAGAGCTCCTTCAGTAATGAGGTCAGATGTAGTGATCGTAGGCTGTGCTCTATGAAGGAAGATAGTGACTGAGTTGCAGCTTATTCAAACCAAGCCTCTTCATTTATTTTTTTCAGCATTTCCAACAATGGTTAACAGAAATTTCCAACACAGTTTTCATCCATGTTAAAATTGTACAAATTTCAATAGGTACACAGATTAGTACAGTTTTCACTACACATTGTGGTTTACAAGCAACACAGTTCTATTTTAATTTAACAGGGAATTTAATAGATTTGTAGCGCATAGTGAGATTTACTTGTTTTATGTGTATGATAATTAACAGATGTAGAAAATGATACCTTGGTATGCAAAGCAGTATTTTCTAGTATTTCAGAATGACATATTCTGACTTAAAAGGAGTTAACACTTTTAGCATTTAACCTTTTTAAGGTTCTATGTAGACCATACTGTGAAGCAACCAGCTTTGAATTATTTTATCAGCCTTACTTTGTAAAAGTTCGCCAATATTTGCCTTACTTTTCTAAAAACAAAGACATAAGTTCCATATGATTGGAAAATTTCTATACATAAACATATATATGTATATATATATATATATATATATATATATATATATACATATATATATATATATATATATATATATATATATATATATATAAATATATAAATTTCTATATGTAGAAATATATATGTATATATATATATATATATATATATATATATATATATATAACATTTTTTTTGTTTCCCCTCCACAAAAGAGAAATACAATTCCCGATGTCAGAAGGAATTGGCAGCAGCAGAAGTTGCAAAGCTGCAAGCAAAATGAGTCATCCAGGAGGTCCCACCAAACCAGAAGGGATTCGGAGTCTGTTCAAGGTTCTTTTTGATTCTGAAGAAAATCAGGGACCTCAGGCACATTCTTTACCTGAACTACCTCAACCAGTTTGTAAAACAAAGTTTTGGATGGTCACAGTTCAGTCCATTCTACCTCTTTTAAACGAAGAATGACTGGATGTGCTCTTTAGATCTCCAGGCTATCTAATATATAAAGACAACAAGAATATCCAGTATATTTCCATCTGGAAGCCAGTTTATTTTCAATTCAAAGTACTACTTTTTGGTCTTATCACAGCTCAGTGGTGTTTGTCAAATGCATGGCAGTTGTAGCAGTGTATCTCAGGCTACAAAAGTTCCAGTTTTTCCCCTTCTTTGATGACTGACTCCTCACCAAAGCCACCAGATATCTACTAATTCAGTGCAAAGACTTCTTTCTCCATTTAGTCCATACTTGGAAATTATGATCATTATTGCCAAAAGCGAACTGGCACCAGAACAGATGATAGAATTCGTAGGATGCAACCTGGATTCAACTTCTCAGATAGCCAGACTTCCTCAATCCAGAAGTCTGTCTCTACATCATATAACTTCAGAGGTCCTTTTTCATCCCATCCCTCCACCAAAACTTATCCTGTGGTTACTGTGTTCCATGGCAGCATCGATCACATTAGTACCTCAGGCCAGATTTTACACGAGGGTCCTGCAGTGGGCATTTTCAGTATGATGGTCATTGATTTATCAGCCCCTTCATTCTCCAGTACATCTCACATCAGCATGCAGAAAACATATCCCATTTGACCTCGCTGAGAGTAACTTGGGGTTGACCATTCTCCCTTCCACCCCTCATAGCCACTGTGACCATGGATGCTTCCCTTCCGGGGTCAGGAGCATTATGAAGGGAGGATGGCTCAAGGCATGTGGTTGATGACAGAGGCTAGTCTTCACATTAGTGTCTTGGAGATGAAGGCAGTCCTAGTACTGCAGGCATTTGAAGACTCCCTCCCTAAGGGTGTTATAGCTATATAGTTGAACAGCTTGATGGTAGTCTGGTATATCAGCAAGCAAGGAGAAATCAATTCATATCCATTGTGCCAGGAAGCCACAGGTGTGTGAATATGGGCAGTGTTTTCCCAGTGCTTTCTGGTCACAGTGCACATCCTGGGGCTTTCCTGCGCTTTGGAGGACAAACCGAGCAGGTCTGTTCTTTTGTTTCACAAGTGCTCCCTCAATCTATCAGTGGTAGAGATGATTTTAAGTCACTGGGGCCAGCCTTGCTGCAGTCGTTTTGTCTCCCATCTAAACCACAAATACTGCAGCTACTTTTCCCTTATTCTTCCACAGGGACAGTCACTGACTGATGCTCTACATGGCTGTCTGGTCTCCTATATGACTTTCCACCTATTCCCTTGATAACCAGATTTCTTCAGAAAGCCATGAGGTGCAAGACCAAAGTAATTCTTATAAAAAAACAAAAAAAAAAACTTTTGGTCCCTGCAGGTTTGATTCCTCTTCCTTTGGCCTCATCTGAAATACCTTCCAAGGCTACTGAATCCATGTCTGGATATTCTGATTCATCCATCCAGTCAGGCTCACAGAGACATAAAAACCCTGAAACTGACCACATTATTTCTCTAGTTTAAATGGTGGCCAGTTATGCCAGGCTGTCTAATCCAGTCATTCATATTTTGTCATTCTTGCAAAAACCAAGCACTGGGAAGGTTTATCTTAGCAAATGGAAATAATTACCATATGGAATTCTTCTAAGTGTTTATACCCTTTTTTGCTCTGCTACCATCCATTTTAGATTTCTTTTCAGAAAGGTGTTAGTTTCTCAGCTGTCAAAGTGCAGTTAGCTGCCATTTCCAATTTTCACTTGGGCCAAAATCAAACTTCCATTGCTTCCTTAAAAATTTCCAAAGCTTTTTTTTTACTTGAACTTTTCTCCTAAGACCTCCAATCATGGACCCAGTTTCTCCATAGAATACTGATTTGCTACAGCATTAACTAGGTCCTATTTTGAGCCTGCATCCTTGGCAGCTTTGAAATTCCTTACTTAGAAGACAATCTTTTTAGTAGCAATTTCTTTGGCTACGAGGATTTCATTGTTGCAAGCATTATGCTGTATGTCTCCTTATATTATATTTCATAAGGATAGGGTATCCTTGTGAACTAATTTTCATTTTCTACCAAAAGTGTCCTCTGAAGCAAATCTTAATCAGATAATCAGCCCACAAGTGTTCTTTCCAAATGTTTCCTACAAAGGGGAATATACTCTACGTTTGATGGATTTTCATTGTCAACTCATGTTTTATTTACATCATACAAAGGATATCAGAAAGTCTGACCAGCTTTTTCAAAGACTAAATTGGGAGAGTTTCTAAAGTGACTCTGTTCTGTTGGCTTTACAAGTGTATTTTCTTTGTTTATGAAAAAACAGGATTAACTTTACCTGACAAATGAAAGGCTCACTCATCTAGAGCTGTAGCTACATCCCCTGCTTACCTTGCTAGGGTTCCCATCAATGTGATTTGTACTGCAGCTTCTTGGTCTATGGTTCATACCTTTGTGTCTCATTACAGGTTGGACATACATACTAGATCACGTACATCATTTGGCTCCATCATACTTCAGAATATCCTTCCAAGAGATGCTTTGTTTTTTTTTTTGGTAGCTTGGGAATCTGTCCCAACTGTTGAGACAGGGAGAAATGACATCAGATACGAAAGTTATGTACTTACCATAATACTATATCCATATTCCTTCTCTCAGTTCTCCATCTTGAATTGTCACATTTTTGGTTCCCAGTTTATTGGCGAGACCTGACAAGGTGCCTTGTTTTTTTTGACAACCAGCTGATATTATTCCATTTCCTTGTTTCTCAGTTATAGGTTGTTAGGTCTCTGTTGTGCTCAATAGGTGTAGTGCTAGCTGCAAGGAGGCAAACTCATTCTGAAGTAATCTTGGGAGCTCTGGATCCAAGCTCTAAAAAAATGCTGAGGTCAGATCCAGTCAGAACTGATAACCCGACTTGAGTCGGACAGAACAAGACAAATTGGTGTAACTTTATGGTAAGCACATAATTTTCATTTCATGGGTACTGCTAGGAGTCTTACCTCCCACCTAGGGGTGCAGGGAGGCTTGCCTCTTGTAAAAAAAAAAAAAAAAAAAAAAAAAAGTCTTACATTTAATTTTTTCCAAGAGGTTAATTCTTAAGCAATTGTGCGTATTGAGTTGGATCCTCAAGAGGTTGTAGCACTAGAACTCATACTGGAAGTACACAAAACTTTTACAGACTAACTGCCTTTCTTATGCTGTCTTACCTGTGATTTTTTTTTTTGCATTCCATCCAGTACAACCAGTGTTTAACTGGTATCTAACTGGTTTGGGATTTGAGAATGACAGACTATTGGCTGTCCAAGCCTATCATTTTGGATAAAGCAAAGACTATTGGCTATCCAAGCCTGACTATCATTTTGGATAAAGCAAATGTAGCTATAGAACTTCCAACATAGCTGCACACTTATCAACAGCTTAATTTCATCTCTCTCAGTATGAAAAAAGAAACTGAAAAACAAAGGCCAGGAACTCTGTCACTTTTAGTAAATTCAGTTACTGGCTAATAAGTACACTTTCTGGATGCCAGCAAAGAAGAAACTAAGAGACCCTGAACAAAAATCACTAGAAAAGGTGAAGAGAAAACACTGTCTGGGAAGAATCCTGCAGCTGTTCAGCAAAAATCAGTTCAAGCACTAGCTTTGGTGCAAGCCATGACTTCCAGTAATCTGGAGGGGAAAAATCAGTCAAATGCGCTCAGAGCTGATTAAAATATATGAATTTCTGAAAGACTGAGCAGCAAAGTACTCCAGATTGTGTGGGATGCACCTCATTTAACATCTACTTAGCCCACTGTTCCACATTGAACAATGCTGGCTCCACTTTGCAAATTTCGATAGGCTGTTATATCACAATTACAGCCAGGTGGCATTGCAGTGTACAAGTCAATCAACTCACTGCTCCTAATTTCAAGAGAGCCAATGAGGATGCAGAGAATTGAACCAGTCCTGTTCAGCAACTAGTTTTCGCACTACTGCAATACCTTCAAAAAGGGTATTGCAGGGTGTAGAGTGTTTTTTATCTGATTTCATTGTGGTTTCCTGATCCAGACCCAAGGATTCAATTGACCATGTTGTAGATAGATGAAACTCAGGACTACCAGAGGGACACAGTGTCGGGGACTGGTCAACAAGGCACCATATGGCTACTGCAATGCATCAGGGTACAGGACAGTGTACCAGACCACCAAGCAACCTGAAGGAAAACTAAAAGGATCTACTGCTAGGGCTGAGGTTTACTTTGTCACTTAGGATGGGAGTGGGAAGGTCGGGGTGATGCTTTTGCTAGGCTGCTGACTGCTGCTGCTTCTGGGAGCTATAACTTTGGATTTTTTTGTTCCTGTCTGATTGTCTGAAGTTGAGGGTTGTGCACTTGTGTTGGAGCTGCAGCTGTTTTGTTCCTTTAATTCAGAAGAGGTAAGTGGCTGAAGGTATACACTCGATGGCTCAAACAGGAGTAGGGTTTGTCTGTAAAAGTTTGAGTGTCTAAGTGTCACCATTTGATTATTTATTTTTTATTCAGTTTACTTTCCTTATTTTATTTATGCATTGATCAATACCTGATTTTGACTCCAATATTACATCTGTCCCTTTTAATCTCTCCTAAAACTGGTGACATTTGGAGAAAAGATGGAGAATTACACTTAAAGGACAAAACTTAGAATTATAAACTACTCTTATTTTAGAAAATGTTAACTCACATTCTCTTATTTTGTCAATGTCTCAAGGTAAAAGTAGAAATATTTTAAAAGTGTCTCTGATTAATTCTGGATTTGTTCCTGATTCTGCTCAGATTTGTCCAGGCTCTATGGAGATGGTACATTTCCATGCAGTGCGAAAATAGGATGTTCTACATTTTGACTGTCACACATTGCTAGGGTCTGCATTCTACTTTGACCTCTTAAGAGGTTAAGACCTATACTGAAGGATTATATCAATTCAAATAACAAAAGGATGAAAAAATGGAAGAATCTTTAAAAAGATATTCAGATGAGCTCATCCACCCATCCTTTCGTCCACAACTACTTTTCCCATTTTTTGCTCATGGGGTTTGGGTGTCACTTCAACACAGACAATCCTTTAGAGAAAACTGCAAAAATCAAGAGATCATAATGAAGAAAAAATGGCCGAGTATGAGACATGTCAAGAATAGAGGTTTCAAAAAATTATAGAATTAGAGGACAGAGCACATAGGGAAAACCTGAGATTTTGTTCTGTACCAGAGAAACTGGAAGAAACAGACGCTATGATTTT
Source organism: Protopterus annectens (assembly GCF_019279795.1). Lineage (NCBI taxonomy): Eukaryota > Metazoa > Chordata > Ceratodontiformes > Protopteridae > Protopterus > Protopterus annectens. Next base: position 423,876,712 of record NC_056751.1, read on the forward strand.
TTGAAGAGACATAAATAAGTAAATGGTCTTGGTATTCCACAGCAGGATGTTTTAATTGAAAGGGCACATTGTGCGCATACTCCAACCTGTCCATGAGAAAGCAGTCAAGACCTGCATTAGTAAAGATATAATCCTGCCAACAGAAAGAGTTGATCCTGACAAAACTGTGGCAGATGAGCAAAGTTTTAAAAAGTTGGAGACAGTAGTGTGTTTATAGAAAATGTTTATTAACTATACACCAGGTAGAAGACAAACAAATTTATTCCAGCAATCAGGCGTTGTCAAAAGACAGGTGTGATAGTCAAGCTGCTGTATCTAGCTATCTTGAAAATATTTTTTCATGGACTCTCAAAGTTGTTTTTTTTTATGCAGAACAGGATAAGAAGGAAATACAAATGTTTGTCCAATGAAAAGTGAGCCATTAAGTAGAAGGGGACTGTTCTTCTCATTCGTCTGCTAATAAAGCCAATGGAGAGACTTTGCTAGTGAAACATTTTCTAATGTTCCAAAGGAAAATGCTTGAAACCAAAAAAGTACAAGAGTTGACTAGAAGAATCAGGTGTACTTCAGAATTGAACCGGAGTCTGTAGTTGGGAAATGGAAATGAAAATGAAGAAGGCCAGCACCATGGAAATTATTGAATAGATGTGAGATTACAAAGTACCAAGTCACATTTCTGAAACACAGCTGTTGAAAGAATGGACTTTTGTTGCCTTTGTTAAATTTATGGGGAACTGAAAGACATGTGCCTCACTTCATGTCATTATTTCTTGGAAGGGCACTAAGGGGAGGGGAAGAGGAAGGAAAAGAGAAAATGTAAATAAAAACAATTTCTGTTCTTGATGATATTTCTATGAAACTTTTCATGATGTGAATTGCATGTTATGTAGTGAAATATTTTTAGTTATTGTGTGTGATGGAGATTCTAAGGTAAACATATATATTTTTCTTTCTTTCTTTCTTTTTAGTATTAAGAATCCAGGCATTACAATACAAAAAGAGAAAAAAGGCTAGACATAAGCATGTTTAACTTAAAAGGTGTAATCTTGGGTTGTTGAGGTGGATGATGGGGTGCAAAAGTAAACAGATCATAATATATGTAGAGCTGATATGTTTTCTCTTCAATTTACTTAGGTGAATGTTTGGATTAAGACTCTTGGCTTAATCCAATAACAAGTTTTAAATGGAAGCAAGTAAATAAGAGAACACTGAATGTAATGAAAAGTTTTCCTTTAGCAATAAATGTTTCAGCATGTATTTAGATGCCTGCAGATTAGGGCAACATTCTTCTTTTTTTCTTACATTTCCATGGAGACGAGATGATTATAGGACAATGAAAAAAACAAAGCACCGGTTTCTTCAAGGATGAAAATTGTTTTCTGTAAGCATGCAAGTTTTTCATCTCTGGGAGTGAAACAATGATAAAAAAAGAGAGACACCATTTAGTGCAAATAAGAGCACAGGCAGCATTATGCCTCTTAACATAAATAACCTTAACTTTAGATTAGGTCAGGTCTGTGTTTGCAGCTGTCTGTTTTGGGTACTTGTTTCTATTAAGTGGGTTAAACTTCATTATTTAAAGATGTACAATGTTTTATGTGTTTGTATTAAGTTAGGTTATGGGAGTGTTCAGGTTATGTTTTTTGTTGTTTCATTTCGGGCTTTCATTAAAGCAAAAAAGTCCTGCAAAAATGTGACATAGGTTCAGATGGAGATAAGAAAAAAAAAAAACAATTGTATAAAGGATCAACCTGCCAAACAATAATGGGTTTATGTATCACAAAAGCTTAAAATATACATATTAAAAAGCTGTCATATATAATTTGTTTAAATAATGGATTCTTATCATAATGGCAACCCTTTCCATATTATCTTAGAATGTGACAAAAAGAATTATATTATTTTATGCAGACCCCAAGTAGCTATGCTACAGGAGACACATTTAGAAAGACCTGAGCATGTGAATTTGGTAAAGAAAGGATTTAAAGATGGCTATTTATCAGAGTATCGGGGACAGATGAAGAGAGGAGTACTTGTATTAATTGCTAGAGGAGCTCCAATTGTCACAGAAGAAGAAAAATGATAATCATGGTAGACTTGTGGTAGTAAGGGACTACTGACATGGGAGGAGGATTACACTGGCTTGTATTTTATATTCTACCTAAAACTGCTATTATGAAGCTTAAGAAAATTTTGAAAGAGGTGAGCTTTCAGCAAGGAATGGTATTTATAGATGGGTACTGGAATTTGGTTAGCAAAAATGAGGATATATCCAGGGGGCCTAGAAGGGAAAATACAACAGAAGATATTAGATTTCTGAGAAATTTATGAAATTATTTGGTATGGAAGACATTAATTCAGTAGTAGGAACTTGAGAGAATTTACATATTATTCCCCAGGGTACAATAATTGGGATAAACTAGACATAAATTATATTTCACAGGAACAAGTGCATTTAATTGAGAAATTTGACACACATCCAATAACTATTTCAGGTCATGCTCCAATAATAACCAAGATAAAAATACAGGGTAATAAAATAAGAATGAGACACTCGTGCCTCCCCATCTGCCTTTTAAAAAGAAAGCAGTTTAAGGAATGGGTAGTGGAAATTATTTGGGAGTTATTATGAAACATAGAAAGTACTCCAGAAGAGATAGTGAGTAGAATAAAATGAATGTGGAGTTTAAAAATAGGTTAGAAATAAAAGAAAAACAGATATGGTTAAGAAGTAATGAGAATTAGAGGAGATGACAAAGGTTAAAGTATTGCAAAATAAGGGGAATCTCCCAGAAGAAAGTGCAAATGCAGAGTGCTAAAGAGAAAATAAGGGAGTACCTGAATGATAAGTATGAGTTTAGAAAGATTTCTAATAAGCAACTGTTTTTTGATAACTCCAGAACACAACAGTTTTTAGCACAACTTAGGCAACAGAAAATAGAAAGGGCTTGTCATACTTAGGGAGCCTACAACAAGAAAAATAACCAGAGATCCTGTCAGAGGATCATAGGAGGTTACTAGGTTGTCGACCCAGACGTAATTTCAAGCCTAGCCATTTCATCCCAATGTAATACCTTAGATACTCTAGTCAGTACTCAGGATTGTATTTAGTAATGACTGCCCATGTTCAGGAGGTTTGCGGGCACTATCGGCGGTAAGAATTTACTGTGCCCCATACAGTCATCCAGGTTCCTTTTGAACAGTGTCATAGAGGTGCTCTGCTTCACATGAATTGGCAGCCTAATCCAAAGATGCAGCAATCACTAGGAGATGAATCTCTCCCTCCAGCACATCCTATTGAAGTCGTAGGCCATAGGACATGCTGTAGAGGTATTAGAAATATTTTGGAAATTTGATGAGCATTGGTACAAAGCAGAGAAATGAGGAATCAAGAAAAAGCAGAAATGTAAATATTTATGAAAAACTTAAATATGCCAAGATTAGAGGAAGATGAGGCTGAACAATTAACAGTTCAGATAGGAGGGGGTGAATTAAAAATTGTGATGTATAACCAATTTGCTAGAAACTCTCTAGGAATAGATGATATTCCTGTGGAAGTTTGGAAGCCAGGAGAGAAGAAAGTGATAAAGATCTGGAAGGTTTTGTTTAACAGTATTTTAAAAGGCGGGAAGCACTAACATGCTGGAAAATAGCTATGGTGGCCGTAATATCTAATGATGGTGAAGATCCATCTTCATATAGGCCCATTTCAATTTTAAATCATGATTATCAAGCATTTGTGTGTATATTGGCAAAGTTATTGCCAAAATTGATAGATATGAATTAATGTGGCTTTGTTGAGGAGAGGCAAACATTTCATAGTGTTAATAGAACAATGGTGATCCAGAGAGACGGAATGTAAGAAAATACCATTGCTGTTGGTGGGTCTTGAAGCAGAGAAAGCATTTGACAGAGTAAGCTGGAATTTTATGAGAAGAACAATGGAAACATTTGCATTGCCTGATATTATATGGTTAATTAGGAGGGTATATGATTGATGAGAAGCAAAAATCAAAGTGGGAGTTTCCTCTCTGACAAGTTGTTTCTGAACAGAGGAACCATACAGGGGTGTCCTCTTTTCCCTTTTTTATTTGCATTATATTTAGAACCATTTAAAAAGAAAATACGTGTCTTGGGATTTCAAGGATATAATTGGTACGGTAATCAAGAAAAGTTGGCTTTAATTGCAGACATTATTATTTTCTGGGTTTATCAGGTACAAAATGACATCTAAGTGTTGTGGAACCTTGTGAGACCATTCCAGTTTTTTTTGGATATAAAAACAATGAAGGTAAAACAAAGACTATAGCTGTAAACTATGTACCCACACATGAATTGGTTGAGCAATACCAATATTTATGATAAAATGAAGTATTTGAGAGTATGGATTTAAAGGATTCTGTTATAGCAGCTAAGGGTATGTAGGAAGAGACTAAACAAAAGATGATACAAAAACTGAGAAACTGGAAGGTCTTGTCTATGGATATGGATAGCAAGATATAAGCAGTAAAAATGTTTTTAGCCCCTTTAGTTTTATGCACAGGTCAGGCAGTTGTTTTCAACCAGAGGAGAAATTGTGGATAGTAATTAATAAAAGTCTGAAGAAATTTATCTTGGAGGGGAAGGGGACAATAGTCAATTGGGATAAGTTGATCCTTCTAATGGAACAAGGTGGTTTGGGATTACCTAGTGTCCTTCTATATCACTGTTGCAGTATTCTAAACAGAAGGAATCTCCTGCATAGGGCAGCCCAATGCTTGGCCAGTAAACAAAAGCTTAATGATTTTGTATGCGCCATATGTCACACTTATGCTCCCTGTGGAGAACATAGGGCATGAAAGGGATGTATGGACACAAACACCCAGAACTTCTTTGCTGCCACTTCAAACGCCATTATTACTAGTTGGTCTTAATGCCTTGTTGCAGTGTTAAATACTTAGCCATCATATAAGTGCCCTGATGGGTTTGTTTTTGTATTTTCTTTTGCTACCTAGAGTTCATGTCATCCAAGAAGTGAAAATGTCAGTGTGGGAGGCAGATTCTCCCTAAGGATCATCATGAACAGTGTCTTTTTTGTTTGGGTACTTCCCACCATCATACCTGTTGTTGTATCTTTAAGGTGTTTGTGCCTAAGACACTCAGAAGCTGTTATCTTCCCTGCCAATTTAACTTGAAAACCATTGGCTTAAACAGCCCAGGGTAACATGACTGAATCATTTAACCCTGAGATACTCCTGCTAGGTAAGAAGAAGGCCAAGAAGTTTCAGCCAGATTCTTTAGTTGTCCAGCCTCCACAGGACTTCCTTCTAGAAGTGAGTAAATAGCTCTGTAGGTCATTCATCATCAATACTGGATTCCTCTACCTTGACCCCGTTGAAGGCTGACATGGATCCGTCTTTTTGCATGTCCTCTGAGGCTTTACAGGCATCTGCTCCAAATGTCAGGGTGGAGTGAGGACTACAGTTGATTATCTCAGAGGGTCCTAGAGGGATTCTGCAGATATTGGTCAGGGAGGAGGTTCTGGGTTCTCTTGTTTAATCTCGCCAAGGGTCGGAACCTCTGGTATTTGTTAGGGCTGATGTCTCTCTCAAGAAAAGACAAAAAGTGAAGCATGTTTTGGTTAATTCTAAGGGTCCTCAAAGGGAATAGCAAGAGTTTACTAAGGGCTTGTTTTCCCTAAAGCCTTCTCAAGGAGTTTCGGTACCTGCTCCTCCTTGAATCTCTACCCCTTCTAAACTGCTTAGGGAACCAGATTCCTTGGGTGAGGATTCAGTGTTTGATGAGGGGTCTTTGTCCTAGTCTTCACAGATGCCTTCACCTTTGGGCTATGGTTCTGATGAAGAGGAGTCTGTTAGCCCTGAGTCTCCTTTTGAGGAATTGTCCTTTGAGGACGCAATTATTAGAATGATGGAATACTTGTGTGATTCTTCTTAAGTGTCTGATATTTGGAGAACATATTATGAGTTGCTTCTGGTGGCTACTCCTAAACCACTGGCAGTTCCTCCTGTGTTGGCTGCCTTGTTAGAACTTTCATTGCTGCATCCAAGTCTCCTGATTCTCAGCCTTCTTCTCCTAAGAAACCTGATGGGTTCTATAAGGTTTCTGAAGAATGCCATTTTTTTAAATGTCCTTCTGCTGATCTTACTGTGGTGTCAGTCTCTTCTGACAAACCTTCTAAGCTTTTGCCCTCTTCCAAACCTTTGTCTTCTGATAAGGATAGAAGGACAGAGTAGAGGATTCATAAGAAAGTTTACACTACTTCAACTTTTGCCTTTAGGGCTGTTAATTACCAGACTCACATGACCAGGTATGCTTTAGCTTTGATTGCTCAGTTTTGTCAGGTTATTTCTGACCTCCCTGATCCTGAAGGCAAATCCTGTGCTTATCTGTTTTAGGTTTTGCTTCTCAAGTGACTCAGCACTCTAAGTGTAGCTATGATGCTGCTCATGCCTGTTCCAGGGCTGTGGCTTTTGTGTCTGTCATGAGGTGTTATTGTTGGCTTCATCTTCATTCTCTGCCTGAGGACATTAAGACCAAGTTGTTGGATGCTCTTTTGAATAATAAACATCTTTTTGGGACTACTGATGCTGCTACTGACATGTTTAAGTCTCTTCAAGATAAAGGCAAAGCCTTGCAGGACCTTAAACCTATTTTTGTTTCTCCTACTCCTAAGTTTCAGAGGAATTATCCTTCTAGATCTGCTTTTGTTCGTAGGCAACCATGCCAGGTTTACAAAGGCAGGAAGGGTGGGTGGGTCCCCTCTGTTAAGGTTTCTCAGATTTTGTGGCCCATAAGACTCTTTTATATAATTCTGCTTCTCTTTGACATTTTGCTCCCATTCTTTCTTTTAGACCAGGTTTCTTTGTCCCTTCAGGTTTCCCTTTGGCTTCTAAATTGCCATCTCATCACTTCAGACTCTTGGGTTCTTTCTATCATCCGTCAGTGTTACTTCATGGTATTTAAGTATGTCTCTCATTTTCAGGGATTCCTCAACCTCCTCTAGAGAAACTTCCTCATTTCCTGGAGTTTCTAGGGTCCCTGGTGAATCAAGGCACCATTCAACCTGTCTCATCTTCCCAAGAGGGAAAGGATTTTTTATTGCAGGATGTTTCTTGTTTCTCTAAAGGATGGTGCTTGGAGACCTATTCTGGATCTCTCCTGGGTCAACACCTTTCTCAAGATCCCTCCTTGTCTTTTCAAACCCAGTGTTTCCTCTTTTACTACCCCAGGCTTTTTGGTATCTTTGTATCTGAAAGATGCTTACCCTCATATCCCTATTCTCACCCTCTTTTCAGAATACTTTTATGCTTCCTTGTCTCTTCCTTTCATTTTCAGCTCTCTACTTTTCCCTTTGGCCTTTCCACTGCCCAAAGGTATTCACAAAAGGCCTAACTCCTGTGATTGCTTTCTGCAGGCTCCAAGGCATTCAGATTTTTCCTTGTCTAGATGAGCCATTGCTTCAGGCACCTTCTTCCATTTGCCTGCTACAGGATCTGGAGTTCACAATCTCTCTTCAAAGTCTGGGATTCACTATCAACTTCCAAATGTCCATCCTAACTGCCTCTCAGGATCATGTGTGTCTGGGATGCAGGATTCAGACAATGCCAAAGATGGCCTTTCTTCCATCTCCAAGATAAAGACAAAGCCTTGCAGGACCTTAAACCTATTTTTGTTGCTCCTACTCCTAAGTTTCAGAGGAATTATCCTTCTAGATCCGCTTTTGTTCGCAGGCAACCACGCCAGGCTTACAAAGGCAGGAAGGGTGGGTGGCTCCCCTCTGTTAAGGTTTGTCAGATTTCTGTGGCCCATAAGCCTCTGTTATATGATAGGTCTGCTTCTCTTTGACATTTTGCTCCCACTCTTTCTTTTAGACCAGGTTTCTTTGTCCCTTCAGCTTTCTCTTTGCCTTCCAAATTGGCGTCTCATTACTTCAGACTCTTGGGTTCTTTCTGTCATCCGTCAGGGTTACTTCATGGTATGGAAGACTATCCTTCCTTTTTCAGGGATTCCTCAACATCCTCTTGAGAAACTTCTTCATTTCTTGGAGGTTCTAGGGACCCTGGTGAACCAAGGCACCATTCAACCTGTCCCATCTTCACAAGTGGAAAAGGGTTTTTATTGCAGGATGTTCTTGGTTTCTTTAAAGGAGAGTGCTTGGAGACCTATTCTGGATCTCTTCTGGCTCAACACCTTTCCCAAGATCCCTTCTTTTCAGATGCTTACTCTTCAAACCCTGTTTCCTCGCTTACTACCCCAGGCTTTTCTGGTGTCTTTGGATCTGAAAGATGCTTACCCTCATATCCCTGTTCACCCTCTTTTCAGAATGCTTTTATATTTCCTTGTCTCTTCCTTTCATTTTCAGCTCTCTACTTTGCCATTTGGCCTATCTACTGCACAAAGGTATTCACAAAAGGCCTAACTCCTGTAATTGCTTTCTGCAATCTCTCTTCAAAGTCTGGGATTTACTATCAACTTCCAAATGTCCATCCTAACTGCCTCTCAGGATCATGTGTGTCTGAGATGCAGGATTCAGACAATGCCAAAGATGGTCTTTCTTCCACCTCCAAAAGTTTTGTCATTGACAACCTTCTTTCATTCTGTTCTTCTTCTGACTGCCATGTCAGCCAAGGAGTTTCTTTGGGCCATGGGATTCATGGCCTCTTCTAGTCCAATGCTTCCTCCTGACAGACTGCATATTTTATTTATTTTATTTTTATTTTATGTTTGTTTACCAGAATAGTCCAACTGGACACAGGTCCATTTACAGCGGAGGCCCGGGGAGAAAAGCTCTGTACAATTAACATGAATAGTAAACACAATATAGTACAAGTCACACAGAGAATATAATAGCATTTTTACATAGACAACAGAAAGAATCTTTATTAACTCATATAGAAGATAATATTTAGAGGATTTCAGTGGGGATTCCTGAGTTTGTAGCAGAACCCAGAAGTCTGTGAGAGTTACTATTTATTTGTGTTACTAGGTGGGGTGATTATGTGATACATGGGCATAGCCAAGAATTCATTAGGTGTGCTTTAAGAGACTTTTTAAATACTGTAGTTGAAAAAGTAGAGGTCAGAGTGGTGGGAAGGTTGTTCCAGTTCCTAGCTATGTTGTGGGAGAACAGAGCTTGCCCTGCAGAGCTATTGGCTTTAGAGATGCAGAGGAGAGATTTTTCAGAAGAGCAGAGGGGACTGTTTGATATGTACTGGGTTAGGAGTTGTTTTAGGGATGGGGTTTTGTCAGGATAATTCACGATATTGTAGGCAAGTATTAATTGGTGATAGTTAAGTAGTTGAGGGAGTTCTAACCATTTTAGTTCTCGTAGAGCTTGACAGTGATGGGCTTTGAAGGTGGAGTTGTTAGTGAATCTGGCAGTTTTATTGTAGCAAGATTCAAGTCGTTCAAGGTCCTGTAGCATATGTAAGTGTGGACAGTAGGTGAGTCTGGGCTAGTGTAATTCTTGCCTGATCAGATAGAAATTTTCTATGTCTGTATAGAGTACCCAATTTTTTGTGGACATTTTTGATTGTTTGTGATACATGGACATCAAATAGAAGTTTATTGTCAATAGTTAAACCAAGGAGTTTGGTGTGGTCACCATTTTTGGATCTGATTGTAAAAGGTTGTTGGATGGTTTTAGATTTATTGGGAGAGAATATGAGTAGTTTGGCCTTGTTGGGATTTAGGAGTTGCTGGATCTGGGTAATCCAGCTTTCAATTGAGGCAAAGGATTCCTGTGTAAGTTTTTGTAGGGTAGTGAGTGATGGTGCTTTGCAGATGAACTTTGAGTCATCTGCATATTGTATGAGTGTGGCATGTTGGCTGGAGGTATGAAGGTTCTTAGTAAATATCAAGAAGAGTAGTGGGCCCAATATTGAACCTTGTGGGACTGCTATGGTGGTTGGAAGTTGGGGAGACAGTTTGTTTAGCCATTGGACAGATTGTTGTCTGTCTGATAGGTAGCTTTTAAACCAGGCTATGGTGGAGGGGGCAAAGGCTACGGAGGCCATGGAGTCTAATAGTATGGTGTGTGACACCATGTCAAATGCCTTAGAGAGGTCTAAGAATATTGCTGATACAAAGTTGTTGTCATTTCTGTGTTGGTTAACTGTATTTGTAAGGGAGAGGAGAGCAGTGGTAGTGCTGTGGTGTTGCCAGAAGCCATGTTGTGTGGGAGAGAGGAGATTGTTAGAGTTCAGGAATTGCATAACTTGATAGTGAATGCACCTTTCAGGTATTTTAGATAAGGGGGTAGGATGGCTATGGGACGGTAGTTAGAGAAATTGTAAGAGTTTCTGCCTTTGTGAATGAGGATAATGTATGATACTTTCCATAGCTGTGGGATGTAGGATTCCAGAATGGAGCGGTTAATAAGGATGGATACAGGATAAGCTAGGGAGTCAGCTGCTATTTTTGAAAAATTATCTGGTAATTTGTCTGCTGCAAGCGTGGTAGGTTTAAGTTTTTTTTAGCAGTTTTTTTTATTATGGCAGTGGAGACAGGTGAGAGGGTAAAGGAGGGGTTATTATTAAGGTGCTGGTTTGGGGTGTATGAGTGGTAGTTTTTGGAGAGTTGAGAAGATAAGGATAGGATGGTTTCAGTGAAATGGTGGTTAAATTCGGTAGCAATGTGTTCAGTGTTGTTGGTGGTGGTTGGAGTTGGAGTGGCTGTTTTACTTGGGTTAAGTAGGGAGTTAATGTAATGCCATCATTTTTGGGGGTCTCTTGTATGTTTGTTTTGGGCATTAAGGAAGTAGTTTTGTTTGTTGAGTTTGGACTGTTTTTGCTTGATTTTTTAGTTTTTGGTAATTTTGTTTGGATAGGCTTGTGTTTTCTCTTTTCCATGCTTTCCAGGAGTTATCTCTAGCTTTAAGTAGGGCTCTTGTATCCCTGCTTAGCCAAGGTGCATAGTTTGCCCTAACTTTGTTTTTTCTAGTGGGTGCAATTGAATTTAGGACAGTGATGAAAGTGTTGTTAAAATAGTCGACAGCTTGGTCTAAACCTAATGTTAGTAGTGGGTCCCATTTCCAGTGTCTTAGGATGTGGTTAAGGTCTTGTATATTCAGTTTACTATTATCCCTGACTTGTCTATAAGTTATACGGTTAGAGAGATTGGTGTGCTTACGTCGAAGGAATGTGGAGAGGTGGTCACTTAGGCTGTCTGGTAGACATCTGGTGTGATATTTTTTTTGGACAGTTAACTAGTGTCCAGTATAAGCTTGATTGTCTATTCTAGTCAGTTCTTGGATGTGTTGAGTAAAGCCATAGAGATTGATGTGGTTTGTGGGGTTGATGGAGTTGCAGGCTGACCAGTCTGTTTTCAGGTCACCTAAGAGAATGGTTTCATGGGGTAGTTTATTTAAGATCCATTGTACGATTTCTTCTGTGGTGGGTGAGTTGTTACCTGGGGGGATGTAACAGCAGAGGATATTAATCTTTTTACTGTCATTTATGAAAAGAGTTGAGATTAAGATTTCAGCATTTTGAAATTAGGGTATAGGGCTTTCTAGGGGTTTTATGTTGAGTGTGTTTTTAAATTGTATGGCAACTCCACCCCTCTTCCTGCCTGTTCTGTCCTGCCTTAATATGTTGTACTCTGGCGGGAGAATTTCTTCATTTTGGATGTAGGTTTTTAACCATGTTTCAGTCATGGTTAATATGTCTGGGGAGTAGTGGGTTATAAATGCATGTATATCTGTGAATTTGTTGGTTAAACTCCTGGTATTGATGTTAATGATTAGTAGGTCTGAGTTTTGTTTAGGTGGGAGTAGGGTGTTGCTTGGTCCTGTGTTTGGGTGTATGTCTCCTGAAGTTTTTTTGCAATAAATAATATGAGTTTCATTCTGTGTGTTGTTTTTGTCTGGTGTGAATGTGTTAGTTTTGTGATATAGGTTGTTGTTAATTGGATTTTGTATATGTGTAGCATTGACCTATCTTTAAATAGTGTAGCAGTAATGGGGAAGTGTATGTGTGTGTTTGGTGTAATGTAGGTGTGAGCTATGTAGTAATTTGTGTTTTGTAACTGGGTGGCAGGATTTGTGGTTGTGAGGTGTGTTAGTAATGTGAGGATGAGGACAAGAAAAACTAAGATGATTTTCATTTTTAGTACTGGATGGTAATATGATAGGGTGGAGGGGGAATAATGATGGTTTGTAAGTATGTGTCAGCTTAAAGTGGGGGGGGGGTTCTTGGTTGCTAGGGGTGTGGTTGGGTGCAGTGGGGTGCTTTGGTTGTGGGTGTGGTGTAGTGGGTATAAATGTAGAGGTGCTGGGTGTGGGTGGGAATTGGGGGCAGGGTAGGGGAGCAGAGTGTATGTAGAAGCTTCAGTGATACCTTAAGTCAGTTTGGCTGCAGCATTGTCACCCTCTGGATTTCAGTGTACCTGTCCTTTCCTGTCTAAAGAAAGAATTAAAGTGATGGATTCAACAGTTTTCTCTGAACCCAGACCAGCCCTTTCAGCCTGCAGTACCTTCTCAAGAACTATTCACTGATGTCACAGACATGGGGTGAGGGGCTACATTTGGTCACCAGAAAGTTAATGGTCTCTGGCCTCCCCATCAAAAGTCAGACCATATCAACATCAAAGAAAGGAGAGCTCTGATTCTAGCTCTTCAAACTTTTCAACCCATGTTCTCTCCAGGCCCTTTGAAGGTGTACACAGACAACACTGCAGTGATGTGTTGTATCAGCAAGCAGGGAGGCACAAAATCTTACCTCCTCTGCAGGATGTCTGCCAATGTGTCTGTCTGTTATTCTTCAGGCAATATACAGTGCAATGAAAAAGTATTTGCCCCCTCCCTGATTTCTTATTTTTTTGCATGTTTGTCACACTTAAATGTTTCAGATCATCAAACAAATTTAAATATTAGACACATATTAGACAAAGATAACCCAAGTAAACACAAAATGCAGTTTTTAAGTGATGATTTTATTTAAGGAAAAAAAACGATCTAAACCTACATGGCCCTATGTGAAAAGTAATTGTCTCCCTTGTTAAATCATGAAGTAACTGTGGTTAATCACATTTTTGAGAAAGCTGAGTTCAATTTCATTAGCCACACCCAGGCCTGATTACTGCCAGACCTGTTGAATCAAGAGATCACTTAAATAGAACCTGTCAGACAAAGTGAAGTAGGCCAAAATCTCCCAAAAAGGAAGACATCATGCCACAATCTAAAGAAATTCTGGAGCAGATGAGAATCAAAGTAATTGGCATCTATCAGTCTGGAAAAGGTTACAAAGCCATTTCTAAAGCTTTGGGACTCCAGTGAACCACGGTGAGAGCCATTTTCCACAAATGGAGAAAACATGGAACAGTGGTGAACCTTCCCAGGAGTAGCCGGCCTACAAAAATTACCCCAAGAGTTCAGCAATGACTCATCCAAGAGGTCACAAAAGAACCCAGAACAACATTTAAAGAACTGCAGGCCTCATTTGCCTCAGTTAAGGTCAGTGTTCATGACTCAACCATAAGGAAGAGACTGGGAAAAAATGGCATGCATGGCAGAGTTCCAAGGTGAAAACCACTGCTGACCAAAAAGAACATAAAGGCTTGTCTCACTTTTGCTAAAAAACATCTTGATGATCCCCAAGACTTTTGGGAAAATATTCTGTGGCCTGATGAAACAAAAGTTTAAGTTTTTGGGAGGTGTGCGTTCCGTTACACCTGGTGTAAAAGTAACACAGCATTTCAGAAAAAGAACATCATGCCAACAGTCAAACATGGTGGTGGTAGTGTGATGGTCTGGGGCTGCTTTGCTGCTTCTGGACCTGGACGACTTGCTGTGATTGATGGGAACCATGAATTCTGCTCTCTCCCAACAAATCCTGAAAGAAAATGTCCGGCCATCAGTTCATGACCTCAAGCTGAAGCTCACTTGGGTTCTGCAGCAGGACAATGATCCAAAACATGGCAGCAAGTCCACCTCTGAATGGCTTAAAAAAACAAAATGAAGGTTTTGGAGTGGCCTAGTCAAAGTCCGGACTTGAATCCAGTTGAGATGCTGTGGCATGACCTTACAAAGGTGGATCATGCTCAGAAACCTCCCAGTATGGCTGAATTAAAACAATTCTGCAAAGAAGAGTGGGCCAAAATTCCTCAACAGCGATATGAAAGACTCATTGCCAGTTATTGCAAATGCTTGATTGCAGTTGTTGCTGCTAAGGGTGGCACAACCAGTTATTACGTTTAGGGGGAAATTACTTTTTCACATAGGCTCATGTAGGTTTAGATATTTTTTTTTCCTTAATACATAAAATCATCACTTAAAAACTGCATTTTGTGTTTTCTTGGGTTATCTTTGTCTAATATTTACATTTGTTTGATGATCTGAAACATCTAAGTGTGACAAACATGCAAAAAAATAAGAAATCAGGAAGGGGCAAATACTTTTTCATTGCACTATATATTCCTTCAGGACACACAATAGTGGCAGACTGTCTGAACAGGTTCAAAACACAGGCTCATGAGTGGATATGTTTCTGGGCATTGTCCATTGGTGGAGTATTCCTGTGGTCTCTGGAAGATATTTTTGCCTCTACTGTGATCGGGCAGCTTCCTCATTTCTGTTCCAGAGTGCCATACCATCTGGAGTGGAAGATGGACACCCTTTTTTTACCTTGGAAGAAGATGTTTCTTTATGCTTTCCCTCCTCTTCCTCTGCTTCAAAGAATCCTATTCTTCAGAAGTTTGATCTGGACTCCCCAAAAATTTTGTTAGTGACCCTTTTGGCCATGACAGCAGTGGTTCTCCCCTCTTACTGCATCTGGCCAGGGGCAATCACCTCAAGTTACCTCACCAGTTGGATCTCCTCACACAGGGCAGGGGATTCTCTCAAACATCCTCAATTGTCCACTCTTCAACTGACACTGTGGGTGATAGGGTTTTGATCCCTTTCAGGCACCTCTTTTCTGAGGAATTGCTCAGGGTTTTAGGAGGGAAGGAGATGCTCAACTAGAAAATCTCATATGTCCAACTGGAAAAGATTTTCTGGATGGTGCTATGCTTGTAACAAGGAATGTTTTCAGTGGGGGGATCCCTCTGGTCCTGTCGTATTTCTGTGAGTTGCTTCAATCTGGCCTGTCCTCTTCTTCAGTGAAGGCCCATTTGTCAGCCATTTCTGCTAGTCTGCCCTTGAATCCTTCTTTGGCTTCTTGTTTTGAGGTCAAACAATTTCTTAAAGGCTTCCTGCGTATTAGACTTCCAAGGAAACCTATTCCTCCTCCTTGGAACCTTAATTTTGTTTTGGAAAAATTGACTCAGGCTCCTTTGGAGCCTGCAGATTCTGCTTCTTTGCAACATTGTACCTGGAAGATTGTTTTGTTGCTGGCTGTTATTTCTGCTGAGAGGGTTTTTGAGCTCCATGCCCTTATGGCCATTCCCCCCTTTTTTTTCCCACAGGGACAGGGTGTCCCTTCATACTAATCTTTCTTTTATGCCCAAGGTAGTAAATGAGTTGTCCTTGAATCAGTCAGGACAATTCCCTTCCTTTTTCCTTCTCCTCACTCTGCTAGTGAGAGGGTCCTGCATACCTAGGATTTACATAGACAGCTCAGGTACTATTTGGATAAAACTAAGGCCATTCATAAGTCGGATCAGCTTCTTGTTTCCTTTCATCCCAGGTCATTGGGTTTGGCTGTTTCTAAGCAAGCCATTTCCTCCTGGATATCTAAGGCCATTTCCTTGTGTTATACTTTTCATAGCAAGTCTCTATCTACATATGTTAGAGCTCATTCCACTAGGGCTGTTCCCTCTTCTGATGATTTCTTCAAGTGGGGGTAGGCGCCAGTTCCATCTTTGAAGCTTCTACTTGGATTTCAGTGCATACCTTTACTAAGCATTATAAGTTGGTTATGGTTTCTAGGGCCAGGGCAGGTTTTGCTGAAACCATTTTATGGGTTTGTTGAGGGCTCTTCTTCTCAGCCTTCCACCTCACATTCTGTTTCTTGAGCTTTTTTATCCTTCCTTCTGTTTAGAATACTGCATCAGTGATATAGAAGGACATAGTGTAGTTGTGTAAAATCTTACTATAACAATAGGTGTCATTTTCTTCACTGTTGCAGTGTTTGCTCCCTCCCTCCACTCCCCTCTTGTTTGTTCTGACTTTTATTTTAGATTCTCTTCTGGCTTCTTTTCTTCTGCATTTTCTCCTTCTAGATGTACATGGACTCCTTTGTCCTATGGAGACTGTTTTATTCTGTGGCAGTTAAGTTCTGGGTAGTTGCATCCTTTGTTGTTCTTCTTTTGGCTTTTCCCAGTTAGGGGTCACCACAGTGGAACTCCAGTCCACTAATGATTGGCAGTAGATTTTTTACGGGTGCCGAGGTGCCAGCTCGACACCCAACCTTCAACGAAGGCACGCCCATTCTATGCATGCCTTTCGAATGCCACTCAACCACGGGGGAGTACATGCAGACTCCACACAGAAGACGCTCCAACCAAGAATCGAATGGGAGAGCCTCTTGCAGTGAGGCAACAACGCTACCGCTGCACCACCGCGGCTGCTATTACATCCATTTTATGCCCTATGTTCTGTGTGGGGAGCATAAGTGTAATGTATGGTACATACAAGATCATTAGGGTTTTGTATACTGGCCAAAAATCTGTCTGCCCTGGGTGGGAGATCTGTTCTGTTTAGAATACTGCAACAGTGAATAGAAGGGCATTTACTGTTATGGTAAGATTTTACACAGCTGTACTGCTGAAGGGATATTGTAGAGCTACACAGTTAAGGCTGTTATACATAACAGAAGCAGAAAGCGACAGTTCAGAGTGGAAAGAGATGATGATGAAGTGAGGAGGAAATTCAAGAAATAGGAGAGTGATATTTTGGTTGCAGATCCTTAAGGAGGATAACAACAGTCATACAGAATGTTATATTCATAAAGTAGCAGAAAGTATTCTAAGAACTAAGCCAACATGGTAATAGAGAAAAGGGATTCTGCCAATAGGGATGACTGCGATTAGAGGTATGGAGTATAGGCACGAGAGGGATGGAATTTAGTGGAAGAAACTACAAAGGAACCAAGATATTGGACAAGTAATTAGAGAGGGAAATATAATAGAATGGGAGGAGGCCAAAAACACCTTTGGACTGCAGGCTAGATACTGCCTTCCCTATCAGGGACTGATATCAATGTATAGGCAAAGAGAAAAGGATGGGGGAATCCCATGTGAAGGACCTGCATTGGTAGAGTTTTTAGTTGACTCTTGAACAGAAGCTGCTGTTAAAAAATCGATAATAATTAGGGCACATACAGTATTGCACAGTAACTGTAGGAATCAATGTTAGAAAAGATAGGGAAGATAGATTAGATAAGCAGTTCACAAAGAAACAATGTGAGGACATGTGTATGGCTCCCAAATATGTAACAATGTCTAGAAGATTTAGTATTTGTGCTTGGAAGTGTTTGCAAAGGTGTTGTTATACCCCAAGCAGACTGCAAAGAATCTTCTCAGGTAGATGGCAAATGTGAGATGTGATGGGTAAGAAAGAGATGGCTGAAGCCGTATGTTTTGGGAGTTGGCAGAATTCCCTAAAGAGTACTGTGTAAGAAATCCTGGTTGAGCAAATGAGTGTAACTAAGAGAATGATTTTTTGAGCTGATATTAAGTATCTGAATTGTGTAGAGATTGGAAGGCCTTGTTAAGTTTAATTCTGGTGGCTGCCAAAACAAGCAATTAATAGAAAATGGTAATCAAAGTCTTAGCCATCCATACTTGAAGTAGTGAATATTGTAACAGTGTTAAAAAAACAGGAAGTAGGATCTTTAGAAAAGGGTAGGAGCAAATTACATAGAAAAAATGGAAACTGTGGGAACAATAATATGCAGAAACATGGTTTGGAGGAGAAGTGAGGTTTAAGAGAAGGCAAGAATTGAACAGTTTATGTAATGATGGATAGAGTATATTGTATAGAAAATATAGGTGATGTGTGTGAAGTTGTTAGTTTCTTTACTTTTATATAAATATAAGTTTGCCTGTGTCACAACTGATAATAAAGGACAACAATATCAGGTCTAACATATAGGTGGAGCTCTCCCACTGGTGATCATTGGTCAGATTCAGCTGCCCAACCCTGACATTTATCCTTCCCACTGCTGCAATAGCCTTTGGCTATATGGGTTGTTTCCAACTCAGGAAACAACAAACATCCAGCTTCACAGCGCTCTGTTTCCCTTCTACACCATCACTCTGACTGCTGATTGGATAGCCAAGAGGAGGGAAATCTATAGTCAGCATGAAGAAATCATTAGCACTTTCTTGATGCCTCAAGGGAAAAGCAGTTCTGAGGCTACATAAGAGCATCAGTCTGCTACAAGCTTCATTTCTGTAGACAAGCCCCTATAGGGAGACCCTCTTCCACACACACAATCTTTGCTCCTCAAAAAGATTGTAACTGTATGACTCATAGTGGAAGTGTGCAAAACTTTTTTACAGGCTGTTCCTTATGTTGTCATCTTGATTTATTTTTACATTCCACCCAGCACAACCAATGTCTAACCAGTTTTGAATTTGAGAATAGTGGACTAGTAGCTGTGCAAGCTCATCCATCATTTTGGACAAGGAGAAAGTCAGACAGTGCTGCCCTGCAAATGGAGCTCCTGCTTTGTACAGCTGCATGGCCATACAGCTGAACATATATGTCAGACCTGGCTTCCTGACAGCAATATCAGGTCTGACATATAGGTGGAGCTGCCACTAGGGTTGCCACCTTTCTGTGTGCTGAAAACTGAACCAAAAAACAACAATCCTTGCACTACCCACAACCCTGTCTCTTTCTGCCCATTTCCCCAACAACTCCTTTCCCACCCATTTATGAGATCACTGCTTACGTTATTAAGAGACGGGAAAACTTTTTCCCCCCTTTCTTAGGAAATCCCAGCATCATGTTAGGGATGTTTTTCAATTGAAAAGCTGATCGTATATATGGCTAAATGCATGGCATGCTCAGAATTTTATATAGGAAAAACTGAGAGGAAATTTAATAAACGGATATATTCTCATTTATATAGTATCAGGACAAAAGATGTAAAGAATGCTCTTTTTAGACATATCAAAAAATGTGGAGACAGGCACTATTTCAAGTTTGCTATTATTGACAGTGTTCAACTTGACATGTGGGGGGGAGACTTCAAGGGCCTGTTATCATACAAAGAGTATTGGTGGCAGGTTTTATTGGATGCTTCAACCCCACCAGGACTCAACGTTATTTCTATTAAACCTTTGCTAGCTAGGGGTTGAATTTGGGTTTAGTGGCATATGCAACAGTTAATTTGTGATTATAAGACACAAACAGGCATACCAAATTTTATATTTATTTATATTTATATTCAAATATTCACATCATATTGATGGTACAACTTAGTTACAATATTTTTGTAGACAGGTAGATTTAGGACAAGACATATATTTTGGTCATTGTATATTGATTTATTGTTTAGATTCTTATAGTTTTTGTAGGACAGTTTGGATGGATATGTAATAATCTGTTCTGTATTACCCAGGCATTATACATACAAATATTTAATACTAAAATAATTTTAAGGTTTAGACTTATATTTTATAATATACATTATACATTGTATTTGTTCACATTGTGATTAGCATAGATATGATTTTTATAATAATAGGTTTTGCACTATGTGTATTTTTAGGTGCCATATACCTTTAATATGAAGCATTGTGTATTTTGAATTTTGGCGCCAAAAAGTTTATTTAAGTGCTGAGAGGTTTGTTTCAACTTGTTCTGAAGAAGCTTGCCATTTAGCAAGTGAAAGCGCTTAACCTGTTGGATTATTCTGTGTTTCGTTTAATAAAATTACAGATTGGCTGCGGATACCGTTGGTTTTTGAAGACATTTGTTTCATCTGTTCCACTGGCTTTCTAAAAGTTTATCTAACTGCTGAGAGTTTGGCTGTGGATATCACTGGTTTTTGAAGGCATTTGTTTCATTTGTTCCACTGGCTTTCGTACACACTTTTCAGCTGCTGAATTGCCGTTTTTTTGGTGAGTTTCGTCTCAAGACACTGGGACTGTCAATGTTCTATGTGTTATTCTGTTCAGTAGTCTGGAACATTGTTTGTGCTGTATAGATAAAGAGAGTACTGGAGTTTGTATAGTGCTTTCCAGACTACTGGACTAACATTATGATTTCCTGGTAGTTCAAAAAAATACAGGGTAGGTGGCAATGCTATCCACCACACTGGTGAATATTGGTCAGATTCAGCTGCTTCACCAAGATATTTAGCCTTCCCACTGCTGTAGTAGCCTTTGGCTATACAGGTTGTTTTCTGCCCAGGAAACTAGCCAGCTTCAAAAAGCTCTTGCTCTCTCCCACACTTTCACTCTGACTGCTGATTGGACAGCTAGGAGGAGAGAAATCTACAGTCAATATGAATAAATAATCTCTCTGTTTCTGCCTCAAGGATAAAGCAGATCCTGAACCTTCACAGGAGCAGGAATTGGCTACATGCTTCATTTCTGGCAGATAAGTCCCCATAGGGGAACGCTTCCACAAAGAAAATTGTTTGTCTTTTTAAATATTTTTATGCATATTTTTTATTTTCTGTAGCACACAAGCAATTTTATTAATATCTGAAGTTTTGTGTCAGAAACTGATAATTTTAGAACTGGGCATATTACAGAACACTAGGTCTATTTTTGTTGGAAAAAGTGTACTGCTTTTTAGACATATTAACTGAAATGGAAGGATTTAAAGATTGGGAAGTGTTTTTCCTGTACCATTTGTTTTGGTGCTTGTGAACGCTTCATGCCAACTTCCCTGGATTATTTTATTGCTTCAGACATTTTACTTAAAAGTGTTATATTTAAACA
The DNA here is from genome assembly GCF_019279795.1 of Protopterus annectens. Classification (NCBI taxonomy): domain Eukaryota; kingdom Metazoa; phylum Chordata; order Ceratodontiformes; family Protopteridae; genus Protopterus; species Protopterus annectens. Next base: position 423,897,553 of record NC_056751.1, read on the forward strand.
TCTAGAAATGTATTTTATGTTTGGTGCTTGTGCACATTTTGTGACAACTTATCTGTTTCTTGTTTTTACTCAATACACTTTCTGTGAAAGGGACTTTACAGTTCTGACTTGTTTTGGTGTACTGCTTATGCTTTTACTTTTGAATTTTGAGGGAATTGTTTGGGGAAATAAATGTATGTGCTGCTTGTGAACACTTGTTTGACATCTTATCTTCATACTGACTCTTCCCAGCATTTACTGGCAATCAGGCTTTTTCTTTAGGTGCAGCATTGATTCTTATACCATTCTAGTTGTTTTTTCTCCTCCTCTTGTACCTAAATAGAAAAAAAAAAACATGGTAGGAAATCTCATCTATACTCCAGGCTCAGACAGTGTCTCAGCTACTGGTGGGTGACACTGCAGTGGCCACTTGTTCCTAAGAACACTTAGTGGTTTCCCTGGGTTCCTCTGGTGCAGTCTCATCTACCACCATGGACCTGAGGTTAGCCATGTCCGCTGCAGCTGTTCCAGTGTACAATTCAAGGATAGGAGGGGAATCTCCTTTGGGAGTGGGAGTTTCTGTGGGTGTTTTTTCTCAGAGAGGCAGAAGAAAGAAACCTCTTGTCCAGGATGAAGTGACAGTTGATCTCCTTCCAGGTAGCTCCACTAGAAAAAAAGAAACAAAAGGTTACACATTGCTCATCCAAAGACATTTTGTCTGTTCATAAGGATGATTTTCCTGTTTTAGCCAGAAATGTATTGCAGGCTTTCTTTCCTGTAGAAATCCTTAGCAGAAGAATAACTAGGTCATTATGTTCCTGAGAAAAATATGTCAGAAGAGGCTGACATAAACAGAGACAGGGCTTTTTCTTTGTTTATCAAGTTTGAAACTCTGATTCAGAGGTTTGGCCTCTCCAACTACATTGTAGAAGTTTTAGTTTTCTAAGACTAGTTCTGGGATGAATTAAGTCTTTTTGAGGAAACAACTGGATGTTTCCTCTAAACTGAGGAGATATTTTGATATTCTGCAAGTGGATTTACCACATGCTGCACCAATTTCTACAACTATGCCAGCCTTGGAGGATGTGTTAAATTCTGCTTGTGATAACTCTGACTCAGTCTTCAGTCCCCCAAAAGACAGAACACTTACTAATACCAATCCTTCTCCTACAGACTAGAAAGTAAGGAATTAGACAGATTTCATAAGAGAATGTCCTTCTTCCAGTTTGTTCTGTCAGGTGTTGACATTTTGGGGTATTGGTCTGCCACACTTCAGAAGGTAGGTCCTGCCTGAACCTACAATGTCTAAGCTATCTCTGGTGTCTAAACATGCTTTGAGGAGTGTGTACAATTGTGTAGATACTGTGACTAAGGGCATTAATACCGCTACTGTTTTAAGATCATATGCCTGGGTACTTACTCAAAAGTTTTCTGATGAACTAGATTCTGAGATTTTAGACTCTAAACAAAGAGGCTTTTTTGGCTATGTTGCTACTCGGCTTCTCAAATAGTTTTATGACTGAGGGAAATTAATTCAGGGAGTTACTAAGATTTTCAAGCTTCCACATTTTAAATTTTTTAAGACAAAATAATCAATCCCTGCCATCTTCTGGCAAAAAAGGGAACAAAAAAGAGATGGCAGGAGGGGAACAATAAAAACATGGATCCTTTCAAAAAAATGGGGGGGCAGACTATGACTACCCCAGCATTCCTCCCCCCTGTCCTCTTGTCCCTACATCTCTAAGCTTGTCCTGTAGAATGACCGATTTGCCATTCTTTCCCTTTGACAACAGATTGTTTCAGACTCTTGGGTACTAAAACTGGTTCCGGAGGGTTACAGTTGGCACTGAATATGCATATCTCCTTTGAGGGGATTTCGTCCCAATCCACCGAACCAAGCCAAGTAGTTTTTTTTTTCCTTCAGGCTATTCAACACATTCTTACTCTAGGAATAATGCTACCAGTGCCTTTAGATTCAAGGGAGAAAGGCTTCTATTCCAGAATGCTTCTTGTCTCAAAGAATGAGTTTTCCTGGAGACTAGTTCTAGATCTTTAATTTCTCAACTGGTTTGCAAAAGTAGTAAAATTCAAAGTGTTGACTATTCTGAGTCTATTACTAGTCATTCCTCTTCTGAGTTGTACATTAGACCTAAAAAAATGCTTGTCATTAAAATCCCATAGCCACAAGATTCAGAAAATTTTCTCAGGTTCTGTGGCAGGATCACATTATTATCTGTCTGCATTACCTTTTGAGTTAGCTACAGCTCCTAGGGTGTTTGCAAAATGGTTAGTTCCTGGGATAGCCCATTGTAGACTGCAAATCATTCACATTTTCCTTTATTAAACAACTTATGATCTTTGGAAAGTCTTTTGCCAGATTTCAGGAGCCCTTAACATGGGTTTCTTCACAACTTACCAACCTGGATTTCCAGATAAACGTTCAAAAATCTTCCTCTTCTCCGCCACAAAGGACTGTGCTTTTAAACTGCCTTCTAGATGCATCTCTTTAAAGGTGTTACTAAGTCAAGAAAAGGTGAATTTGTATTTGGAAACTTTACTGATCTTCTCCTATAAGTCTGAGACTTTGACCGGAGAATACCTCAGGATTCTAGGGTTCCTGGCTTCTATGATTCTCATAATTCTTTTTGCTGGGTTATTAAATGAGAAAAAGTCAATAGTTGAAAAAATAAACCATGTATACCCAACATGTTCATCCTCTGGTATTTTCAGATTCCCATTTTGTGTTTTAAGAAAGAACTGCACTGGTGGAAGCAATAAGATGCCTCAATTTTTGTGGACCAGTTTTTGTGGGGTAAAGTTATGAGGCCTGTGGGACAGTTCAGACAGACCGAAGCACATAAATGCCAAAGAGATGTTAGCAGTGATCCGTGCAATAGAATCTGTTCATGACTTGTGGTCCCTGGGGCTATTACAGGTGATTTACAGACAAGACCACAGTGAGATAGTATATAAACAAACAGGAAAGCACCAGGTCTTACCCCCTAAACAGGTTGGCTATGATGGTTTGGAAGTTAGCTCTACTCCTTTATATAACCCTTCTAGCATCATACTTGCCATCAGAGCAAAATGTAGTGACAGACAAGCTTAGCAGGACCAGGACATACCCTTGTGAATGGAAGTTGAATTGACAAGAGAAAATGTTATAAATCTATAGATCTAGATCTGATGAAGTCTTACTTTTTGAGACAAAAGCACTTATCCTTGTATTGGTTTTATTTGTAGCAAAATTAAAGTGTTGGTGTCCCGCAGACAGTGGCTCGAGTTTGGATTTATAACCTTTTCACTTGTTCTTTGATGGCATATTGGAAAGGGGGATTCTAGAAACATTCTAGAGGTAACTACATGGTCCTCTCTACATACTTTTAGCTTTATATACTTGATTCCATTTTTGGGTCCAGGACTGCCTTTGCTTAGGACCATTCTTCTGGAGCTACATGATTCTTTTCCTTCCTCCTCTGAGGTTGGATAGGCTGTGTGAATCAACCAAATTGCCAAAAAAACAAAAAATGCTGCTGAGCATAATGAACATAGTACAGTTGTGTAAATTGCACTTACCATCACAGTAGATGTTTGAATTCCTCACTGCTGCATTAACTTTATGCACTCAAAACCTCCCTGCTCCTGTATATAGTTAGTTATTGGGATATAAAGTTATTTGTTACTGTTATATCTTTTAGAGATTCAGAATGAGTATGCTCTTCTCTTTGTATGGGCATGCAAGTCCTGTAGATTTCTTGAGTCTGACTGCTGATTTCTGTCCTCTGGGCTGTCTAATCAGCAGTCAAAGTGAAGGTGTGGGAGAGAGACAGAGCTTTGTGAAGCTGTTCAGTTGTTGTTTCTTGGGCGGGTAACAAATCATATAAACAAAAGACTTCTGCAGGAATGAGGAATTTGAAAATCTGCTGTTACGGTAAGTGCAACTTACACATCTGTACATTTTCTGGAAACTTTTAGCAATGCTAAAAACAGATAATCAGATTTGGTGGTATAGAAAGTTATAGAATCTAATTATTCCTAGTGTAGAGACTCCCTTCATTTCAATTCCTGACAAGCTGAAGTATATGCTGTTTTCCTGCCTTATGATATCTTCAGAAAGCACCACCAGATGACAGGGAATCGGGAAGTAATTTTACAGAAACTCATCATACAGCAGATAAAAACATACGTTTGTTATAATTAATAAATATAGCTCCACTGATGTAATTAAAGTAAAAACAAAAACTGCATATTTCGGAACCAGAAAACCAGCTTTATAGGTTCATAGAAAATTGCTAGGCTAATGCCTAAAGGGCCCTTACAAGCTTAGCCAATATAACCTGATTTTACCCAAAATATGGCCCCTAGGGGCAAGAAAGATAGCATGGATCTGTGCCAATGCATTGAATATCTTACAGATTTCCCCTGTTCATAAGGGACATAGACACTACTCCATGTGTGAATTTGTGATTCCCCATACATTGATCCAAATTGCATTGGGGTTTCAATGATTGCCCACAACTTGCAGTCCTTGCCAAACTTTTTCATCTACAGGACTTCCACATTTGTCTTGACTACAGAGAAGTATATTGTGAACAAAAGTTTCCCAGTACTGAGCTTTGTGGCACACAACTAGTAACTGTCCTCTTGCTGACTCTGGATTCTCTGGATTCACCTACTTTAACCATATGTGTCCTTTCTGTGAGACAATTGCCTATCCATCTGGTTACATAGGGATTTATGCCCAGTTTTGTGAGTTTATTTATAATACCTGAGTGGGGCATTATGTCAAATGTCTTGGCCAGGTCAAGGTAGGCGGTAAGTAATGTTTTACCCTCATCCATGGCCTTAGTGACTTTCTCAAAGAAATCCACCAGATTCATTAGGCATGACCTGCCCTTGTCAAAGACAAATTGGGTTGAGTCCAGTGTTTGAAGGTCTCCTATGTCATCATTTATCAGGTCCATGATCAGTCTTTCCATGGCTTTACATATAAGACTTGTCAATCTTATGGGTCTGTAATTTCCCGGGTCACTAGATGGTCTCCCTTTATGCAGAGGGATGACTGTTGCTGTCCTCCACTCCATGGGGTCAAAGCCATTCCAGAGACTGTGGTTAAATAGAGATCCCAATGAGCCTGATAAATCCTGATTTAAGCTGTTTAAGAGGCAACCTGGTGTATTGTCAGGCCCCATTGAAGTGATGTTTTTAGCTTTAGAGAGTGCAGTGGCAACCTATTCTTTGGTGTTAATTGGCAGTGAAGTGGTGGAGAGTATTTTTCGGGGGACAACTGGGGGTGATGAGGAGGTGAAATGTGAGCTGAATTTGTTGGCCAGCATAATTGCTATTTCTTCTGGCTAAGTATAGGTGATGCCATCTGCAACTAATTCTGCACAGTTTTGGGTGTTGCCCTTAAGATTGCAGACATAACTGAAAAATACCTTATGGTTATCCTTAACTTTGGAGGATATTTTACCTCAATGTCTTGCTTTCAGAGACTTGACTAGTACCCTGATTCACTTGTTTAGACTAATGAGGGACTTATTTCTCTGTTATGCATATTCTCTCTTAATTCTTGGCAGGATTTTCTTTCTTTTGTTGTACAACCTATTAATAGTAGGGGTCCACCAGGGAACTTTTTTGCAGTTTGATCTGTCTGATACTATCATTTTTATGCTCATTTATATGGTCATGCAGGGTTTTTGTGTATGCTTTTGCATACATTTCTGTGTTTTCTGGATTTGGAGGGGCTTGGAAACTAGCTATGCTGCTCCTTAAGAAGGGGTAATTTACCTTAGAGAAGTTCTTAAAGTTTTTGGGGATTAGGTGGGGTGACTGCTTTGTGAGCTGATCTTTTTGTGAGGACATAACACTAAAGGGGGTGCAGAACTCTCCCATATTTGTGAGTGCCTGATCTAAGATATTTGTTCCCCTAGTGGGTGTGCAGACTAGCTACTCAAGGACATTAGAATTTACAGAGTCAAAAATCTTTGGGCCTTCATGTTGGTGGTCATGTATGCCTCTAAAGTAATGGAGGGGGTAGTTAAAATTACCCATGAGTAAGGTATTGGGCTGGATAGTGAGTGATCCTAGTAACTTCAGGAATGATGTATGGATTTCCTGGTTCATAGTTGGGGACCTGTAGCTAGCAAGAATATGGTAATGGATTTTTCCCATGGTTAGTTAGAGATGTAGTAGCTCAAGTGTGTCAAATTGTTTCAGCAGCCTTGAGGTGTGCTTATCCTTTATTTAGACAGATAAACCTCCACCTTTAGCTCTTTCATGTTCATTGGGTGGTTGGAGTGTATGAAAGGCATTATAGCCATGCACAGCTGGAGTGCTTTCCATGGCATTGAGCCATGTTTCAGTAACTGCACAGATGTCAGCATTCTCCAGGATGAGGAAAACTTCCAGGGAGTGAAGTTTCTTGTGGCTCCTAGCACTGAGCAGTAATACCTTTAGCTTGTCCTGAGTAGCTTTTATTATGTTGGAATGTTTGTCTTTTTGGCAGTGCCTAAAAAAGGCACAATGTAGTGGATAGTGTTGTGGCCAATATCCCAAAGCCTACAGGTGAAAGATGAAGACCATCCTTGGCAAGCAGCATGGCCTATCAAGCATGTCCTCCCAGGCTGACAAGCATTGGACCCCTTTGGAATGACACCAGTAGCTAAGCCAGTTGTAAAAGTTGATCATTTTCTGCTAGTATTGTGACATCATCCTTGGAGACAGTAGAATGTGACTCAGTGCTAGGCTCATACTTGCTTGTGACACATATTCTGAGAGTTCAATGATGTCTCTCTTCATATAGTCCAAGGAGGTACATCTCAGCTCATTTATTCCCACATGGGCTATGACTGAGCCATACTGGAACTTAGGGATAGGTGACCTGAGTTGTGTGATCTTGAAAATCCTGGCCCCTGACAGGCAACTAACTGTAGCATTCCCCTTATCCAGGCTGGTAAGAGGGACATGAGTGTGTCTAACAATGGAGTCTCTTATGACCAAAATATTGAGTTGTGGAGTGTTTTGTCTTATGGGCTTGGTAGTTGAGGCACAATGAGATGTGGCTTTATGTGTTGTGATAGCAATTGTCTTGTTTGTGTACGTGTGGAGTTTCTGAAGACTTCGTCTGAGAGGCCTTTGAGGTTTGGGTCAGTTACATGTGAGCACCTCTGTATAGGTGAGTCTGTGTTTGGTTCTTTGTGGGTGCGTTGAGTGATATGTTAAGTTACTGACAACCTGTTTGTTGCTTTTTGTATGTGAGAGTCGGGCCACCATTGTCAATGTGTAACTACATTTCTCACACACTGTATTTGTCTGTTTGAGAATAAAGTGGTTGTCAGTGTACATAAGACTCAGGATACCCATGTCCACCAAGCTGGATGCAGAGATAGCAAAAAAGTGCCCATCCTTTGTTGCAGGTCCTAATGCGTACTTGAAGGGATAAGAGAGGAGGGTGTTTGTAACCAGATGAGGGAAGTGTGCTTACTGCAGCTATCCTGACCAGCAATGCTGCCCAGTGCCAAAGCAGATGCTCTGTGAGCAGCAATACTCCTGGGTGTTATAATAAGGTAACTAGCACAGTAAACTTTCACATCATAATGAAAATAAGCAATGTTTCCAGATGTTTACATATTTACAGGGCACTGGCACAGTGAACAGCTCCATGCAAATGTGCCAAATTTATACCAGCACTGGAAATACAGAAAACTGACTAAGCCTTCTGGCCAATACAATGACTACACTTACAGCACTATTGCTATTGTACGTACAGCTTAGATAGACCACATAAACACCTACTGACACTAGATGAATAATCCCTGTCTGCCTAATGGAAAACAACAGTAAAGTGGTGCCTGGAGTGAAATGCTACCATGAACAAGTGTAAAGATATGAAATACTACCACAACCAAACTTAAAGATATGGATACAGCAGCAGCAGTATACTTTAAACAGCTTACAAAAGTGTGATTATTCAACAAAAGTTCTTTGCTTTTTAGAAATGAGCCAAGAGCCACGTAATTATACACAATTCATAAAGTCAGTAAAAACAAGATACGCTAATTAATAAGCCCTCCAGCCAATAAAACTACATGCAGAAATCTCAAGTATGTTTCCCCAACCTAAACAGACCAGGCTGACACCCAGTGCCACTAGATGGAAAATCCACTGACCCCTTGATGTAAAAACTAACTAGAAAATGAATTCAGAGCAAATAAATCAGTAGAACAGACAATGAGAGACAGATTCCACTTTTTTCAAAGTAAGCACAAAGAAAGACAACTGGGTAATTCAAGATATCAACAGCAGTGTAGAAAGGGAGGATATTATAAAGCTCAATTTACAGTAGGGTTTGACAGCTTAAAATCACCAGGTTTAAAAAACAGATCAGGAAATGGTAGGGTAGATGGGAAAAATAGCTAGACCCAAAAATTCACTGTGTATTTAAGTATCACTCAAGAAATAATTTAACCAATGAAAAAAAGTGAAATTTGTAACCTAGATAATTTAAGTGTCTAGAGAAGAAAATCACCAGGACAAGCAGATAACAAAATGGAGCAGGTATAACAGAAAGCAGCTCTATCAGTTTAAGCAACTCACAGATGAAAACTATAGGTTTACTTTCCTCACCCAGCAGGGGATCACCAACAGTGAGAGTGTAATGGTAACAAAAGGAGCATAACTTTAACAAAAGGAAGCCATAAGAAGACCTTTGCACATAACCTTTAAAGTATTGTGAAATAAGAGGGATCTCACAGAACAGGAAGACAAACAATTACCGAGTGCTAAAGTGAAAATAAAGGAGTATGTGGATAATATGCATGAGTTTAGAAAGGTTTTTGTTGAGTAGGTATTTTTGATTACAACTCTAGATCACAAAAACTCTTAGCACAAATACTTAGGCAACAGAAAATTGAAAAGGTTTTTGCCAACTTATGAAGCATATGACAAGATAGTGAATCAGTGATCCTATTGAAGGTATTATAAATATTTTGAAAATTCTAATACAGTTTTTATTTATCAAAGGAATGGTGAAACCAGGAAAAAGCATAAATGGAAATATTTATGGAAGACAACAATGCCAAGGTTAGAAGAAGAGGTGCCTCAAGAATTAATAGAGGAAAGGATGAGATAAAAACTGTGATGTATAATCACTCAACCTGTAAGTCTCCAGGAGTAGATGTTATTCCTGCTGAAGTCTCTTAAGTTAAGAGAGGAAGAAGTAATTCAGATCTGGAAGGTTTTGTTTAATAATATTTTTAAAGGAGGAACAGTACCAGTATCTTGGAGGAAAGCTCAGGTGGCTGTATTACCCAAAGAGGGTAAAGACTCTTCAGACCCAGCTTCATGTAGACCAATTTCAATTTTAAACCATTATTAAAATGTGTTATCTGTATACTAGCTAAGAAAATGACAACGCTATTGCCAAAATTGATAGATGTGGATTAATGTGGTTTTGTGGAGGAGAGACACGCATTTGACAACATTAATGGAACTGTGATGATCCAGATAGAAGCAGAGAGTAAGAAACATGTCACTATTGTATGTGAGTCTTGATGCAAGGAAGGCATTAAATAGAGTCAGCTGGATTTTTTTTGAATAGGCATTAATGGCATTTGTGTTCCCTTATAGAGTAATGGGATTAATTAGGAGGACATATGAATGGTGAGAGGCAATAATTGAGTTGGGAGGGGTCCTCTCTGCAAGCAAGCCATGTCTGAACAGAGAAACCAGGCAGTGTGCCCCTTTTCCCTTTTATTATTTGCTTTATACTTACAGCCATTAGAAAAGAAAATAAGGGACTCAAAAAAAAAGTTCAAGAGTATAACTGGTATACTAATTAAGAAGGTTAGCTTTATTTGCAGATCATATTATTTTGAACTTGATAAATCCAGTAAAGGATATTTCAGTAATGTGGAACATTTTGAGAAAGTTTTGTATTTTTTTCAGGCTATAAAACAAATGCTATAGCAGTGAACTATGCAACCACATGAGTTGGTTCAGTAGTACCTATGTTTATGTGGTCATGATAAGATGAAGTATTTAGGTGTATGGATTAAAAGGATTCTATTATGTCAGCTAAGGATGTTTAGGAAGAGACTAAACAAAATATAATGCAACAGTTGAGAAGCTGGAATCTCGTGGTTATGGATACAGATAGTAAGATACAAGCAGTTAAAATACTTCTTGTCCCTTTAATTTTATCTATACGTCAGACTTATTTTTATCAACCAGAGGAGAGGCTGTAGACTATAATTAATAAAAAGTTGAAGGAATTTATTTAGGAGGGAAACAGGAGAAGAGTTAAGTGGGATTTTTTTTTTCATATAAAACAAGGTGGTTTTGGATTACCTGATTTGAATGGATGCTATAGTGCTGTGCAGCTAAGGCTCTGGAACCTTTACAAGCCTAGCCCATAGGATTACCCTGCCATCGTGCCACCCGACCTTAGTTCCCAGTGCCTCTGTTGAGTAGAGCCACTGGAGTGATCTCCAGGGAGAATTTTCTATTTCCCATCCACTTATCAAGATTTCTCTTGAAGAGGGCCAGTGAGGTGCTCTGTTTGACATGTACAGAAAGTATATTCTATAGCATGGGCAGTCTCTGGGTTATGAACCTGTCCCTCCAGCATGTTCTGTTGATTGTAATAATGAGGTTGAGGTCTCTGGAGTGTGTGGTGGGGAGGGATTGGGATTTCTTGAGATGTAGCATTTCAAACAGAGCTGGGTCAGACATGGCTTTGTAAGTCAAGCAGAGATTGCCTCTAAGTAGGTGATATGAGAGAGATAATAGTTGGGGTTTTTTGAGTCTGTCCATATAGGACAAGTGCTTAAGGCCTAAGATCCTCTTTGTGAGGTACTTTTGCGGCCTTTCCAATTGTTGCAGGTGTCTAGTGAGGTACATGCCAAATGGGGCTTTGTACTCGATAATTGGTCTAATGAGGGAAGAGTAGAGGGAGACAATGACCTCTTTCTTCCTGGATGCAAAACCCTTAGTAATGAGATGTGCCACATAGAAGGACTTTTTCACCACAGTGGCAATGTGGTGGTCAAAAGAGAGGTTGCTGTCAACCTATGTTCCCAGATCTCTTATAACACCTTCTGTGTTCAGTGGACTACCATCGATGTGGTAATTCATGGGAACCGGGTCTTTCCCAAAGGGGATGATGACACATTTTTTGGCATTGAGCTTAAGCCCATGGTTCTGACATCAGTCGTTGGTCTCAGTGAGGCCATTCTGTAGGATGTCAACATCACTTGGGGAGTTAATAATAGCTCCCAACTTGTAATCGTCTGTGAACTTTGTCAGCCAGAGTCCCTTCATGTTGGCCTGGACGTCGGAGAAGTAGATACCAAAAGGCGAGGACCGTGGGTTTTATCTGTGAGACAGCTTGCAACCCACATACTGATATATGGGTTGATGCCTAGCTTAGTGAGTTTTTCTATGATTCCATAGTGGGGAATGGTATGAAAGGCCTTGGCCAGATCAAGGTAGGCTGTATGAACCACTTTCCTTCATCCACAGCTCTGGTGACTGACTCAAAGAAGTCGACCAGACATGATCTACCCTTCACAAAACCAAACTGTGTGGGATCCAAAGTTTGGAGATTCCCTGTATCCTTGTTTATTAGGTCCATGATGATGCATTCCATAGCTTTGCATATCAGACTCGTCAGGCTAATGGGGCAATAGTTCTCAGCGTTTGTAGTTGCTCCTCCTTTGTATTTTTTTCAGGATATAAAACAAATGCTATAGAATGGCATGATGATGAAACTGGAGTGGGGGGTTCAGGAAATGAGAGAGTAGGATTTTGTGTGCAGGCCCTTAAGAACAATTACAACAAAAATGCAGAATATCATATTTATAAAGTAGTAAACAGTATTATGAATTGAGATACGAAATTTTAGCAACAGGGATGACTGTAAGTAGGGCATAAAAGTAGACAAGATGGGACTGGAAATTAGTGGCGAAAATTAGCAAAGGAACCAAGTTATTGGGATGAAATAATCATGGAGGGAAATTTAATAGAGTGGGATAAGGCCAGGCAGAAGTTTGGATTACAGGTTAGAGACTGCTTTCTTACTAGGAATTGATAGCAGAGTATAGGCAAAGGGAATGTCATAGGTACTAAGTGAAAGACTGGCTCTGGTTGAGTTTTTAGTGGAGTCCAGAATATAACCTGCTGTTAAAAAAGTGATAATTAGTAGGGCATATAAAATATTGCATGTTAACTAAAAGAAATGTGTGATGGGAAAGAGTGTAACTGGAGTATGCTTTTTTTTAGGAATGTAATGAGTTTGTAGATTTTAAACATTCTCTACAGAGTACAGTGTCAGAATTTTTGAAGGAGCAAATGACTGTAACTAAGAAACTGATTATTTTGACCTGGGATATAAGATCTGAGTTGCCTAAACACAGAAAGGTCTTGCTAGGTTTAATGTTATTGGCTGCTAAAAAGCAGTTATTAAAAATGGAAATCAAAGTCTAACCAGTTTAACTGAATTATTGAACAAGTGCCAAGGTGCAGAGTGTAAGCCCTTAAGGCCCACTGAGACTGCATCCACTTACAGTAATGTTTTAGTACAGCCAGCCTGAAAATATGGGTTCATTTCAGCATTTCAAATGTTGAAAACACTGAAGTTAATTTCATCGAACTGAAATGTTTGAAATCTCAGAAGAGCGGACTGACAGAACATCGATTTATTTTGCAGGGAAAGAAATGGGTGGGCCATCATTGGAGTTTGCTATTTCCTCCACTGTGGTGCAGTCTCGGAGTTCATATATTTAAGTAGGGGGGTGTGGGGGCACAGCCCCCCCCCACTTCTGTCAGCGTTTAAAGTATTTAAATGTTTTTTTTTTTTTCATGGAACACCGATTTCTTTCCCTGGGAAAGAAATCAATGTTCCGTCAGTTCACTGTTTTGCGATTTCGAACATTTCAGTTCGATGAAATTGCATTCACCGTTTTCAGCATTCGATATGCTGATATAGACCCAAAAATATGTACATAGTCATTTTTCCCTGTTTTTGTCATTAATCTCTCCTTTAATTTTCATCTCTCCTCACCATTATTTTTCCCTGAAAGGATTCTACTATTCCTCATTATAATACGTAATATATGACTGTATTTATGTAACTGTGCATTTTATACCCATATAGTTTAACAAATCCACAAGAGGACATAATATTCTTGACCTAGTCCTTACAAATATAACTTCTTCATCTACTGTTTCCCTGGTTCATAGGTTCATAGATTAGTACTAGACTAATTGCCCTTGTGGGCTATTTTAAGCCTAGCCAATTGCCCTATGTGAGAATCAAACCCTACACCTTGTGTCTGCAATGTAAACACCTTAACCATTCTGCCTTCCTCCCACCTTTCAAATCTCTAAACTCATTGAAGCCATTATCTCTGGATTTAGTGATTTCAAACATACTAATCGCATCAAATTCTATGATAAAGTTAAAAACAAATCATGCATCAGACTTTGCTACAGGAGGCAGTTTCTCAAATGAATTTTATGCCCACTTAGATATATAGAATTGACAGTCCCAATCAGGTCTAAATATAGGAAATTTAAAAAACAAACCAGCCTGATTGTCCACCAACATAAATATTCTCTACAAGTAAAGAAAATAAAACTCCTTAATGTTTACAACCAATCCAAAGACCCTCATATCAAGGATAATAGCAGAATATTGACTAAAAACATGAAAATTACTTTAAGGTCTACTAAAGCAGCCAGTGAACTTAGGTTAGCATCTGCAGCTAGGGACAGTTACAAATCCTTTGTTAGCTATGCTAGGAAACTAAGAAGTAACAACCAACACTGCTCTGAACTTATTCATAATGGCATTGTCTTCACTGATCCAGAAGACATTGCCAATATACTAACAAAGTATGAATTTGACCTCAGCAACGACTGGCTGAAGTCCACTTATCCCTGAATCTCTCAACCCTACTGTCATCACCAAAGGACATGTAAGGAAGGTGGTCTCCAAGACTAAAGATTCTTCCTTCCTGGGACCAGATAATATACCTGGCAGTTGAAAAAAAGTGCTAAAGACACCTGATAGATACACTTCTTAAGCTAGTTAACTTGAGTTTAGCTGCTGCCCTTGTCCCTGAGGTTAGGCATGCAGCAGTAGAGATGCCACTCCACAAAGGAGGCCCCACCATCAACCCCAGGAATTATAGGCCCTTCAGCCTGAGATGTCTTATTTGCAAAGCCGTGGAACATATTATAACTGAACTGATACACAGTTTTTAATATCGTAGTTTATGCAGTCATTATCTGTGCAACACACGCTAGTTAATGATAACTGGAAATTATCATCTCCAAGCTGGCTTTTTTTTAAGCACATCATATTTCACTCTGTGATGTCTTAAAAGTTTAGTGTTAATATTTCATGCCTACAACTACTTTCTGTTCTGCTAGTAAACTGTAGTATGTACCAGATCTGAAAAGATTTACTGAAAATAACTCCACTCAAAGAAGGGAAGAAAAAGCAGTCCTTGAACTGAAAATGGCTCATGCATTACATGTAACTCCACAGTAAATATAGCATGTCTTAGTAATATGTGCTGTCCATAGTACAGGGTGGGTTCATTGCACATGAAAATAAAATGGAAGAGCCTTACGTCTACAATCATAATAAGTACTTCATTAAACAATGCTATCCAAAGTACAGCCTTAAAACTTCAAAAAAATATTTTCTATTTGTCTGCAATGTAACTTAAATTATGCCAGTTACACAAACTAATATTTAAAAATGACTAGCGTATGCCAGTAACGCTTACCACCAGATGCTTATCGCAGTGTTGCTCTGATGCAGTGCACTCAGACTGACCATCATGTCCGTAAGTCAGTGATTGCCCAGATTTGTCACTATGATTTGAACTAATGTTATACTATAGTAATACTACTAACTGAAATGTACTAAGTACCCAATGCCACACAAATAATCAAAAGATTCCAAAGTTGAATACAATTTCAGTGAAGCAAAGTTACTCTGGAAATTGCCTTGCTACTGTTACATTGTTAAAGAAGCTAGAAACAAGAGATTAATAAGAAAGAAGAAAAAAGAAAGTACAAAGACTGCATGACAGGCGACTGGGCTAGCTGCCTCTCCTGTCAGGTTGTAGGCAGGCTGGGAGCAGAATCAGGAATTTGGGACTGGTGGCTTGCAAAGTGGGGTGACAGAACAGCATGCCAAGTGGCAGTTTAATTTAGGTTGTCATAGACAAATTGAGACACTTGAAAGCCTTGGAACATAGGATTCATCTGCACCCAAAGGAAAACTTTTACTACTTACCATTATATGTATGGGAAGTAGAAAGTTTCCTGGCATCCAGAGACCTTCAGAATTTATTCATAGGTTCATAGATTGTTATTAGGCTAATGACCCAGGGGGCCTTTCTATGCCTAGCCAAGTTTTCCCAAAATAACAATGATTTCCTTTATCTGAATAGGGCATTGCGAGCCAGGCATTTTAATCTACCTCTGTCCATAAGGGAAGTGGGTGCCATGCCTGGTGTAAATTTCCTGTTCCCCATCCACTGATCTATATTGAACTTAAACTGGGTAATAGACAAACTCAGCTTCATGTGGATGGGAAGCCTGTTCTGTAGGAGGAGCAGTCTTTGGGACACATATCTGTCTCTCCAGCATGTTATATTTATGTCACAGACAAAATTCAGGTCCCTAGACCTTGTATTGCTGGTGCTATTTGACTTATGAATATGTAGGAGATTCATAAGTATGGGATTTGCAGATGCCTTGTAAGCCAGGCATAGATTACCCCTCAGCAATCTATAGGAGACTGAGTAGAGGGAAAGAACTTTAAGGGTCTATAATCACATCAGCAAATGCTAAAAATAGCGAATGCTGATATATCGAACTTCAAAGTCCAAAAGCTGAAAACAGAGAAGGAAAGGATCAGCGAATTTTTTCCCTGGGAAAAAATTTGCTGGGACATTCTCCGGGCTTTGCTCTTTTCTCCACTGTGGTGCGATCTCGGAGCTGGTATATTTAAGTTAGGTGTGTGTGGGGGGGGTGAAGCCCCCACTTAATTTTGACTGTATATATTTTTTTTGGCTCAGCAAATTTTTTCCCTGGGAAAAAATTCACTGATCCATTCCTTCACTGTTTTTAGATTTTGGACATTTAAGTTTGACATAACAGCATTCACTGTTATGATATAGACCCGAACTTTAAGGCACTCTGCATAAGGCAGGGTTGTTATACCTTGTATTCTTTTTGTAAGGAACTTCTGAGATCACTCTTGTTACTATATATGCCTGGTCAGCTACACACCAAAGGGAGCATTGTACTCTGATTGGCCTGATATGGGTGGAGTACAGTGGGATAATGACCACTTTCCACCTAGATGTCATACCCTTATTTATAGCTTTTGCAACATAAAAGGATTTCCTCACCAGTGTGGCCATGTAGTGGTCAAAGGTAAGGCTACTGCCTACGTGCATACCCAGATCCGTGACCACTGGGTCGACTCTTAGAAGCATATTATCAACATGGCAAATAACTGGGAAGGTTGACTTCCCATAGGGTACAATTATGCATTTCTTAGCATTGTGTTTAAGACCACAGCCTTGGCACCATTTGTTAGTCAGAGAAAGACCTTCTTGAAGAATGCTAGAGTCTGCATGGGAGTCTGTGGCAACCCCCAACTTTTAATCATCAACGGGAAAGTAATGAATAATTAATTAATTACATCATAGATCCCTACCCATTAACTTCATTCACAAATTCTGAAACAAATTGAATTAAGAAACGGATTACCAAACACCCACCCAACTTGTACTCTAAAAATCACATGACACTCACTTCCCTATGAATGGGAAAGTAATGAATAAGTAATTAGTTACATCATAGATCCCTGCCCATTAACTTCATTCACAAATTCTGAAACAAATTGAATTAAGAAACAGATTACCAAACACCCAAAAACATTGCATTACAACAAGCAAGCTTGACTAGATGTCAACGCTACGATTATCATTGTGTAAAAAACATTTAGCAACAAAATGTTAACATACCAATCTTTTTATCTTAACACAATGAGCAAAAAGTAAATATATATAAACTGCAATAACACTCTGTGTTGTCTAACTCTTTCCTAAGTCCCAGCCTATTGTCTTCTGTCACAAGCTCCAAGATCATGTGATTTTTAGAGTACATTTTAAATTAAATGTTTTTATTTTTTTTTTAATTGTCTGAAGAAATTTGATCTTAGCATCAAATGAAAAGCTTGTATTGAAGTAAAGCAGCTTAACATACTTTTTGGCAGTTTCATTCTTGCACCTCGGGCGGCTTCGGTTTTTCTTTCAGTGGTTTAGTTTTGCGTTTTTTTTTCTTTTTCTTGTTTGGAATGGCGTCTGGTGGGTTGGCAAGTCTGAATTTGTTTTCTCAACTTGTTGCAAGCAGTGAGAACATCAACCTGACTGCCTTGATAGAAGTTCTTACACAAAAAATGTGGATTCCTTGGCAATGTGGATGGAGGCACTTGATCAACAGTATAAGGAGACTCGCCCAATTAATGAGGTTTCTAACAGTATGCAGCCTCCTGTTGTTAATTTACTGACTGGACAGAACATTACCACGGTAGGCACTGCTTCCCAACAGATTAACAACATAGGCCTACAATGAATGCAGAAGTGTCTAATGGACAAAATTTGATGAACTCGACCTTGAGGCTTATTTGGGTCCCTGTTTTAGAAAACTGGGTCAATGGTATTGTAACTTTATTGTTTGACTCTGCTGTAGCTGAATGGTGGCAACCGGCTGGAAGTATGGGAGTGAACCATGGAACATCAGGGACAATAATCGATAAATTAAATAGCTTAGATCATAAGCTGTTAAAAGTAAAGAAACTACAACTGGAAATACAGTACTTTAATGAATATATTAAGCAATGTATGATACTGAAGGGATTACAAAGAGCTCAATATCCCACTGGCCTTGACCTTTCCATTTAGACTTAAATCTATTCGACAAGCAGGGAATAGAACTTATGGAGTTAATAGTAAAACATTATACCTTATGGCTAGAAGCAATTTCCAAGGAAGTTGCACTACTGGATAATGAAATTAAAATGGACCTGGCCTTTGCAAGGTACAAATTTGACTATACCAGAATTTTCAGTAGTATCGACCAATTGTTGGTTAAATTAAAGGCCACTAAGGTTAAAAAACTACAGCGTGATAGACTAGCTTATGATGCTGGCACTGCCTATCCACTGCCACCACCTTCACAATTATGGCTACTTAGTAACAATCAACAGTATAATGAATGAGCCACTCATGAAGAGAATTAATTGATGGACACTGGGTTGATCACTGATTCAGATGACAACCTAGGAACTAATGTGGTTAGGAGAAGCGAAAGAATTAGGAATCAAGAACCTAATACAAATCACCCGAATCAATCAAATTTTCGGGAAACCCAATCAGATGGAGGCTGTCCCCAAACAGCAGAACAAAACACAGACCAGGAAGAACAAACAAAGTTCTACAAACAGAAACTGTAGAACTGGATCCAAATGTCAACTTGGACATATTAACTAATGTTACAGGAGACTTTAAAATCTTTAACTTTTCCTCAGTCTGTGCTGCACCTGAATTGATAGAGTTACTGGCTAAAGGGTATACCTTCATCCCTAGGCTCCATATGAATCTACTTGAACAATTATAGATTTTAAGTACTTTATAAGGAAACTTAATCTGAAAGCCCTTCTAGGTAACAATCCCAAAGTCGAAGATAACCCTTTACATATAGCCAGCATATTTAATCCACCCAACCATCCAGCTTTACAGTCATTTGAGCGACTGTGTGAATTAGACTTGCATTCTGCTTATACTAGAGTCAATAAGGGACGTATACCTACAGTTGGTGGCCAATCAAATGTCACTAAAGAAGAATGGGAAGCCCTCAATTTGTTAAGAGCGGCAGATGTGAGAGTCAGCAAGCCAGATAAGGGGGGGGGGGGGGATTAACCATCATGGATAATTGGGATTATACAGCTCGCATGCAGAAGATCCTGACCACTGAAGCATATCAAAAAGCTTCATTGAATGAACTTAATGTGGCCCAACAACGGATCAGGGGCCAGATTGAGGAATTATTTATAGAAGGTAGGATCGATGTAATCATATATAATTATTTAAGCATGCCTTTTCCCAGAATACCAGTATTATTCGGGATCCCGAAAATCCATAAAAATTTGGCTGACCCTCCAATGAGACCTTTGGTGGATGACAGGAATTCGATCACTTACCCTTGTGCCAAATTAGTGGATTCCATCTTGAAAAAATACCTATCCCTTGAAAAGCAGATCTGTAAGGATTCATGGTCCTTCCTACCAAAAATTGATCAGTTATACTTTGATAAGGACCGTTGTTTCCTCACAATTGATGTGAAAGATTTGTATACCTCAATTCCACGAGGAGGGGACAGAGTGGATTAAGATTATTTTAAGCAGAAGGGGTATTAAAAGCAGTGAGATTGATTTGGTGACAGAATTATTAGATTTAATATTATCTAATAATTATTTTCTCTTTGACAAAGAATATTACCTGCAAAAAATAGGGGTGGCCATGGGTTCACCATGTGGTGCCAGTGTAGCTAACCTAATCGTGGCCCACTGGGAATCTGAATTTATCTTTAAAGTGGATAATATTAGGAAGGATATCCTTTTCTACACCCGATTCTTGGATGATATTTTTATCATCCTTAATAGGAAAAGCAAAGGCCTTGGTTGATTACTTCAACAACACAACAAGCTTCCTAAAATTCTCATTCAATTTTAGTAAGGAAGAGATTAGTTATCTTAATATCAATCTAAGGAAAGATGTCCCCAACCAGGGGTATGTAGTGAAGCTGTACAGAAAGAGCACATATTCCAATTCCTTTCTGCACTTCACAAGTAGCCACCCCTACCATCAAAAACATTTGGTTGTCAAGGGACAACTGATAAGAGCAGCGAGGATAGTCACCTTGGAAAATGACTTCCACATGGAATGTGCTACCCTTAAGGAATGTTCCTTAGTCGTGGCTACCCGAGTAAATTGATTGATTCCTTGACTACTGAGGTTAAATCAAAGAGAAATAATGGGATATATTCACCTATTTTAAGCATTACCAGTAGCACTACTTCTAACAATGCTTCCAAGGTGCCCATCAATAGGATAGAACCTAGGATGGATGGGCCAAATGGTTTCATACTGAGCTTAATTACGACATTTAGTGTGGATAGCCACATTGTCATGTACATCTTGAATAAGAATTGGGATTTGATCAAGAGCGATATGGATTTATCACAAAAAGTGGGAAGCACACCTATAATCATCTATAAAAGGGGCCCAAATTTGAAAAGCTTGCTAGAGCTTAAAATTATCAGGAAATCAAATCTACTGGGGATGTCCAAATGTGAAGCATGTAGATTCTGTAAATATATAGAGGTAGCAACTTCTTTTAGTATTAATGACACTCTTTATAGAATCGGGAATAAATATAATTGCAATTCTAAGTCTGTTGTGTACCTTGCCAAATGCCAGCAATGTCCTGCCTATTATATAGACAAAACAGAACACAAGTTTCGAGAACACATGTATGAACATCAGTATGCAATCAGTAAAGGGAAGTTGGACAATGCTCTGGCAAAACATATATTGTCAGAAAAAGAACATGCATTTAAATACCTGGTGATAAATCATGTCCCATATAACATCAAAGGGGGCTCAGAGGGTTTAAGGTTGGATGAACTGGAATTACTCTGGCAGATCAAATTGGATACATACAAGTTCCCTGGTTTGAATGACTATTGTTCAATTAAATGTATTTTAAAGTTAGAGTTTGGCAAGGTAAATCTGAAGATTTTTTAAATCCACTTAGAATGTTTATAGAAATTAATGGGCACATTATTACCCCTAAAATATATATGTAATATTAAAGTATCATCAAATCCAGTATTTGGGGGCCACCAGCTAGTGTAACTTAGGCACAACAATTAAAGTATATGACATTAGCTTACGTACCTTTAGATTAACTATAATGACTTAAATGGTCTTTAATTATTATTTCAAATAGAAATTATGGGTTAAATATTACAAAGGTCTGGTATAGTCATTGGGAATTAGAACTAAGCTATTAGTCATTTACTTCCTTTAGTAATACCTAATAGCACAGTAGCTCATAAAATGAATGTATTTTAAACTTTATTATATGCTACTGTGTTACTTTATAGCATCCAGTATGGATTGTCATTTTAAGACGCACAAACGAGTTAGACAGCATAGAGAGCATTCGTGGTTTATGTATTTACATCATGCGTTTTCTGTGTCCAGATGAAAAATTTGGTATGTTACAGCTTTATTGTATAAAGACGAAAAGTCTGGTATGTTACAGCTTTATTGTATAAAGCTTTTACATGAAGGCAACTACGTTAACCGTTGTTCAGTCAGGTTAGTTTACTGTATTTATAATATATTAGTGAGTTTGTTAACTTGTATTTTCAATCCATTCACCTTGGAGCTTGTGAATGAAGACAATGGGCTGGGACTTAGGAAAGAAACAACACAGAGTGTTATTGCGGTTCATATGTATTTACTTTTTGCTCGTTGTGTTAAGATAAAAAGATTGGTATGTTAAAATTTTATTGCTAAATGTTTTGTATGCAATGATAATCATAGCACTGACATCTAATCAAGCTTGGTTGTTGTAATGCAATGTTTTTGGGTGTTTGGCAATGGTAATCCGTTTCTTAATTCAATTTGTTTCCGAATTTGTGAATGAAGTTAATGGGCGGGGATCTATGATGCAATTAATTAATTATTCATTACTTTCCCGTTGATAGGGAAATGAGTATCATGTGATTTTTAGAGTACATTTTAAATAAATGTTTTTACTTATTTTTTCATTGTCTGAAGAAGTTTGATCTTAGCATCGAACGAAAAGCGTGTATTGAAGTAAAGCAGCTTAACATACTTTTTGGCAGTTTCGTTCTTGGACCTCTGATGGCTTTGTTTTTTCTTTCAGTGGTTTAGTTTTGTGTTTTTTCTAAAGCATGCGACAAGATCCCAGAAAGCTGATTGGTTTGAAGTCCCAGAAACATTGGTAGAATTAGTGCAGGCAATGTAGAAGGACTGAATGACAAGTGTGAACAGTGTTCAGTCCTACAGAGGAGTTCTCAGTGGGAATGGGTGTGCATCAGGGTTTAGCTCTGAACCCACTGCTGTTAAGACTGGTGATGGACTACATTAGCAAACAGGTTGAAGGTGAAAGATCAGCAAACTTACTGTATGCAGACAATGTGGCATTACAGACAGACTCTGTGCAAGAACTTCAGCAAAGGCTAGAGGAATGGAATGCAAAATGGAAGGCATGTGGGATGAAAATAAGCACGTATAAGACAGTTGTAATGGCAGCAAAGAGAGGAATCAGAAGAATCAAAGAACTGAGATAGAAGGGAAAATAGTGGAACAAGTAAACAGCTTCAAGTATCTGGGGGGCGGTGATTGAGGAAAAGGGAAGTCTGGATGAAGAGGTCAAAGCTAGAATCACAGGAACTGCAGCCACCTGGCACAGATTGTCTGGGTTAGTGTATGACAAAAAACTGACAAAGAAGATGAAAAGTATGGTGTACAAAACAGGAATAAGTACAAAACTAACTAAAAAAATAAGCCACCCTGGTGGAATCACAACATCGATAGGCTATGTAACAGAAGGAAGAAAATTATGGCAAAAATTAGGAGACATAGCACCAGCTTGATAAAAGTACTATAAACAAACTAAACAAGCAACTTAGAGGACAAATAGTCTGCCAAAGCCAAATTTGATGTAAATTTGGTCTTCCTGGCCAAGGACAACCACAAGGTATTCTTTATCTATGCCCAGGAACCTCAAAGGCAATACAAAGTTGTGTGCAGAGCTCTTTGTTAATGGAGACACCCATACTGAGCCAGAAAATATAGCAAACCAACTGACAAACAAATTAAGCTTTAACTTTACCCCTCTCTTCCTCCAGCTTCCTCAGGAAATACCATCAAATATAGCTCCCCCTACCATCACTAGGGAACAGGTCCTCAAAGCTGTCTCTAAGGTCAAAAACACTGCATCAATGTGCCCTGAGAATACACCAGACTGCCTTCTCAATGGCATGAAACATGACCTGTCATGCTGTGTGGAATCACTCTTTAACCCTAGCCTCCAAACAGGCTTTGTGCCTCATGAACAGAGAATGACAGCCATCATCCCTCTGTAAAAAGGTGGGCCATTTGCAGTCCATGGAAACTACAGATCCATAAGTCTCACTTGTCTCATATGCAAAGTCATTTAAAAAATTATCATGGAAATGATCAATAATGACATAAGAAACTTCCAGATACTGGACCTAACCCAGTTTGGTTTTGTCAAGGCAGGTCATGCCTACTCAACCTGGTGGATGTCTTTGAAAAGGTCACCAAAGCAATGGACAAGGGCAAAACAGTTCACACTGCCTACCTTGACCTGACCAAGGCGTTTGACATAATGCCCCACTCAGGCATTTGTTGACAAACAGGAATGTACCTCTACAAAGAGGCCAGTCACTAGTGAAGTCCCTCAAGGTTTGGTCCTAGGACCACTCCTTTTTGGCATCTACTTCTCTGATGTCAGGGCCATTGTCAGAACAAAATTTCAGATGATTGCAAATTAGGAGCAGTTACAGAATCTCCTACCGACAGTAATGTTCTCCAAGAAGGGCTGATGCAAATAACTGATTTCAGAGCTATGGACTAAAAGTAAATGCCAAGAAATGCATAATATTATCCTTTAGGAAACCAGCCACCCCTGATAACTGTCATACTGATAACACAGCCCTAAGAGTCGCCCCAGTAGTCAGGGACCTGGGGACACACAGACGGGAATCTAGCCTTTGACCATCATGTGTCTGTGGTAGTGAGGAAATCGTTCCATGATTTGCAAATTATAAATAGATATAGCATCTAGTTCCAAGGAAGTTATTGTTCTACTGTATTCAGTTCATCATACCTGTCATTGAGTACAATGCACCCTTTGGTATGTACCTAACCAGGCACATCTAGTAATTGGAAAGTCCTCAGAGGTTCGTCACTAAAAGACTACATGGTGTAAATAACATGACCTATGCAGACCTCCCTATCCCTGTATTCTGTTTCCTACAGGCTTTTGAGGGGAGATCTATACCTTGCACACAAGGCATCATCAGGCCACACTCTGTTGGACCTGCATATCCACAAAACAAACAGCACCAGAATTACCTGTTCTAAAGACATAAATCTTACCTGTGATATAAATAGGACTTGTTGAAGAGACAGGTATATATCCCAGACATTATCCTTCTCTGGAACAGGCTTCCCATCCATGTGAAGCAGAGTTCCTCCCTAACTCAATTCACGTGTAACTCAGACAACTGGATAGGGAATATGAAATTCATTCCTGGTCTGCACCTGTGTCTCTAGTGGACAAAAGCAGCCTGTAAATGGTTCATCTCCCATGTCTCTGCTTGTAAATGTTTAATCACCCAAGCCCCTGCTTACACTTACCAAGGATACCAGAACTTTCAAGAGATTTGAGATGCATGGCTAGGATTAAAAAGGCCCCAGTGGTCATTATTCTAGTGCACACCTTTGACCTTGTGAACCTATAAACTTGGGAAGTAAAGACAAAGCAGTTGAGGAAGCTAGAGGTGATGGAGATGAAGTGCCTGAGATGGGTGGTAGGTCCCACACTGTGGGACAGATGAAGAAATATGGACATTAGAGCAGAAGCCAAAGTAGCTCCTTGTGCAGAGGAGATAATTGAGAACAGATTATAGTATCCAGGCACATGTGCAGAAAAACAGAAGACAGTCTAGTGAAGAGCATTTTGGACAGACAGGAAGACAGCAAGAGGAACCAAGGGTGTCCTGCAAATAATTGGATGGATTGTGTGAGAGAAGACTGTAGCATCAGGCATGACTGTCAAAAAAGGTAGGATAATGGCATTGAATAGAGATAGATGGCAACAGCTGATATGACAACCTAACCCCATGTAGAAAAATGGGGTGAAAGGGGGTTGATAATGATGATGTTGATATACAATGTTCAGGATTTTGGTATCTCATGGTGCTTTTCACCTATCTCCAGCATACAGCATTATTGGAATGAGTGTGCAGAAGTGTCAGTGTTATAGGTTCATAGGTGTTTACTAAGCTAATGACCACAAGGGCCTTTTTAAGCCTAGCCATGCATCCCAAATCTCTGACAAGTTTGGATACCCTTGCTAAGTGTAGGCATGAACCTGGGAGATGAACCATTTACAGGTTACCTGTTTGCATTAGAGACATAGATGTCAAACCAGGGATGAATTTCTGGTTTCCCATCCAATTGTCCAAGTTGCACTTGAATTGGGTTAGGGAGGAACTCTGCTTTACATGGATGGGGAGCCTGTTCCATAGACAAGGTAGTCTCTGGGATACATACCTGTCTCTCCAACAGGTCCTGTTTATATCACAGGCAAGGTTTAAGTCTTTACAATGGGTAATTCTGGTACTGTTTGTTTTGTGGATATGCAGCAGGTCCATCAGAGTGGGGTCTGTCAATGATGTGAATGCCAGGCATAGATCTCTCCTCAAAAGCCTGTAGTAGACAGAAAACAGGGATAGGGCCTTGAAGCAGTCTGCATAGGACATATTACTTACGCCCTGTATTCTTTTAGTAAGGAACCTCTGTGGATATTCCAGTTGTTGGATATGCCTGGTTAGATACATACCAAAGGGGCATTGTACTCAATGATAGGACTAATGAATGCGGAATACAGTGGAACAATGATTTCCTTGGACCTAGATGCCATACATTTATTTATAAGTTGCACAACATAGAAGGATTTCCTTACCACTGTAGACACGTGATGATCAAAGGCTAGATTACTATCTATGTGTGTCAATAAGTCCCTGACTACTGGGTCAACTCTAAGGGGTGTGTTGTCAATAAGATAGTTACCAGGGATGGATGACTAACCAAAAGATACTATTATGCATTTCTTGGCTTCTAGTTTTAGTCCATGGCTGTGACACCATTTGTTTGCCTCTTTCAGCCCCCCCCGAAGAACATTTGCGTCAGTGTGAGATTCAATGACAGCTCCTTATTTACAATCATCTGTAAATTTAGTCGGCCAGAGACCACTGACATTAGCCTTAACTTCTGAGAAGCAAATGCCAAAAAGGAGCAGTCCAAGGACTGATCCCTGAGGAACTCCACTTGTGAATGGCCTCTTTGTAGAGGGGGACTCCCCAAGTCAAACTTCGTGGGTCCTGTCTGTGAGCCAGTTGGCTATCCACCAGGTGACATACGGGTTTGTACCTAACCACTTGAGTTTGTCAACGATGCCCGAGTGGGGTATTGTGTCAAATGCCTTGGCCAGGTCAAGGTAGACAGTGTGAATGATTTTGCCCTCATCCATTGCTTTGGTGACCTTCTCAAAAAAGTCCATCAGGTTGAGTTGGCATGATCTGCCCTTTACGAAACCAAACTGGGTTGGGTCCAGTGTCTGGAGGTTTACTGTATCTCTATTGATCATCTCCATGATAATTCTTTCCATGGCTTTACATGCAAGTCTAGTGAGACTTATAGGTCTGTAGTTTCCAGGGTCTGTAGATGGCCCACCATAGTGCAGAGGGATGACTGTTGCCTTTCTCCATTCATGATAAGAGCAGAACCCATTTCAGGTGTAGCTTCCTCCCTGCAAAAACATTTGAAAGGTATAATGTTGAGTTCTGTTTTTTTATGTTTATTTTTCAAATTTTCAGAGTTCCACTACTGGGCCTCATACTTTTGATTGACAGCTGGTGGACTTGTACTCAGATTGGTGGGACTCATTCACAACTATGGATCTGATGACAATGATTTGACACCAGGAGAAGAAGATTCATGATGCTGTAGTAACTGCAGCCAGTGGTATCTTATTGCTTACAGTTGCATCGGGATCCCCAGGCATATGGCAAAAAACTGTGAAGATTGTGGCCACTAGCAGCTCCAAGAAGTGCAGGAGACTCCAAGCTGGACTACTGAATTGCATCTTTACTTAGGGAGGCCAAAGATGTGACTCTTTATGCCTCTGCTGCAGATCAAAATGACTAGTGTCCAGTTTTACTCAATAAAAGAAATCCTCTGAGTTAGAGAGGACTTCTCACAATTTATGAAGATTCCCCAGGGTTTCTTAACCAAGGAAACACCCAAAACAAAGATGCTAACTGTGATTTCCTTACTGGGTCACAGAAATCATCCATTGAGATAGGAGATGAAAAATAGTTGCATTTTCTTTAAGGCCTCCACCACTTTGGCAAGCATGTTGGTAAACACTGTGAATAAGAGAGAGGACAAAGGCATCACTTTGTATGGAAGCTGTGCCCAACTACAGCATATTAGATAAACCTTACATGTAGACCCCAGGCAGTCATGTGTCAGGAGGCATCCTTCATGTCTAGTTACAACAGGAATATGACCTTCCATACCATCTCCATCTGGAACTTCACATACTGGATATGGTTGTACAACTTACAGAGGTCTAGGAAACATAATAAATTTACCGCCCAGTTAGAAAAAAAATAAAGAACAGAGTAAAACCCTTTACCTTCTTCAGAAGGAGAGAGATCCTCCACATGATCTTTGTGGAGTGGATTTTGAATCAACCGCAGGAGTTCTGCATTGACTGCTTGCTCCGTTAGCAAAGCTATTTCTGATGGAGGACCTAGTCTCTAAGACATGGTCATCAATAACCAGGCTGAGTACCCAGTGGTCTTTTATAATGTCTGTATAAGCTACAGTAAACTGAGAACTGTTCCCATGTGTACTGTTGGGCTTTAGTCAGAACAGTGACTGCTGGATCAGTGAATTCACTTTCCTGGCAGACCCTGCCAGCACAACCATGGGAGGCAAAAGTGATTGATGCTTGGTTGTCTTCTTACTGTGTGCAGACTTCTCCTTTGTAGAGTATAGTGGAGCCTGAAAGAAGCAGAAGGTTCAAAGGGGATGTCTTAAAGAGCCTTCACAGGTCAGTACTTATTTCCTTTTTTTATTTTTTATTTTTTTTTTTTTTTGGAGGTTCTCAACTAGCTCTTGGACATCCTTGTTAGAAAGTATGTCTCCTCAGAAGGAGACAGCTAGGATGGCCTCCTACATTCATCATTAAATGAGGTGACCATACCCCTTGCCACCCTCTGCTCACAAACTGCTTGGCCCATTGGCCTAACCACTGTACCATCACATTCAATGTATGCATTTATTTATTTATTGCTGTCTCTGCTTGGTGACCAAGTGATCCATTGACTAATTTCATCTGTGGTATGGATGTAACCTAGGCATCTATCAGGGGGTTCCTTTTTAAGACCTGTCCTGTTCTTCTTTTGCTTGCTCTGTTAGCACTCAAAGGTGGATGTAGTGGGTGCATCACAGGTATGTCATTTACTTTTGTGTGTGTGTGTGTGTGTGTGTGTGTGTGTGTGTGTGTGTGTGTGTGTGTGTGTGTGTGTGTGTGCGTGTAATATAACCCACAAGCTGTCCTACTGTTTTCCAGGATTATACTTCCCATTAAGCATCTGGTGTTTGCTGTGGATCTTGAATGGGATTTGCATCCTGAGGACATGGGTTCCTCACCCTGCCCTCCAAGGAGAGGCAACAGGCTTTGTCCCATCATTCCTTTCCCTGTCTAGCCAGTTTCTTCAGCATCTGGGCTGCTAAATGGACTTGGCTAATTTGGATCATAATTAGGGCTCCATCCTCTATTTCATGGAGCTATCAAGCACAGTTAGAATTGTAAGTGGACTACATAGAAGCCGTCTACAGTTTTGTAGCAGGCATGCTAGAAAACTGAATTAGGAAGATGAATATGAAAGAACTGATTATGATTGCCTGAAGTGTTTAAAGATGAAATGCATGATTTGTTATTATTAATTATATGACTGAAAAGGATGTGGAAATGTTGTATATCTTAACCCCGAAGAAATCTATTTACTGTATTTCTAAAATTTGTAAGTCTGTTACTTACACCCCTCATCTCTGGGTGACCCGTAATTTCTGGTGTAGAAGGATTTCAAGAGAATGTGGTGATTGTTTTTGATAGTATCAGTAAGCCATTTGTAAATAATTCTGTTTTTTGTGAAAAATACAGGGGAAGGAGTTATTCAATTTAATGACAGAATATGGAAAAGCAATTTTTTTCTAAATGACGGTAGGTGTTAAAGATTTGTATACACTGACTGATCATTGATTTGGGATTAATGAGGTTGACTGACAACTGGGGAAGGTCCCTTTGTATCCTTTGTTCTTTCCCCATTACATTTTTTTTAACTCATAATGTTTTTAAATTTAACAGTCTGTTTCTTCAAAAGAAGGCCTATGTTAGCATATTCATGACTGAGTTTGAGAAAAGATTTATGATTATGGAAATGTTTTCATTCAGGAGCAAGTAGTGGAATATGTTATCTATACTGAGTAGGGCTGAAGCATTGTTTGTGGAAAGGTCAAATAAGATTGTATGGGGTATTGAGATGATATACAATATTTTGGACAAACAATGAATTTCTTGTTTATTAATTTGTCGTGTAAAGCCAGAAAAAAATCAGAAGTTGTTTATTTAGGAAAGAGACATCTGTGCAGGTATATTTTACAAATAACCAGAAGAAATCAACCCCTTGATATTCTGCCAAACATCCTGTGCTTCTTATGAAGTGCAAAGTTGGAAAGGTGCTGTGACATCTGACACCTGTTCTAGACTGAAGACACCTGTTCTAGACTGAAGACATTGTATAGGAATCTGCCATGGGATGCATCATCAGGCTATTAGTTCACTCTAATAACATCTTGCAAAGAGCATGCATCTTCTTAGGAGAAGAATGAACAGAGTTTGTATGCTTTTAGACTGCCTAGAGTGCAGAATTGAGGATAAACTCTAAGAAGTGGATAACATTGGAGATCTTACCCTTCTTGTCCAATATCAATTAAGTCCTTTCTGAGGAGAAGGCAGATGAAGAGCAGGCTATGCACCAGATGACTTCATTATGCATGAAAGACTCCCTAAAGGAGGGATAATCTAAAGTGAAGTTTGTTGGAAGGGAAGACTCACTTTCCATGTTTAACATAGCTCAATGTTGCAGTAGCCTAAGCTGTTTGGTTCCTACCCTGTTGTGATGGGCCAGTTTTCAAAGCTGTTGGGTGCCTCCTAAGTGCTTTGTCTGGAGGTTGAGAGGAGCAATATAAAACAAATTAGTCCAAATTTCTCCACAGCTTCTTTGCCATCGAAAAACACTCCTTTGCAAGGCCCCATTGAACTGTAGGTTGGCTAGTGATCCTTCAAAATTGGGCAAATAGAAACCTTCCACTAAAAAAATATTTTATAAGGAAATTTTGTATTTTCTGAATGATGTATTGTATTTAACTGGGAAATTTATTGCTGTGGGGGTGCCATTTCATTTCCAAGGTAATTAACATGTAAATGTGTTTGTGAACTTTTTGTGTGGAAAAGTTTAGTTTTTGACTAGAATTTTGGTCAGAACTTGATTGTTTGTGTTTTTGGGGCAGAATACTACGGTATTGGGGGACGCTCTGTTTACTTACTTCAGCACTACTTGTTCTGTACTTTCCCTTTACTGACTCTTTCATATACCAGTATCTACTTTCAAGGTCTATTTCTTGGCTTACTAATGGTGAAAACACCAGTCTCTGTGGTTAACCTTTCTCTGTCCACAAGAAGAAGAAGAAAAGGAAGAAAGTTGTCAAGGAATCTTTGGGTGTCAAACCAACTCTCATTTTTCTTCAGCCACTAGTGGGTGACTCTGCTGTGGCAGTCTGTTATTACTCAGAGTGATCATCATTTCCCCAGTTCTCTTGGTGTAGTATATGCAACCACCAAAGATTGAGGGATTGGCACCTCTTCCATGGCTGTAGAGTTGCCTTTTGTGGCCAAGGGAGAGACACTCTTGTTCATCTCAGGTGAAGGGGCAGGAGAAGTTTTTCCTCTTAGATGGGATAGAATACTGTATGTGCATTTAGGACTGGTATTCGTAAATAAAATTTCTCTTTTTCCAGACAAACTCCCTGAAAAGCTGAACATAACGAGAAGGCTGTCTAGTCCTCTGTTACTATTTCTGTGGACAGGGAAGACTTATTGGGATATGTTAAAGAACTCATGAGTTTCTTTTTTGCCATCTGTTTTTTCTGCCAAGAAAGGGAACAGTTTTGTCTCTTTCTGAAGTGGATTTTCATGACAGAAGAGTAGACATGTTGGGTGGAAGAATGCACCTCAAGATTATTTTTCACAATCTGAGCAGTCTGATTCTGAGGAAAACATGGTTTCAGATGTACATACTGAAGATGTATCCTTTTCTGAAATGTTATCTAAGATGAAAGAGTTTTTTCACTGGGAGCAGAATGAAATTCCTGTTGAAACAGAAAAAAAGTATTTTGAGTTTTTATACTAGCAAATGCCAGTTTCTGCAGCTATTCTTCTTTTGTTGCCTGCTTTAGAGAGTGTTTTTCTCATTGTTTTTAACTTACCTGATAGTTCTGCTTCTAAGATGTCTGACAGGTTATACATTGTACCTGAGTTTCATAAGCATTGGTTTCTCAACCTACAGCAGACCGTGTTGTGATTTCTCTTTCAAAATCTGCAAAACAGATCACTGCTGCTAACCTCATTCCTCCCTGCCAAAGATGGGAAAGCACTGGATAACTGGTTGAAGAAAATTTATTCCTCTAGTACTTCAGCATCAAGTGCATACGCTGAAGTTTTTGATTTTACCCTTTGAGAACATGCAGGAGTCATTGCTTAACCTTTCTTCTTTTTAGGGAAACACATTATTTGAATGTCTCTGTTTTATCTGCTTCGCAACTACAAGCAGGCCTGCAGGAGAGATGCTTTCTAATTCCTGATGGAAAACAATGTTCCTTTATGCTTTACCACTATTCCACTGATATCCAGAGTTATTTTAAAGATCCATAAGGATACTCTAAAAACTGTGGTGGTGAATCCCTTTTGGCCCTGGTAACAATAGATTGTCATCATATGCATCACTGCTGCAGTAGCATTTGTCATATAGATTGTATCCTGCTAGGGGTTTAACAGCTGAAGGTTATATTCTGCTTAGGGATATAGCAGCCAGACAGCTTCCAAAGCATCATAGCACCTTCCACATGCCCATACTATTAGTCAGCTCAAACTGAGCTGACTAAAAGGTCAGATTTGGGCACCAAGCCCTTCAGAGCTTTCCTGCTGCAGAAGGGCTCTCCTCATTTGAGCTTTCAGGGATCAGCAGCTGGCTAACTTTGCTCCAAAGATGGGTAGTTAAGTTCACTTAGGAGCCAAAAACTTCCACTTCATTTTTTTAATAGAAATTGAACTTTTCCTGTGAAATATTAATCTCAAAGCTAGGGAAATTTGTTTTTAATGACTGTCACATGACTTTTAATTACTTTTTAAATATGGGTGTCTGTGAATGCTGCCAGCCTAGCTAGATAGAAGTTTGTAAATAATTCTTTGTCATTATAAATATTAATATGGTCTACAGGCTTGTGTAACAAATGTAAGAAAATTGTGTTATGTTCTGAAGCTTCCAAAAATGAAACCATAGTGCACCCTGCTGGAAGAAAGCTGATAAGTAAAGGATTTTACGACTGTGTTTAATCTCAAGCTCGGAGACAGGATGTCTGCACTAGAAATGTTTTCTATTGTGCTAAGACAGGGATAATTACTACGTTTCACATGTAAAGTGTATTTTATTGCTGTGGCTTTCTGGCAGGTGCAGATCAAAGAAATGTTAAATTTTGAGTTCTGTTAGCTTGGGGACTAAATCAGAGAAGAGACAAGAATGATGTAATCTGAAATGACTCAGCAGTACTCTGTATTATCAATTTAAGGACAGAAAGAAAGAATGGCATTGCGTATTTTGTTCTGAAACTGACAGCAACTCTCCAGCACTTTGCCTTGTAAGTAAAGTTATTTAGAACATAGTTTATCTTAGAGATAGATAGGAATATAGCCAGATTAGTCTAGCTGTTTTCTATATTGATGTCAGACTGTCCTACAATGTTGTTTTAAAGTATTTCCTGTGAATCTGAACTCTCTAATGTCATTGTGTTGAGTTAATGAGTATTGTCTTGTGCTTTTATTATTTATTAAATATTTTAAACCTTTTAACTGTGGCTGTTTTATGTAGAGATAATTTAAGCTCTTAGTATACTTGCATATATTTGGTGATATTGTATAAGCCACTCCTAAATAGCCTTCAAGTCTCAGTCACACTTACCAATTGGCTAACAGTAACATTGCACAGTAGAATTGGACACCCTTTGGTAAGGGCCTTTATAGTAGTTGATAAGAGTAATTGGTGGCAGGTGGTACTACCATATAGTCTGGGCAGAAAGGGGGCATAGCTGGAGAACCTGTGCCAGCCTTCCCCAGGAGTGTCTGTGTGTTTGTATATAACTTACATTTCAAAGTGTATGTGATTAATACCTCTCTTTCTGACAATGATGGCAAAGATTTTGATAGATTTGGGAAAAGAAGTATACTCTTGAAAAACTCGTTTTAGGATTTTCAGCTGTTAAGCTGATATGTTCAAATCAGTCAGTGCTTATTTGTTTTGAGAATATGAGGAATATTTTGGAATTTGCTTCCTCTTCTGAGTTGAAATCTGGTTTGTGTTGTTTGGTTGCTTCTGTTTCCGAACTGGCTAACCACTGTTTGAAATGTGCATGTGGTTCTGCTGATGCCAATTTCAGGGTTGTTATCACTGGAACTGTTATGATCAGGTGTGTTTTGTTGTTTTATCAAAATCTCCCAGAAGATGTAAAAAATTAAATTTTGAATTCTCCCTTAGATAGAAACTTAGTTTAATAGGATATAACTGGGATAATTGGAATATCTCTTGTTATGCTACATTTACATAACCAACTGTATTTCTCCCTTCTGTTCAGTCTGGCCAAGGGCAGCTACCAGAGAATTCCTTACATACTGGATTTACTCACACAAGACAGGAAGGCAAAGATTATCTGATACACTCCACCCTGAAGACTCTTCAACTCACTTCCTGTATGAAATGGTTTTGATACCCTTTAGGTGCTAAAAGGAGGTGAAAAATGTTACTAGAAAATCATATATAGACAAGTGGAAAAGATTTTCTAGTTGGTGCCTGTCCAAGAATCACAACCCTCTTCAGGCCTTGCTGCCTCTGGTTCTGGATTATTTGTGTGAGTTACTGTCTCCTGTCCTTTCTTATTTTTCCATCAAGGTTAATTTGTTAGCC
Source organism: Protopterus annectens (assembly GCF_019279795.1). Taxonomy (NCBI): domain Eukaryota; kingdom Metazoa; phylum Chordata; order Ceratodontiformes; family Protopteridae; genus Protopterus; species Protopterus annectens. The sequence goes on from NC_056751.1 coordinate 423,931,844, forward strand.
ATTTCTATGTGTCTGCCCTTAGATCCCCCACCATTTCTAATCATTCTTAAGTTAAAGAAGTTTTGAAAGAGGTGTTCTATAAGAGTTCATCTAGGAAATACATAGTTTCTCCTTAGGATCTTAACGTTGTGCTTAAAAAACTCACCCTTTCTCCCTTCAAACCAGCTCATAACATGGAAGACTGTTTTGCTCAATGCACTGACTTCTGCTAAGAAGTATCTGAGTTACAAACACTTATGATGAGTCAACCCTTCCTCATTTTCCTCAAGGATGGAGTTTATTTGAGAACTAATCTTTCTTTTATGCCTAAAGTGGTCTCAAAGTTTACCATAAACTATTAATTTTTCTGGCTTGTTTCCTGAATCCAAGAACAAAAGAGAAAAGATTTTTCACACTCTAGATGTTCACAGGCAGCTCAGATACTACCTAGACAAAACTCAAGCCTTCGGGAATGCTGATCAGCTGTTTGTCTCCTACAAAGGTAAGATAAGACAACTAGTGTCAAAACTTTTCGGATTGTTGTCTCAGGCTATTGCCTTTTGTTATTCTCACAATAGTAAGTCACTTCCAGTAGGATTAGGGCCCTTTCCATAAGGGCTTTGGTTTGTTGGCTTTCTGGAAAGGATGGTCTTTAGAAGCATTCTAGAGGCAGCAACTTAGTTATCTGTGCATTCCTTTACAAAGTACAACAAACTGGATTATTTTTCTAGGTCCAGAACAGGCTTTGCTAGTGCCATTCTCCAGGGGGTCCTTGGGTCTTAATTTTTTTGGTCTGCTCCCTTCTTAGTTTCTAAGCTGTAGTAATCTACGGTAGCGTTGTCGCCTCACAGTAAGACGCTGTCCAGTTCGATTCTCAGCTAGAGCGTCTTCTGCGTGGAGACATGTGTGAATGGGCATACCTTCCTTGAAGGTTGTGCATCAGGGCTGGTAACTTAGCATGTAAAAATCGACTACCAATCATTAGCGGACCGGAGTTCCGCTTTGGCGACCCCTAACCGGGAAAAGCCGAAAGACACAACAAGTAATCTACCAAAATAGCTTAGGCTACTGCTACATTGATATATATATATTGAACATAGTACAGTTGAGTAAGGAAACTTACCATAACAACAGATGTTCTAATAGATTAGTGTTGTAGTAGCTGCCCCTCCCTCCAGCCCCCTTTATTTTAATTTTGTTTCATTTATTTTGCCACGTTGTAGATGTACATACCCTTGTGTATATAGTTTACTTTTGGATTTGTTTCAGTGTTATTGCCTCCCTTTACTTTAGGTAAGCTACAGACAGTTAGTGTGCATGGAAGGCACTCAAACGCTTTGGAATAGGGCTTATCATGAGGTAGTAGGACCCACATATCTAACGATACTGCAATATTGATCTATTAGAACACCTACGGTTAAGGTAAGTTTAATTACTACTGTACTTTATTCATCTTAGAAATAAGGGCTCCTTGTTCCTCTGAGTCCCTATCCCAGGTCAGATAGAGGGAAAGAGAGAGGGTGAACCATTCTGATAAGTAGGATGGCCAGAAATTACCAAAAATATGACAAGTTCAACATGGGATGGGCAAATGCTGGGGTTGGGCAGTACGACCCTGGTGCCTCTGAAAGCACTTGTTGGAGCAATAATGGGTCTAGAAATATATACACAGGGTGGATCTGATACCAAAAGACATCAGCTGGAGCATGTCCAATGTCTGAGTCAGTCACATGGCCCTTGCTGTTGCAAGAATACCAAGTGGACCTTCGTGATACTGCCTATAAGTCCTGCAAGATTGTGGTATGAGGCCTGGGGAGATGAATCATTTGTCCTGAATGCATCCACTGAGGCCATGTTGTGGAACTCCTACAGCCACTCCATTACTCAACTGTAGGTAAAGCAAAGTGAAAACCATGTGCTATTCCCCCATGGTGGTTGCTGATTATGTATCTTTTGCAGGTCTTTCATCATCAGTCAGTGACAGATGTGAGGGAGCTGTTAGCATTCAAAGCATGCATGTGGGTTTGCTTTGTAGGCAGGCTTGGTAGGAGGAAGGCATAACTGATATGTGGACACCAGTTGTATTACCTTCTCATGATGTTCTGGCACTGACCTGCAAATGGGACCTTTCTGCTAATACCTTCTTCTGGTGCCATGTTGATGAAAATGAGATATACTTCAGGTTTTCACATTCTTCATTGTTGGATTGTCAGGTTGAAATGTTAACTGTTAGGGCTGTGCTCCTTGTTGTGGATCCTGGCTTGTGATCTTGTAGCCATAGGAACATTTTGAAGTTTTCAGCTTTATCTATATTGAATGCAGGAACTTTTCCATAATGAAACACATGCCCAAATTGCAAACTGTTTATGCAATGGAAAAGAACTGAGACACACAATAACCTGTTATGCTTTCCTAACATGATTTTGTGGCTCTCTAGCATCTACCTTTGAGTTCACTCACAAACATAGGAAAGATAAGAAAAATCCTTTGCAGTACTGGGGTAGCTGAAGTGGACTTCCTGATTGTAACTCACTGCAGAAGGCTTCCAAAGTCAGTTCTTTTGTTTTGGTTCATGCCTCACACACAACATTGATATCCCCCAGCTTTGAGAAATATGTGCTGCTTTTCTGCTTCTGTTCAGCCCCCGTCTTTAACCCAAGCTGCTATCCTAACTTGTGTATCTGGGAATCCTAGATACTATAAACTGCAAAGGTCAGCATATTAGAAGACTGAGAGGGACTTTCCCCATCTTGTTTGGTTTGACATCAATTGTCTGTGCATTCTGTTAGTACAATGCCACTTTTAGCAGCTTTTTATCATTTTCAGTATTTGCATGTTTGCGAGTCCACAGCCTTAGTATCCTGAATGTTTTACTACAGGAGTGCCAGCTATAGAGGATTCTTCATGATAAATCTAATGATAACTTCCTGTTTTACAGCTGATTAGAGTGTGCAAAGTGGGATAAAGAATATAGCTTGTTGTTGTAACTAGAGTCAGGGACTATAACACTGAAGAATTCAAAGCACTAACTTATGTTTCAGTGTTCACTGCTGTACAATTCTTTCTCTCTTTTCGCGTTTTGGTGCACAAAACCAGTAGCATGTATATGCAGCACACATAATAGACTACTTATTTAAACGTGGATGCCCTAATTTCTTTTTGACCCACTATCTCATTCAGGTCATCTTATGGAAAAGCGCTGAATGAGTCATCATTGACATGTTTGTATTTGTCTCACACTGGCAGTAAAACTGTTTCATTCCTTTTTTCCCCCCAATTAAATAAAAAAAAAAATGATAATAAAAATAAAACTGTTTCATTCCTACCTGGACACCTTCTGCAGATGTTTGTACTAATTCAGAACTCTGAATTTAATCACTTGGAATCATGACCCAATAACTTAGTGTACTACACCTACATTAATGAAATACAAGAATTAAGTTACTGTCACTGTAACACAATGATGTCAGCCTTCACTTATGAAGGGGCTTTAATACAGACAATTGTAAAATGATGTACAGGGATATAACAAACGATATATATGATTTTAATAGTAACATTTTAAAGGCTGTGGTAAACACCAGAAAACACAAGAGAGTATATGACACTGATAAATTTCAGTGATCACTCAAAATATTTATTTGGCATGATTGTGTCACTTTATTTAGAGATGCTACATTTCACATTTGTAGAAAGTGTCACATGGACACCTTCAGTGGAACAATACAGTGCCTACCTAAATACATAATTACCAACCTAAATATAGGCCACTCTGTCACTATATATAATGTCAATTTATAATTTTTTTCACATTACATTCCAGTATTTATTAGTACTTCCAGTAGTTTAATAAAAGAAAAATCCAAATGCTGGCAAAAACAGTGGTATACATAAGCAATAATTTATCCTTGACCGTCTTTGAATTACTCTCTGGAATACTTTCTCAATAATTTTGCAACCATTTACTCGTCTGTCAGTTCTGAAACCAGCATTGCTTAGTAGTGGAAGTCTGCAGTCTGCTATAGCTTGATTTATTCTTTTCGTCTGTTTATTTGTTCACTCTGCGCTTTGCAAATTTTAATCACAGTGCAAGGGTGACGGATGGCAGAAGGAGTTTGCTTTCACTTTATTTTTTAATGAGGTTATACCAACTTTGCAGAAGTGCTTCTTTTTAGGGATAAATTCAGTCTGGAAAAGTGACTTCTTACATTCACACAGTATGGACGCAGAGACAGAATAAAACAAATACATGGCTGCAGGGTGAAATATATTACTACTTCACAACATTAACTTTCTGTGCAATATTCACAACTTCTAATTGCTAGAACAATCCAACACTTTCCCATGACCACATTGTTCTACTTCAGAAGACTTCATCAGTTGTCAACAATCCTTAAAAAATAAATAAAATTTAATATACAACAAGAATAAAGTACAAAAAAGAAATCATTGTCATTCTTATATGCAGAATGAAGTTTGTTCTTATGTTTTAGTCCATGCACAGAAATTGAAGCATAAACAATAAATATTCATCTGTGGGATATTTTAATGCAGCATTATCCACATTAGTGCGGCAGAAACACCGAGAGGACTGTGGCCAGACATCACTCTGATTTCCAGCTGTGGTAAAGCCATGTGTTCCCTGTGCTTGATCCAGTGGTTACTATGTTATTTCCAGGGACCAGAATCCAGCTGCATAACAGAAAATGGAAAATGTTCTACATAAAAATATACAATTTAAGACATATAACTAAAGCATCCTCTTGTTGCTGATATTTTGTTCCACAGCCCTTTGTTGCTTGGTGAGATGAAACAAATTCCATGTGGGATGAAATCCATTTTGGAGACCTGCAGGATTCACATACAAAAAGCAGAAAATTATCAGATTTATTGAAAACCGACAAAATTTGGACAGGTGACTGTCTGCACCAACTTTTTTTTTTGAGTTCTTCAAAAATGTTAATAACCATATCAGTCATTTAAAATTAATATTTTCTTGAAAGCTCTATGCATTATTTTTCCAGAAAATGACAAGAAATAGGTTTCAGACTAACTTATAGCCATCTACACCTAGTATAGAGCCATACGTTAACACCACAGAAAGGATGTTTTAGATAAGCCAATACATTTCACATCACTTTTGATGGTACTTTTTCACATACCCCGTAGTGCACACCGTAATAGGAAATGTAGAGGGGTGTAGCTAAAAAATTGCATTTTGTATTCACAAACTCTTTTTATTACCCCCAACCCACTTGGCCTTTTAAAAAAAATGGACATATCTTTCAAAATGTTGCCCTCCCAGCAGTTAATAAACATACACATCATTTTGGATGGAGGCCTTTAAGGAGAATAACAATAATCCTGCAGAATGTTATATTCATAAAGTAGCAGAAATATCATAAGAGCTAAGCGAACACGGGAATGGAGAAAGGAGATTCTGCCGTAGGGATAACTTGCAATCAGGTATACAGAGGTGGCTGGAATTTATTGGAGAAAACTGTCAAAGGAACCAAGGTATTGGGAGCAAATAACTAGAGGGGGAAAGATGATAGAATGGGAAGACGCCAAGAATTTATTTGGACTGCAGGTTAGACAGTGCCTTCCTTATCAAGGATTAATATCAGAGTATAGGCAAAGAGAAAGAAATAGGGGGTCCTAAATGAAAGACCAGCACGGGTAGAGTTTTTAGTAGAATCTAGAACAGAAGCTAGCATTAAAAAAAAAAAGGAATAATTAGTAGAGCATATAAAATATTGCATGATAACTATAAGAATCAATCTGAGGAAGTTAGAAAGGATTGGGAAGAGGGATTATATATGCAAATCAAAAAGAAACAACAAGAGGGTATATGTATGACTCCCAAATATGTAACAAAATCTAGAAGATTTAGGATTTTTGCTTGGAAATGTTTACATAGATATTTTTATACCCCAAATAGACTCCAGAGAATTTTTCCTCAGGTAGACAGCAAATGTTGGAGGTGTGAGGGGGAAGAAAGAAATAATTAGGAACATATTTTCTGGGAGTGAGGTGAGTTAGCGGCTGTTAAGGATTCCCTGCTGTATGCACTGTTGGAGATGCTGGGTGGGCAGATAGGTATGATAAGGGAGATGATTTATCCGAGCTATGATATAGAATCAAAACTGCCTAGACATGGTATGACCTTACTGTGTCTAATTATGGTGGCTGCCAAAAAGCAGCTACTAGAAAATGGAAATCAAAATCTAAACCAACTATAATAGAAGTAGTGAATATACTAACAAAAATAAAACTACTGTAATCGAGATCTTTTGAAAAGGGGGAGCAAACTACATAGGAAAAATGGGAATTGTGGAAATAATACCTACAGGGGAGGAATGAGGTTCAAAAGAAGGCAGGACTTAAGTTATGTAATGTCTGACTGAAAATGATTTGGGTAGATTATAAGTGGTGTATAATGTTTGTAAAAGGGGAGTGTGTCAGTATGGTTTGTGATATAAAATGCAACTAGGATTGTGTTGGTGTGGTTTGTTTTCATTTATATAAATGTATGATTGCTGTCATAAGTGATGGTATAATGAAATGTTTCTTGTTTAAAAAAATGGGGCGGGGCTGAATGATTTATGTAATGTTGCTTAGGTTACATGATATATAGCAATATATGTAGAGTATAAAGTTTGTAAACATGAACTTGTTAATACAGTTTGATTACTTTTATATGAATGCAAATTTGCCTCTGTGATACTTCATAGGCGTGTACTAGGCTAGTGGCCCTAGAGCCTTTACAAGCCTTGCCCATAGGATTGCCATGGCGTTGTGCCGCCCAACATTAGTTTCCAGTGCCTCTATCGAGCAGAGCCACTGAAGTGATCTCTGGGGTGAATTTTCTATTTCCCATCCACTCGTCAAGATTTCTCTTGGAGAGGGCTAGTAAGGTGCTCTGCTTGATGTGTATTGGAAGTCTATTCAGAGCATGGGCAGTTTCTGGGTTAAGAACCTGTCCCTCCAGCATGTTCTGTTGATTGAAGTAATAAGGTTGAGGTCTCTGGAGCGTGTGGTGTGGAGGGATTAGAATTTTTTTAGATGTAGCATATCTAACAAGGTTGTGTCAGACATGGCCTCTAAGTAGGCAATATGCGACAGAGAATAGCTGGAGTTTTTTTTGAGTCTGTCCGTATAGGACAATAAAGGTGTTTAAAAAATTGTTCTCTCTAAAACTATTAAAGACATTGTTTTTAGTTTAGTTTGTACAGTTGTTGACATAAAACCTGAAAAAGCTACAATGTTTCTGAGTGATGCAAAACAAAAAAATGTATTCAGCAGAGCGCAAAGAGTATGCCTGGCTACATTAAGATACCTATAAAATGATTCACACAGCAGGTCTGTCGTGAGCAATGTACCTGAAGGATTCATTAAAATGCTTCTGCATCATGTTAAGCTAAAAAGGCCCTGTTAATACAAATTATTATTTTACGATTCATAGATACATTAGCTGCATTTAGGAAAGACATCATTATCATCTAAATTGCATGTCTATGAATCTCAGCTTGCTAACTGCCATTAAGTGCAGATCATCATTTCCCATGGTAGTTAACTGTGGCGGCTACACTGTATAAAATAAGGCACCCCCTCAGTCATCTCCTACACACAAATGCTCACAGTAAAATGCACACATGCAGACACCATATACACCATACCTGGCCTTGTTGTCAGACTGTCTCCTTTTCCTCTGCCTAGATAATTCACTGATGATTACAGTCAGTCATTAATGCCAGACATTCAAGTTTCACACTTCATATCCTTCAGTAAATGCATGTTAGGGCAAAAGTTGTTTACGAGATTGAGAGGTATGCCACATGTTGTAGTCATTGTTCAATGTCTGTGGTCCTCCATGTGTATGTGTGTGTATGTATATATATATATATATATATATAGAGAGAGAGAGAGAGAGAGAGAAACTAGGAAGCGCAATGAACAGTTGAACAAGATAAAAAGACAGTCACAGCTGCTTGCCAAAGTAACGCAAGCTGAAAAAGCTTTGATAAACTGCGATTTATTTGAAGCGCTTTTCATTTGCATTGTGTACAAACTTCTTCAGAAAACAGTATGGAAATTTAAAAGTCACATAAATAGATTGAGGTGTAATCATTTAACCAATTAAAATAAAACAAAACTTCATTCACTTCTTCCTTAAAGGCACACAAACAACCAAGTACTTTTCCATAAAGAATATGTATACATGCGGAAATACTTTCCTAAGACCTAAACATACAATCATTTGAAAATTCTTTGCAATGAAAGTAAAAAACATTACTAATAAACACAGGTTATGTATACATAAAAACATATAATGAATGTTAAATAATTACTAAACCTAACATGTCACTCACTCATCTCCTTAGGCTCTTTAATTGTAAAATGCTACTTAAGGAACAGGTTTCATCCAAGCCTGGAAAATTGTATGCATTTAATCTAATCTGCCAGGCTAACTCTAATTCCTCAGGATATTAGGGGTGGCCCTGCACCTTTGCCACAATGGATGAACATGGCATTTTGGTCATGCTCACTGCCATGACGTGGAAGGAGTGGTAGTGTAATTTACATGGCCAAGTGATTCTGTGACTCACTTAACATGTACATTCCTTCCCTCAGACAGCTCTAAGGGATTGAGAGAAGATGGCTAATTAGCATATCCCTCTCCCCCAGACTGCCTCATTGGTGTGTAGTATGACTGCGGAAACAGACCACTATGGTGTTACACGTCTTTGTGCAAAAACACTATGATAGGGCTATCTATGAATTCAAAGAGGTTACCTTATGGTAACCTTTATGAATACCTCCATAATACTGAGTGGACTGGGTTCTGTTAGCCACTGTCTGGATTTTTGTAAAATTGTTATCCACTTGTGCTATTTTTGGGGAACAAGAAAGTTTACCTATATTTATTTTAATATTTGATATTTAGTTGTCATATTGTTACAGGATGCTTTTATAAGATGAAACTAAAACAGTTTAAATATAACACATGCAAAAAGTAATTTGCAGTTTGCCTTGTGAATTTAAAATACTTTCTGTGAATGTGAATGTGGGACTTTGCCTGCCTCTTTTTGTTAAGGGACACTGTGGGAAAAGAGACTCCAGATTTAAATATACTAAAGCAGTGGCCTTTACTGTATGTTTGTGACAAGGTATATCTATAAACCGTAATGCTTCCTTGCACAAGCTGAAATATTCACCTAAACAATTTAAAAACAATGGTATATGTTGAGCCTAGAATACTAAGGACAATTGCAGCTGGAATAGTAAAAGAAGTCATAATCATACCATCATTATTTTGTGTTAATATCTCGGCAAGTGGTTAGTGTTATTTATATAATTTATTGTGCGTTAAAATTATATTGTCGTTCAATATCCTGTTCGCATTGCCTTGGAATGCACAGTAGTGCTTTCTACTGGGGTCTTCTTTGAATGCCCCTTGAGAGAATTGTTACTAGATTTATTGTAATAGTTCCCTTTGATATTTGTTAGTTTCCAGCTCCCTGACAATTTTATGATCCTTTGTTGAAGGAGAAGGGGTATATTCTGCACGTTATATATATATTTTTTCTTTTTAAGCTTTGTTTTATGGGGGACTGATGTGTTCATGAGAGAGTCAATAATAACATCTGTCAGTATGAGCTGACAACCATGTTAGAGCATGCAGCATGCTAAGGCATTACAAAGGATATTCACACCTATAGCTGAGACACAGAGACATGACAGAGCAAGAGAGTAAGAGATACTAGTTGTGTAGACTCTGAAAAACTGACATTACTATGGATAACAGCTCTAGGAGTCTGTATCTGTGGAACATCAAAGTGGATTGCTTCAGTGATCTACTTCCAGTTGTTTTAAGAACTACTAAAAAAAATTTAACTGAGAGTGCAGTCCTGTATTACTGGGGATGTTACATAGATGGTAGTGAAAAAAGGAAAGGCAAAATTACATCATAAAGAGAGTCAGAGTACACTGCTGGAAGGAGCTTTGCTCAAAAACAAAATATCATCAAAACAGTTGCTACTATGCCATTTTGAAGTAGAACAGCTTATAAAATTATATTGACCACTTACAGTGATGTGGCAGACAACATTGCACAAAATGTTAAATCTGTTTCTTTGTTAATTGGGTAGAAAAGTTAGTGTAGGGACTCCTTTGAGCTATAATCTGGGCCACAAGGCACAGTATAATACATAGTGTGATACTGATAATCATTTTCAAATTAATGTAGAAACCTATAGAAATCTAAACACAGAACAACATTAAATTCAGGTTTAGCATTATATAAATATGGAATAAATGTTGACAAAATTAAAATGATATTCTAAGTGAAAGCAAATTTAGGCTAGAGTCATTTAATATACACTATTCATAGTATGCTTGAAAAGTTATAATCAATGCATTTCTAAAAACTACTTAAAGGTCATGAATAATAAATAGCTTTTTTGTAGATGACAGAATAAAAACTTTCAGGTTATACTTTAAACATTTAGGTTATTAACCATTTCCCTTAAATCATTGTCATTCAAAGGCATCTATGATATGGGCCAGTAGGTTTGACCTAAATATAGCATAAGATTTCACATTACTGGTGTCATATGGGAGTTAGTTCTAGTGGCTGGGGCAGTTATACAGAAGCTGTTATTACAAGTGGAAAAACAGAAATCTTGTCCTAATAAAGGTTAGAGCTTCTGTGTTTTGAAATATTAATGTATATTTGCAGTTTCCAATAGAAAATGCATTTGTTAGGTGTGATTAAACATGTATGTCTGTTTTTTTTTTCTTCCTATAGTTTTCCCAGTATTTTTTATTTTTTTTTACAAACCCATACTACCTTTGTGATAAATTGCTAAAAGGACTTGTATCTCACATATTTATATGCAATGTTCTCTAGCAATGTAAGCCCCAACCATGCTCTCTAGTTTAACAAGTGTTGAAGTTCTGGGTATGTAGTACGTTTGAGTTATAGTCCATTCCCATCTCAATTCATATGATCAGTCTACTGTAGACAGGTACTTTGGTCAACTAGGTTTGGCCATATTTGCTTTGGGTGTGTGATGCATTTGAATGAAGTCCATTTGGTCAACTTTTAATGAAATGCTACTTAATCTGCAATGGTTACTATAACATTTACACAAGTCTGATTTTAGTTTTGACTTGAGTACGTGTTTGAGGTTTTGGTTACGTTTAGAGTTGGGGTTAAGTAAAAGGTTAAGGCTTTGGTTTAGGTTTGAGTTAGGGTTGTGAGGTCTGTTGTTTGTTGCGTAAGTTATGTCGTTTTGGAGGACTTTGTTTCTTACAAGAAACTCTGGATACTTCTGTATATTGTTTTGTATTATACATTTTCAGTAAGACTGCCTTTTAACAAAATGCCTTTTGGCATTTTTATAATTGGATGTTTGGACTTGGTTATGCTGTTATTGATGCTTTTGTTGTCAAGCAGATGTCCTAGACCCCACTGGCATCCCAAGGAGAGTAGCAAGATGGTGTGAACAGGCATGATGAGATGGTGATTTCATATCAGCTAAATCCTGTTCTGAATTTTTACTTAATAAAGTGTTGCTCAGAGAAAACAAACGCTATTTGTAAATGGAGATGAATTGTTCACTTTTGTTAGATTAATGACATGAACTAATTTTTATGCTATGACACTTTGGCTGAAATCTAGTTTACATTACCTAGTCTGAATAGTTTAATTACTTCTCTAGACAACAGTATGTCAAATGCAATTTAACTGTCATGTCTGCTTTTCTCAATTTAGCTGAGCAAAAGAGTATTGGAAACAATCTGAAATGTGATGGGCAGGAGTGAATGTGCTAACCTGGTCATGCAGAACAGGACAGGCATTCCTTCAACTGCAGTATGACAAGTTTTCAGTACTGTTAGCTAACCTTTGCAGTGGAAAAAAGAGAAAGTAAAAGCCTTGTTAAGTATTATTTTCTCAGCTAACCACTGCACTCTTGGTTTCTGGCCCAGTATAGCAGTGACAGAGGAAATCACAAATTTGTTTCTGTGTTGCAGACACCCATATGCATACAATCACTAAAAATTATTGTTTTGCAAGCAAATTAGTGTTTACTTGTTAGCCATCGTAAATCAAATATCATACGAGGAATACAACAAAACTATGTGACAAAATCAGGGACGTTCTGCAAAATCAGGTACAGTTAATAAGCAAAGTGTGTTGCCTTGCATTGTTTGCTTTGTTTTTTTTTCATTCTTTTGATCACAATGAGACATTTGTGGTGTTTTTAGTCTATAAAGTGCCTGTAACTGCTGAGCAGATATGTGCTTCATGTTTGTGTATTTTTTGTATATTGTTTGAGTCTGTTTGTCTGCGCTTCTGAATGTGTCTGCATATATGTGTGTGTGTGTGTGTGTGTGTCTGTCTATATAATTTATAATCCAATGTTGTAATTTCTGTCCACCTCACCCTTTGGGTATTTGGATCTGATAGGATCAGACAGCTGGAAATCTTCGTATCTTCAAGGTCTGAGGCTCGGCCTTCTCACTCATAATGCCCTGCTTATCTAAAGCTACTCAGATCTTGTTTGCTTCTTCCTGTGACAGACTTGCTCTATGAGGAACTGTATATTCAGGAAGTAAGTGCATCTTTGATGGTTCTTTTTGAGAATTTTCTGTATATTACCTCCTCTCCATAGTATATTTTTTTATTTTTATTTTTAATTTCTTTAGTCTACTTAGTATCATTAGTGAGTGTCTAGTTAAATTCTGTTAATTTTGACTTTCAAAATTTCTTTACACTTCACAGTTTCTTCCTACCTTATTCTTCCTCATACAAAAATAAATTAATTCTTGGAGTTCTGTTTCAGTCATTGACAGTTCTGTCTTTTTATTAGTGTTTGATAAAACAGGTGCTTTCTTCATGGTGCTTGCGTGACTCCATTTCCTGCCTATGGATTCTAAGACCTTAGGTTTTCGTAAATTCATAGGGCGTGGAGTATAAATCACCCCCCAAGGACACACATGACCAGTGAATCTATTGCCTTGAGCCTGAGCACCTCTCTATGGATTGTAAGGCCTGTTTGGCCTTTGGGTCTTGGGGGGGGGCTTGCTGGTTGCTGGGACATATTGGTTTGAAAAGGCTTACCTCCAGCTGCTGTTTTAAGTTTCAACCTTTGCATTACCTTCTCCTTCCAAAGCTGAAGAGAAAGGAAAATGGAAAGAAAGAGTGAACAGTAAGACTGAGAAAGGTAAACATGAGGAGAAAGACAAACAGAAACTTTTCTGTTTTATCTTTACAGGGAGAAACTGGAACTAGAGACCTTAAGGTTGACTTCAGCCATGACAAAACAGCTTGGAACCAGAACCTCTTTGGCTTTGTTCTCCCAAAGTATTGGCACTGGACTTGGATTCAGTCCCATTTTTGGACTTGACATACCAAACGCTTTTCTCTCATCAACTCTGGCTTCAGGTTAGGTTCATTCCCGTTTTACAGCTATTACACCCAAACTGGAATTTTCCACAGAGGCATGTCCAGTTTGGATCTGAACGTCTCTTTTTCAGATCTAGGAGGTTCCTCTTCAACATATGAAGTCCAGCAAACTGGCTTCTTTGCTTTCATCACAGTCTGTTAGATCTTTCAGAAGTGTTAAGGACATGGATAGCAACTCAGGACAACCTTTCTGAGGGCTCAAGTTGATTTAGGAATTAACTCTTCCCCCATTCTCAGGGATTGAGTGTTCCATTCCTTTGGCTCAAATGGTTTCTGTTCCTTCACCAGCTCATTTCCTGGTGTCCTTAGGTCCAAAGATTGTCTCACCTACCCATGAGTAGGTGCCAACAACTCGGACCCTGCCAGTGCTGATTCATTTCTTGATGTACTTGACTCCAGTATCTTTGGTTACAAATGCCTCCTAAAGCTGTGGCACTAGGACAGAGGGACAAATTTCAGATTCATCCCAGAGATTTTCAGAACCATCTCTGTCCTTTGATGTCTCTGCCTTAGATAGCTTGGTTCCAGTTTCAACTTCTAATTCAACCAGACTGACGGCTGGCTCAGGGACGTCTCTTGCATTCGGCACCCACATTGAATTGCATAAAGAGGATTTTATCTCAGTCAGAGAAGTGTTCTTCTGTTTTATTGTCTGATCCATCTATTGTTTCCCTTACAGCCTTGGTTTCTCATGAGTTGGTCTCAGGACAGCCTGTGCCATCAATTCTTGAACATAACTGGTATACAGGAGAGCTTGGAAATAACTAAATATGGTGGAACTGATACCATGTAAACCAGATCAAGTCTTAGTAACCCCTAAAGGACAGATCTTTTTGGAGAAAGGGCCATCCTCTGGATGGGATTATCACTGCCTTGGTCACTAAAAAGGAGATTTCAGAGGAAAGCAGTTTGGTCCAAACAGGGAGTCTAGGGCATTGGACTGTTTTGGCAGGCATACCTATGCCTTAGTCACCTTTGCTCTTCTTGCACTGAATTAGTTGTACACTTAACAAAGCTTCAAAAAGATTTGATTTCTGAAGCCTCTAAGCAGATGGCCACTCCTTCATCAGACTTTTGCAAAGCTCTAGTGACTCGGCTGTCTACCATGCAGTCTATATCCAATGTCTCCCTGTGCCTTATATCCATTGCAAAGGATGGTACAGCATGCCTGGATACACCTTTGGAATTTCACAGACTGTTTTAAGGCACCCTTCTTAAATGCTCCCTTTTGATGGTACCACATTATCTAGTTCCAAAGTGAAAGACACTTTGACAAGGAGTGAACATGCAGGAAAAACACTGTCTGCCAATGGGGGGGGGTGCATTTTTTTACACTTCAAAAAACCATATTAGGACTCAAAGGAATGGGGAGGAGGAAGATGTTTTTCTAGAAATTAGTCTTTTTTCACAGGATGCTTCTTGTGATAATACCCCTTAAGGCAGGGGAGGAAATTTTAATGGATGCTGTCCAAGGGGCAGGGGTATCTGCAGTTCCAGTTTGTCAGAGGTACTTATTCAGGGAGTCCTTTCCAGTGCTCCTGAAAAATTGCTCAACTGCTATACTTTGGAGTCAGTTTGAGGCACTTGACTCTACACTTATAAGCTTGGGAGGCCATCACAGCAGATGAATGGGTGTTGAGTCATTTCCAGAAGTTACTCAATCCCTTTCCACATATTTCCAAGATTAAATCAAAGACATCTCCCAGAAGTTCCACCCACTCAGAAAAAAGAAGCAGTGTTAGAAATCCAAAATCTGCTAACAGACAATTAATCCAAAAGGTCTCCACTAGAGAAAATAGGATATGTGGTTTATTTTTGAGGTTCTTTTTGGTGTCAAAAAGAACAGAGGACCTCTGGCCCATCTTGCACCTAAGCAAGCTAAACCTTTTTGTCAAACAGACCAAATTCCAAATAGTAAGAGTTCAGTCCATCTTGCCTCTTCTGAGGAAGGACAATTGGATGTGATCAGTGGACTTCAAGGATGCCTACTACCTTATAAAGATAAAGAGGGGCTCCAGAAGGTTCCTGCTGTTCAGGATGGGAGCCAGCCATTATGTTTTTTCTAGCAGTACCATTCTGGCTCACCACCACCCTCTAGGTACTTCTCTCCTAGGGTGGGTGGTGGTGCATTATAAGGGAAGGACATTCCAACATACATGGTATCAGTCACTTACACATAAATATCTTGGGAGACAAGGATTTCAAAGCAATCTCCCCAAGGGTGTGTTACTAATGTAGTGTGGTACTTTAACAAACAGGGGGATACCCATTCTTACCTAGTCCATTGAGAGGCCATGAGGGTGTGGCTTTGGGCAAAGTCATAGCAGTGATTTTTGACAGCAATGTACATCCAAGGGAAATCCAACATCCAAATAGGCAGTTAGAGCAGGAGCATACTAATGCCTCACAAGTGGTCTCTCAGTCCAGTATTGACACACCAAATCTTCTGCCACTGCAGGCAACCATGCTGCTATCTTTTTGTAACCCCTTTCATTACCAAATGCAACACCTTCTTCCCTCTGATTCCCCAGGGGGACAGTCACCGAGAGATACTCTTCTTCATGTTTGGTCCCTTGGTCTCCAGTATGCTCTGATTCCCCAGGGGGACAGTCAACAAAAGATACTTTTCCTCATGTTTGGTCCCTCGGTCTCTGGTATGCTCTGATTCCCCAGGGGGACACTCACCGAGAGATACTCTTCTTCATGTTTGGTCCCTCAGTCTCCTGTATGCTCTGATTCCCCAGGGGGACAGTCACCGAGAGATACTCTTCTTCATGTTTGGTCCCTCAGTCTCTGGTATGCTCTGATTCCCCAGGGGGACAGTCACCAAGAGATACTCTTCTTCATGTTTGGTCCCTCGGTCTCTGGTATGCTCTGATTCCTCAGGGGGACAGTCACCGAGAGATACTCTTCTTCATGTTTGGTCCCTCAGTCTCCGGTATGCTCTGATTCCCCAGGAGGACAGTCACCGAGAGATACTCTTCTTCATGTTTGGTCCCTCGGTCTCCGATATGCTTATTCTCTAATGCCCTTGATAATCAAATTCCATCAGGAATCAAACCATTGCAGTGGGCTAGTAATTTGCATAGCACCTTCTAGCCCAGACAAGTTTGGTTTCCCTTCCTGTGGTCTCATCTACTTCATCCACCCTGGGTCCTGGACACACTTCCAGATCTAATCTCTCATCCCTCAGATCAGCCTTACCTGAATCTAGAATCCCTCATGTTGACCACCTGGTTGCACCAGTTACAGTGATAGCCAGAGATTCTGAGCTGTCTAAATGAGTTCTTCACACTTTATCTTCCTCTCAAAGGCCATCTACAGGGAAAGCCCATGGTAGCAAATGGCAATATTTTTCTATTTGGGCTTCTTCCAAGGGTATAGATCTATTTTATGCCCCAATATGGGCCATTTTGGATTTTCTGACTGAGCTCTTCCAATTCTGGCTCCGTTATCCTACCACTAAAGTTGAATTGGCAACTATTTCCAGTTTTCATGTGGGCCAGAATAACACCACCATTGCATTCTTGTAGTTAACTAAAGCTTCTCTAAAAGGAACCTTTCTGCTTAGACATCCCATAAGAGATCCATCCCCCCTTGGGATCTCCCCTTCCTTCTCCAGTCCATGATAAGCCCCCCTTTTGAACTGGCAGCTACAGTGAATCTAAAATTGTTATCTTGGAAGGCTCTGTTTATCATAGTGATTACCTCAGCCAGAAGAGCTTCTGAGTTACAGGCTTTGTTTTGCTGTCCTCCTTACTTTATTTTCATAAGGACATAGTTTCTTGGAGAACTAATCCATTCTTTCTTCCAAAAGTGACCTCTGAGTCCTCTCTAATTCAGTCATTTAGTTAACCTTTTTCTTTTCAAGATTTGTTAACAAAGGAGAATATATGCTTCACTGCCTTGATGTTCATTGTCAACTAAGATTTTACGTAGACAGAACAAAACAGTCTAGGAAATCTAATCAGTTTGTTCTTCTCTAAAGCAAAATTAGGTTAACCAGTTTCAAAAATTACTTTGTCCAGATGGCTCTCTGATTGCATATCTTTTGTATTTTCTTTTAGAGGTGTTTCCTTGCCGTTTAGACCTAAGGGCCATTCTACAAGAGCAATAGCTAATTGTACAAACTTTTTATAGGCATGACATTTGTGCATCAGGCACAGGGCCTGTACTCACACATTTATTATTCACTAAAAGCTGGATATCCAGTCTTATTCCAGATCAGCCTTCAGTTCCACCATACTATGTAATACTCTTTCCTGGGCCCATAGAGATGAGTGGCTGGGACTCTGTCCCAAAAACTGAGGCTGATTTAAAAGACAACATCAGATACGAAAGTGGTACACTTATCATAACTCTAGATCCATTTTGTCTTCCTCCATCCATCTCAACCATCCCTCCCTCCATCCGTCTTCCTTATTGTGACCTATGTCAGGAATATAGGTGGATCTAGAGGACCAGCCTGTGCCTGGTCTCAGATCCATTTTGGTTTCTTATGTGGTATTCCCTTCTCTTTGTCATTGTATTAGGATATAATGTTTTTTCCTTTCTGATAACTTGGATTTTTAAGTAGGGCAAACTTGATCTGAGGACCTTTAGGTGGGCAAAGCATTATGGGAGAGAAGGCAGAGTATCAGTGCCTGAAGATTTAAAAGTTGCTGGCTCTGAATACCTAACGGTTGAGAAGGATAGAAGAAGACAACATGGATTTAGATTTATGACCAGTATATAACTTTCATTTTTGGATGTAAAATGCTTCCACCAAGAACAATTACACATACTATAGCAAATCTGAAACACTAGGTGGAAGAATTATTTTACATCAAAAATATAAAAAGGTGTATATAGTAATAAAAAGATACAAAACAATTTAAGATACAACCCATTCTCTAAGCATAATGCCATCAAGTATGAATATTATCAGGGAAATAATGTCCTTCCAGAGTTAGTAAAGCCATCCACCTGCAGCATCATGCCTCACAACACACCTGGGTGGGTGGGTGTTAATTCCTTGATAACACCCACCCTATTGGGCATTATTGCTTGCATAATGGTTGGTGGGGGTGTAGGTGAATTTTTGCCTTAAACTTGCTTTTGAGGGTCATTGTCAATTAACTGGGCTGCAAATGTGTTGTTTTAAAGAGCTGTCACAGACCCAAAGAATGTGAAAGGAATCCGTCCAAGCTGAATTAGTACCATTGTTGTTCCATATATTGTTGAGATCTGCAATGTAGCTTTCTTAATGGCAAAGCACAACAATTCTTTTAGATGGAGAAAAAAGAATGCATTTACCAGGAGCAATTCAAAACAGTTAAGAATAAATGTTTAACAAATGATAACTTCATTATTTCTTTAAATTTGATCTCTGTTCTCAGTCAATACATATCTTAATAAATCTTTGCTGTTGACTCTTCTGTTTTGTAAAGGACATTTTTATGTCTGGCAAATATATATATATATATATATATATATATATATATATATATATATATATATATATATATATACATATACATATATATATATATATATATATATATACATATATATAAAAAAACTTCAATTGAATTTTGCCTTATATTGTTTCAAAGACACTCTAAAGAAGGTGTTGAGCTTCTAGGTAAAATTTAACTATCATTCCAATGTACTACTAATTAAGAGGATGTATTTCTGCAGTAAACAAGGCTAAAGGAAAATAAAGAATCCCTCACCATTTATTTTCAGTTGCACTGTACTTTTATACTTACTGTCTTTGCTTGTTATTCATGGATTTCATTCTACTGTGGCACTGCAGACAGAAAGAGAGAATGAGAAAGAAGTTACTACAGCAAGTGAAAATATAATGAAACAATTTCAGATGACACCTTTACATAGAGATCAAGAATCTGACAGACGATAATGAGCTGTCATTCTTTGTTCACAGCTACCCATGAAAATAACACAGTGCATTATGGGTACAAAGTTAGTTAATAGTAAGCTGCAGAATAAGTAACAGTCACTAATTTAGCATGGATGAACTTTGGATATCAATTACATTTATGCTTGATCATCTTGTACTTGCTGAAGGAAGTTGCACTTTGAAACAGATACACCAACATCATTCATCTGGCAGAGAGAAATAAATGGGCAGACAGACAAACATAAACTTTTGTGACAGTCAGTTACCAAATACAGGTACTTCCACACCATACCTCTCAACTCTCCCTGGTTTTGACTCCTATTTTAGCTCTGTCCCACTTAATACCTCCTAGAACTGATAACTTTTAGAGAAAATTTGGTGAGCTGCAGTTAATAAATAATGACAATAATTAGTTCTAGACTTTTGTTTCAGAAAATGTATACTGATTCACATTCTCTTAATCTGTCAATGTAACAAATTAAAAGTACTGATATTTTACAAGTGTCACTGATTGTCCCTCATTCTGTTGAGATTTGTCCTTGATTGATTGATGTTCTACACCAACAGTGGAACAGTGAAATGCAAGAACTCTGCCATTACATGATATGCATTTCATTTAGTGTGTGCATTTATCTGTCTTTACTGTCTTGGGCAGGATGATAATGACCTACGTGGGTCTCACAGTTCTTCAGTGTGTCCATAGGTAGTTTTATAGAATGCCAGTATAGCATACTAGGATAAGGCAGGAAGTTGCAAAGTAACTGTAGCCTTCAAACCTGGGTTTGATACTTGTAACCCCCATTTGTACACTGTCTAACTTTAATGAGTCAGCTAACCAGAAGAAGTATTTGTGTCTTGCCTGCCATATCCAGTTAACAACTAGATAAAATATCAGCCTAGCTCTTCAAGCGAAATAGTTGGAAATCAGAGCTGTGGGCACAGATGGAAACAGAATACTGCCATTTGATTTATTTGTTACTTCTGACCGGTGCTGTCAGCACACATGGAAATCATAACAGGTTAGTTACTATCATTGTATTATTTTTGTAGCACCTTATTTTAGTTGATTATTTTTTTGTTTTAAAATTTTCACAGTAGCACAATCCCTAATATTCCTACCCATAATCATCTGACCACCTCTTTGTGGTATACGTTTTTTTCACACCCATGTAATCCATATTGTCCCTTGTTATATCATTCATTCCTTTTCTAATTTTCCAGGCTGATTCATCAAAACACAATTTTCAGTTCCCATTTTAGTAAGCATTTTCTTCTCATGTTTTTTTTCCCTGAAAATAATTACAGTAGAGAGTCAATTATCTGAACTAATTGGGACCTATAGTAGTTCGGATAATCAAACATATAATCGAAGCAGATAAAAAAACTTCTAAAATCTTGTTTTTTCCTGCATGCAGGAATACACTTTTCAACCATTCAGTCATTCCAGTGGACAATAAAGAATATTTTTCACATACAAGCTGGCTACAAGCTCAAGCAAATATGTATAATGTTTACATATTCAGACTTTATGATTTTTCCTACCCAAAAACTTTGGAATGCGGGTTCTGATAATTGACATTTCAGATAATCGACTCTCTACTGTACTTGGAAAAAAGATAATTTGTTTTCCTTTACTCTCCTGCTTAATATTTTTAAAAGTCCAAAGCCTACAGACTGATGTCTTTTTTTTTCAGGAGAGAGTATGCTCTTGTAATTGTTTGTCTTAAGTAGAAGACACTGGGGATATAGACCCACTGACATGAAAACAAGCTCTTGTGCCTTTATTCAAATGATGTCTTAAAAAGCAGTATCAGAGAGAGAGATACTAAATTTACAATATCTCCTTACTTTGAACTGACCCATAATTCTTTTGGAGGTATTTTGAAACTCCTTAGTATCTCTGTAAGGTAGGGCAATTCATTCATTGTTACTTGACTATTCCCATATGTAAGGAATGACACACAGCTTGGTGGAGTATATTGTTTGATGAGAGTGTGCTCCTGGAGTGTAATAAGACAAAAGGTGCTGGTATTGAGTGCCTTTATCAGCTGGTAGTGTGCCCTTATCAAGGTTATATACCTCTCCTCAAAGTATCAAATTCTGCTTATAAAATGGACGCCCAACCAAAGATATTTTTATGTGCCTATTGATTCCGTGCCTGAAGACCATCAGTCCCCCTTCCTACGGATCTTGAGTCCATCCATTCCTTCACCACATGGAGTACGCAGCATGGAGATGAAAGATGGCCAGAGGGACTGTCATTCAGATTGTCAAGGAGGTTGCTTATACCCTCGTTCACATGACAGTGTGTACAACAAGTGTGTGTGTTTTTTTTATTTTTTAGGCCCTGATTCTACCCCCTGCTGTCTGATGTGAGCACCTGCAACACCATGGAGGCTTACTGTGCTCTCCTCCTACATGCAGCTTCACACAACGATGTGTGAATGAGGGCTACTATCACTAGCTTGGTAAGCTAAGCTCATGCCTGTGGTTAATGGATGCAGATTTTTGTCCTCCTATTCTTCACTTGCATGTGGTGAAGCAGCCAACTAGACAACCATTTCCACACCCAGGACAGATAAGCAACTCACTCTCCCAACCCATGTCTTTCAGGTTTTGATCCATTATTTAAACTCCGATCATCTGGATTGTAGCCAGGACTTTATCTATGTATCAAACCAAAAAAATACTCACTGTAGACATTCAAACAACTCACAAGACAAAAGCATCAACCAAATCTACCAAATAAGAACTTTAATTGGACATTTAAGCTCTTTCATTCTTTAAAAAAGTGAAAAATTGTTACAACCCCTGGGAATCAATGATCATGTGTTAATTAGTAGTTTTTTAAAACTCTGTGTAGTGAAATTATGATCTTAATTTTTTTTGTTTGTTTTTATTTTTGATGTTATAATGTTACAAGGGAAATTAAATATGTATGGTTTATTTAAATCAGCAAATCAATAATTTTTGATTGGAGATTATACATCACATAACAGTTAAATGTTTATGGAAGTGGCTCTTGTAAGTTATACTAGTTTTTGATGAACTTCTGTTTCACTGTTTTAAATAATGAAAGCAGTTAATCTTTCAATTAAAGATCCTGTTTGGTGGAGTTTCCTTTGGTTGATATTTTCTTCTTTATTGGTGTATACCACCAGGGGAAAGTACTTACTCTTCTGATAGGGGCCAGGGAACACAAACTATACATTAATAAAAATGAATGATGGTATAAGGAAAAGAGGAAGCAAGTAATTTCAGTAAAAAGAGAAAAAATAGACCATGTGATTCGACTGCTTCTCTTTGTCTGAGTTGCTCACACATACAAATATATACATGTGATTATGCACAAACACTGGAGCTCTTGCAACACTTTATAACTGTAGAACTATAAATAGCATCATGTATAGCTCTCATATAATGAGTCAGTTGTCCCGTTGGGCAGTCATTAGTGAAGAAATGTTGCAACTGCTTTCGCATCCATTTTTATTGCTATGTTGGCACTTTTTTAAACTCTTAGCAGAACTACATGTGAATATGAGAGAAGTGTCTATCAGATTATTCACTTATTTAATTTGCAATTGTTGACTGGTTAGATCTTATTGACTGAGCCTATGGCCAGAATTCAGGCAACACCTGAGGTGCTAATTATATTTACGTTTGGAAAATCAGCCAAGGCACTGGGAGAAAGTACTTACTCTTCTGATAGTCGCCAGGGGATTATTAACATACACTCGAACTGACAGTGACTTAGGTTACTATGACCACTGTTTAATATCTCATCCCAAAGACAATTCCTTTGATATGCAGCACTTCTTTGTACTGTACTACATTGACTGTATTCAAATATGAATTCAGGTTGGCTGGTGTGGGGGATAACACCCGCAGCCTTCTGATGTAAAAGGCTAGTATAGTAATATCAGTGGCTCAACAGCTAGCACACTTGCCATTGGTGATGGATGATTCGAAAGCTGTAGCTTCTATTCGCAGTCCAGGTGACTGTATTAATTTTCATATTGCTAATACTGCAGTGCAGCATTAGGGGATGCTGCACAACTGACTGAGCTATCCTTCAAATGAGGCTTTAAACCCATCTGCTTGAGGTGGGGGTAGCTCAGGTGATTGTAAAAGATCCATGGCACTTATCAAAAAGACTAGGGGTAGTGGTCTGGTGTCTTGGTCAAATTTCCCCATTGTGCTATAAATACTACTTTAACGCTCCCTTGAAAAGAGGATGCTAGTCTTTTGGGATTAACTCACTCAACAAAAGCCAAATAAATGTATTAATTATCCATTTTTGATATTAAATGTAGAGAATGTGTTTAACTGTTATAGTTTTCCTTTTTTTATTTTGTTCACGGTGGGAGTGTGACATAACATTTTATTAATTACTGGAGTGATTTGTAAGACAAGAATGAGGACATTCTTTTAGACAGCAAGTGCTGTGCTACATGGATAATAGCGTGGTGTTTCCAGTTTTGTATGTGCAAAAAATGTGCCAGTTAATACATTTATAAGCATTCAGGAAGTATTCATGTTAACCAATCAGTACTGAGAAAAATGAAGATGCATATTACAAGCCAGCAGTGCCCAGCTTATCTGTATTGGTTATGTTTAGGAACAGCTGAAATAAACAGATACTTTGCATATAATGCTCAAGAAACTGATCTCTAATATTCACAAATTGAAGACACTAAACAGTATCAGAAATGTTTATTTTAGTGCACTGCTGTAATACAGATGTGTCATAAGCTTTATTTTTGATATAGTTTTTAAAATGTTACACAGTACAGTTCAAATCAGTATAGCCATTACATTTGAATGTAAATGTTTTCAAAAATTGTAAACATCTCTTACTGTCTCTTTTGTATTATTACTGACAGATTTTAGCAGACAAGAACCTCTGTTTATTAAACTTTCCCCACAGAGAAAGGACAGACAAAAAAGTTATGCTAACACTCCATCCAGGTCAATATTTCTTTGCTATGTTATGTAGACACTTCAAGGATGGGATTCTACTCTTTGAAATATTATGCTAAATCCATACCTCTTAACCTTATAGCACAAGAATGCTGGGCAAAAATACAGTGAATAGTTATGTTTAACACAAATTAACAAATGCAAATGTGCAAGCAGTCTTTCTGTTTTCTTCTATACTTCTTTACTCATTAGCAACTTGCACAGATCATGCTTTCAGCTAGGTCCCCAAAAGAAAAACAGAAATATTAGCAATGAGATTTTAATATTTATTTTTTTATTTTCTTCTCATACGTGGATTTCTGCACTATTTTTGTGACAGCAACTAAACTCGTAACGATATGTGTGCATAATGGCTGAAACAGATCTCTTTAAACTTCTTATCATTCTACTGTTTGCACTTGATCTTTAATCACAACACTGTACCTGCAAGCAGGAGCAAAAGGTTTCTAAATTTCTCACACCTACAGAATATGCCAATGAAAGTGTTTCTTTGTTGTCTACTTTCTTTTTTCTCCATAAACGTGAAAATGAAGTTATCCACCATGTTAGTACCACAAAAAAATGTTGCTATTGGCAGCTCGTTTTTGTTTTTATTTTTGGACTCAATACACCCTAGACGTTGTTTTTATTTTTGGACTCAATACACCCTAGAGGGCCTAGACATTGAGGCTATATCTGTTGTTGGCTCATTTATTCCCCCTCACCACAGGGAGTGAGAAATGGGGACTATGGCCATTATCCTTTAGGGGTTAGATCATTTGGGGTTTTCTGTGTTGGACCCTTTGTAAGTTGATTGTTGTGTTATTGAAAAAGTGCAGTTCTTGCTAGGTCTGGAAAAAAGTGAGAGTGTAGAATCTTCAAGACATTCCTACAGTGGAGTTAGGCCAGGCTTCTTATAGTTATCATGCAATATTTTATATGCTCTACTAATTATTACTTTTTTAATGGCAGCTTCTGTTCTAGATTATATTAAAAAGTATACTAGTGCTGGTCTTTCATTTAAGACCCCCCCATTCCTTTCTCTATGCCTATACTCTGATATCAATCCCTGATAGAGAAGGCACTCTCCAACCTGCAGTCCAAATAAATTATTGGCATCTTTCCCCATTTAGTTATTAGCTCCCAATACCTTGGACCCTTTGCCAGTTTTCTCAAATAAATTCTGGCCCCCAATTGTCTATTGTCTGTATCCCTAACTGCAGCCATTCCTATTGGCAGATTCTCCTTAATCCATTCCCGTGTTGGTTTAGTTCTTAGCATACTTTCTGCTACTTTATGGATGTAATATTCTGCATGATTATTGTTATTCTCCTTAAAGGCCTGCATCCAAAAATCCCAGTCTCTCCCTGTTTCTTGAGCTTCTCTTGCGTTTCATCATCATCATTTTCCACTTTGAATTATAGTTTTCTGCTTGTGCTGTGTATAGGAGTTTTAACTGTGTAGCTCTGAAATACCCCTTCAAATTGGGTAATCCCAATCCACTCTGTTCTGGAAGAATCAGCGTATTCCACTTGACTCTTGCCATATTCCACTCCCAGATAAAGTCCTTCAGCTGTTTATTAATTGCTACTTACAACTTCTCCTCAGGTTGATAAAAATATGCCTGACCTGCGCATAAGACTAAAGGAACTAAAAACATTTTAACTGCTTTTATCTTACTATCCATATCCATATAACAAAGCTTCCATTTTCTCAGTTTTGTATTATCTTTTGTTTAATCTCTTCTTCCCACATATCCTTAGCTGCCACACTAGAATCATTTTTAATCCATATTCCTGAATATTTCATTTTATCATGCCCACATAAATGTAGGTATTCCTGAACCAGTTCATGTGTGGGTATATCATTTACCGTTATTGCCTTTGTTATCGTCATTAATTTTGTATCCTGAAAAGATCTAAAACTGTCTCAAACTGTTCCACAACACTGTAATGTATTTTTCTGGTTTTGTCATGTACAAAATAATATGATCTGCAATTAAAGCCATCTTTTCTTGACCACCATACCAGTTATATCCTTGAATTTCTGAGTTCCTTACTTTCTTTGCCAATGGTTCTAAATATAATGCTAGATACATCCTACATTGATCAATTACATTACATTACAGTGACCATGAAACAGTGTCAAACCACTTTGCAGCCATAAAGGACAAATTATTATCCCAGGGGGTATTCCATGGTGACTCTGTCACAGCTGCTCTTTTGTCTTTCCCTTAACCCATTAAGCTCTCTATTTAAGATTAGGTCATGGTCAAAATTTGGCTCCCAGACAGCAACAAAGTATAAAAAACTTCTCATCTTCTTTTTGTGGATGATTTAAAACTATATATCTCACTACATAAAGAGCTAAAAGCACAAATGGAAGGGGTCAAAACTTTCTCAGATGATATAAGAATGTCATTTGGTATTGATAGATGTGGAAAAGCTGCATTTAAAGCAGGAAAGTTGCAGCACCAAGAAAATATCAGTCTGGGACAGGAATGTGATGTAAAGGAACTTGAGCAGGAGTGAGTGTATAAATATTTATGAATTAATGAATGATCAACAATAGAGTATGAACAAATGTGAACAAAACTCAGTAAAAAATATTTTAGAAGACTAAAATTAATACTGAAAACAGCCCTGACATCTCTGGGAACAAAGTTTGCTTTTCCTGTTCTAACTTAAAGTTCTGGGGTGAGTGACCCCATTTGGACACGAAAACAAGACAGAATGCTTCACCCTTATCAAATGATATATAAAAATCAATGTATACCAACATTATTCCTCATTCTGAAGGAGATATCGGCCTCCTCAAAACTGATTACACATATTGATCTGCACTCATAGGATGGCATACATATCTGCTGACCTTATCAGATCCAAACATATTGGAAATTTTAAAACATGAAGACAGTAAGTCTAAGATGACTTTCTTGCTTAGTTTAGCAGAAGCATGTCAGTGTCAAGTGGGAGTGGAAGCCACACCAGAAGTGGGCTAAAACCAGGCAGCAACTAAATGTGCCAAAAATCAAAAGAAAGAATAAAAGGAGAAGAATCAGATGAGAAGGCAAAAAATGTAGAAAAGGCATAAATATTGTGATATGTTCAGGAAACCCATGGAACAACCTTGTGTCGATCAGGATCTAATGCTGGAATGGTTAAGGAGAGGTGAATTTTAACCAAAAGATGAAAGGTTACTATTGACAGCCCAGGATAATGGACTACTTAAATGCTGGTTTACAAAGTCCATTGAGCATGTGGGAGAAACAGACAAATGCAGGTTCTGTAAAACAGAACTGGAGACAGTCAAACATCTTGTTGCTGGGTGTGATGCACTAATGGCAGAGGGCCTGTATACTGAAAGGCATAATAATGTGGTAAGACCGTTGCATTGGGGATTGTGCAAATATTATAATATTGAAGTAGCTGAGAAGCATTGGAAACATGAGCCATAAAACATTATAGAGAATGTTGAAGTTTATATCACATGAAATCACCCATTAAACAATTCAAAAAATAGATGTGAGAAAAACAGATATAACGGTCCATAAAAAGATTTCAAAAGTAGCATTGATCATTGAAATTGTTACACCCCATAATTACAGTGTCTTACATACAGAGAAACACAAAGTCATACAATACCAAGCTTTACAGGCAGAAATGTGGGCAGTGTGGAAGAAGGATACCCAGAAAGTTCCAGTAGTAGCAGGATCAATGGGTCTCATAACAAAGAATTTACAGTCTTATTTTATTTATTTGACATTTGTTAACTGGGTTGGTCCAGCTGAGCTAGAAGCCCATTTTCAGTGGAGACTCGGGGAGAAAAGCTCCAATCAACAAATACAGTCATGCAAAAATATTTGACAAATACACAATGGTCATAAATGTACAGTAGTATAGAAGATGTGGTTCAGACTAAGATAAGATACAGTGGTCCAAAATATGCAGTCATGAGCAAACCGAATTAAGATATAAATTCACAAGACATGAAAAACAGTATTAGTGCCAATTAAATGTATCAATTAATAAATAAGATAAATTCAGTAGTTAGGCTAGTCGAAAGCAAAATGAAACTAATAAAGAGCAGCATTAGAGAAAACAGAAAAAGGAGAACGCCTTTAATTTGAAGGAGAGAACCATAATGAAAACATATTTTATAGGTTCATAGGTAGGTAGGTACTAGGCTATTGGCCCTAGGACCTATATAAGCCTAGCCAAATGGTACCCTGGCTTTTGCCACCCAAGAAAATTATTTTCCTGTGCCCCTGTCAAGCAGAGCCACAGACGTGATCCCCAGGGTGAATTTCCTATCTCCCATCCAATCATCAAGATTTTTCTTGAAGAGTGCTAATGAAGAGCTTTGTTTGATATAGATAGGTAGTTTGTTCCAGAGTATGGGAAGTCTCTGGGACAGGAATCTATCCCTCCAGCATGTTTTGTTTATTGTGGTGACAAGGTTTAGGTCCCTAGAGCATGTAGCTCAGAGGGATTGGGATTTTTTTAAGTGGAGCATGTCAAACAGCTCTGGGTTTGACATAGCTTTGTATGTTGGGCAGGGATCACCTCTGAGTAGATGATATGCGTAATGTGATATTAGTAAGAGAAAGAGAAGAAAAGATATTAATTTTAGCAACTTATTAGTTGAGGAAGGCTATAGTTGTCAAGTGAGGGCTTGGCAGGGACCGGACCAGAATTTTAGTAGATGGAGTTTTAATTCATTTTTTAAATAGGTGCTTTTGTGAGATAGTTCTTATACTGAGTGTGAGTGTGTTTCACATGTGAGCTACCGTGTACTTGTATAGGGACTTTCCAAAGTTCTTTTTTGGGTTTGTAAATATCAAGAAGCTGCTTATCACTTGTACAAAGATGCCAAAAGGGGGAGTAGTAAGCTAGTAATTTGGAGAGGGAGGGGCAGGAGGAGGGATTGTAGACAATGGAGTGGGTGATATGTAGTTGAGAAAGTAGCTGATGTGAGAATTTGGGCAACTGAATTGTTTTAAGGGCATGGCAATGATGAGATTTTTGAAGAAGGTTTGCGGCAAATCTAGTAACTTTGTTGTATGTTTGCTCAAGTTTGAATGGACAAGTAGCTTGAATATTAGAAAGGAGGGGGCAGCATACAGTTGACACAGTAGAAGAAGAGACTGAGCCAAATAGAGTCTGGAGGAGGAGGAAGTAAGGAATTTTTGATTTCTATAGAGAAGTCTAAGTTTCTGGTGTTTTTTTATGCATTGTTGGATATGTAGGTCATACTTTAGTTAGTTGGCTATAATGGTACCCAGTAATTTGGTACTAGGTTTGGATTTAATGGTAGTATTATTGAGGGAGGTGATAGTAAAGGAGGGTTTTTGTTGAGCCAGTGGTTTAGGAAGGAACAGAAGGAGTTTTCGTATTTTTGGAGTTAGAGCAAGTTGGTTTTTAGAGAGCCATGATTCAACGGATGAGAAGTGTCCTGCGTGAGTGCTAACAGATTAGGAATAGTATGGGCAGTGGTGATGTGTCAAGGCATCAGCATATTACACTGGTTTAGAGGTTTTACAAGCAGAGTGTAGTTTGTTGGTGAAAATACTGAACAAGAGAGGGCCCAGAATTGATCCTTGAGGAACCCCAGTGTTGACTGGAAGGAAGGGGGAGAAAACAGTTTGCCAGCACACAGATTGTTGCCTATTGGAGAGGTACCTGGGAAACCATTGTATGGAGGAGCTAGAAAGATTAAGGTCTGAGAGTTTAGATAAAACTTTGGACTGACTGACATTATCAAAGGCCTTAGAGAGGTTGAGGAAAAGGCAGGAGATTATCATGTTATTGTCACATGTCTCAGATACAGATTGGGTGAATGAAATAAATGCAGTTGATGTGCTATGCTGGAGCCTGAAGCCATGTTGGATAGAGGTAAGCAAGTTATTGTCAAGTAGGTGTTTTATTAATTGGGTTTTTTGTTGTACTTTTTGAGTATTTTGAAGATTGGGGACAGCATGGCCATGGGCCGATAACTGGAAAGGTCGGTGGGGTTTCCACCCTTATGTAATGGAATTGTAAAGAACGATTTCCATAAATCAGGGACACAAACTTAATTAATGAATCTATTTATCAGTATTGAGATGGGGCAGGCAATGGATTCTGCAGCAACTTTGAGAAACTAGGAAGGTAATTTATCAGCAGAGGGCGAGGAAGGTTTGAGTTTTGTCAAAATAGATTTGATGTAGGAGGTAGGTACTGTTTTGAAAGAGAAGATATTGGGAGGTATTTTGTTAAGGGCGGATGAAGGGGAATGGGGAGTTTTGATATTTTGAGTTAGTTTTTAGATTGTTTCTATGAAGCACTTGTTTAAGAGAGTGGCTGTTTCTGTTTCAGAATTATGTGGAAAGGGATTGGGAGTAGTAAGGTTGCCAGTAGATTGTTATCTGAGGTCCAGAATTTTTTAGCATTTTTTGTGGGTTAGACTGGGAAAGGCAGAACATTTTTTTATTATCTTTAACAAGTGTCTTTGAAAGGTTTCTTAGCTCTTTGTATTTTTGGAGAAGGGAAATAGATTTGTTATTGACCCAAGCTTTCCAGGTGCTGTCTCTTTTATGCTTTATAGAGTGGGTATGTTTAGTGAGCCAAGGGTCATGGTTAGATTTTGTTGTTATTTTTCTGGCAGGTGCTAATGAATTGAGTAAATCCATAAATATGCGATTGAAGGAATTAACTGCATCATTGAGAGGGAGGTGATGGAGGAAGGACCAGTTAATGCTGGATAGCTTAGAGTTAAAGGTATCAGGGTTGAAAATGGAGAGTTTGTGACAGTCTCTATAGAGGTGGTCTTTAAGTGGATGCTGGGAGAATCTGTGGATGTAGGTAGGGGAGTGGTCATTCAAGGAGTTAGGAAGTGTACCTGGGATTATGATAAAAGTTGGGATTTGTGGTGAGGATCCAGTCTAGGGTGGGTCCAGTAGAGGAACGTTAGACAGTTATAGTGGGGGAACAGATAAGTTGGTTGAAGCCATGAAGATTGATACTTAGATAAGGAGATGAAGTTGTAAGTTTAGTCCAATTTATATTAATGTCGTTGAGGATAATGGTTTCATATGGAACATGTTCAGTTCAGGATCATGAGCGGATGATCTGTAGGATAGGAATATTGCTACCTGGAGGGATGTAGACTGATACTATGGCAATTTTTTTTGTGGGAATTAAGGTGGAAGTTTGCAATAAGAATTTGAGCAGGGTCAAAGCTAGGAATTGAACTTGATAGTGGGGAGAGATTAAATTGGTCAGAGTAGAGAATGGCAACACCTCCACCCAGCTTTTTTGATTCTGTCAACACAAAAGATATTATAACCTGGGGGTGGGATTTCTGAGTTAGAAATATGAGGTTTTAGCCAGGTTTCTGACCAGGTTAAGATGAGAGGGGTAGTGTTAGCAATAGCAATTTAGATATGCTACCGATATATCTCTTGCCATATGAATTGCAGAAGGAATCAATTCTGGGTGCATTGTGGGTGCTGCAAAAAGCACTCTTGGATAACATCAGAGATTGAAACAATACTAATTTCATTAAGTTTAATCGCACTTTGACTTAGGAATGGGGTCCATTCCCATCATGGTATTAGAGACCCAAATGATTTGGAGAAATTAAACCAGAGAGAATGCATACATACCAGTTCTGTGCATACACAGTGCTAATATTATATACCCCTTACAAGTGCAAGACCCTTTTTTATGTTCTACTGTACAAATCAGTTGCAACAAATTCATTACCAAAGACCAACAGAAATATGACCTTGACTAATTATTTATATTTAAAATATGTATAATCCATTCAGGAACCAGTAAGGCATCTTTAGCTTTTCTGAGAAAACAAAAATGTCTAGTTTTGAAATACAGATGTCAGAAAAAATATCCCAATAATATCACAAAAGGAAGAACTCTAAATTCATACCTCTGACTTCAACTTTGCACTCCACTTCTGCCTCACCCAAGTCATTCACAGCCTTGCAGGTGTACGTGCCTCCATCGAAGGGGCTTGGTTTCCTGATATTTAGGGTCAGAACTCCTTGATTATTTTTCATCAGATACTTGGGGTCTTCACTTATCACAACCCTGTTCTTCATCCAGAGTACCTTAGGCTTTATGAGACATACACAGTGAAACAAAGGGAAACAAATAATTAGAAGTATGACCTTTGTTTCTTCACATATAGTTCATTTTTCAAATTATTAATGATGAACAGCCTTATGCATCTCAGATCACAGATAATGGTGCAAAATTCATTTTGAAGTTGAACTAATGGCACTTATATTTATTTAGTTGAGGCGGTACATTAAGGTTACTGTATTATTTTTCATAGGTCATGAAGAATGGCACATACTGCAGCACATAAATAAGGACAAGTTCATAGTACAACATTAAAAAAGAAAATTAAGTGGCACAACATCACGTTCTACTAAGATACGGAATTATGATTAAATGCAGAGGCAATATAGCATGTGTTTGACACACAGTTTACATTGGGAAGATCTGATGAATATCACTTAATGCTATATGAGGCAATTACAACAACATCAGGCCCGTTGTCTGTTCATTTATTGGAGATTAACTACCTTTATGTTTAACACATCAAAGTGATTGGTCTACAGTAAATGAAAGGAGAAAGAAGTGTTTCCCTTGTCCCACTTTTGTTCACTGTTTAAGGCTCTACCCAGACTAATGAGCAGGCATTTCTTTTCTTTTTTTTTCTTTTCAGCTGATAATTGAGTAAGTTGCCTGATCTTTCAAGAGTAAGGATAAATGTACTATCTATCTATATACATATATATATATATATATATATATATATATATATATATATATATATATGTGTGTGTGTGTGTGTATTTTATATATATATATAAATATATATATGTGTGTGTGTATTTTATATATATATATATATATATATATATATATATATATATATATACATACATATATATATATATATATATATATATATATATATATATATATATATACACACAAACACACAGGCACTTACATATATATATATATATATATATATATATATATATATATATATATATATATATATATATACAGAGAGAGAGTAGTACCTTTAGTAGAACACTCGTAAAATCAAGCCTACATTAATTGATCTGAAAACTTTTTTTTTGCAGGAACCCTCCCCCCCCAACCCTCCCATGTTACTTTCTATATATACTAATTCTGAGACCACACAACTGTGAGGAAAGAGGAAATTCTTAATTCCTGCTGTATCACAACCAGTTAGTAAGTAATACTGCCATTCTGCAATCATATGACTATTCACTCACTTGTGCTGGCATTACAAACATTTGAGTATTCACAACATTTGATCAAAGGGCTTGTTCCCATCTCTTTCTCTCTCTCTCTCTCTCTCTCTCTATATGTATATATATATATATATATATATATATATAGCTCCAGTTGACAGTTTTCTTGCTTTCTTAATTTGATCAACAGAAAAGCTGGTCAGATTTCCTGCAAGATTAATATAATGTTGGGTTTGAGGAATATGTCCTTTCTCCTGTATTGTGTGATCTAAGAGATAGAATGTTTTAGTAGCAGGTTGTGTGGGGGTGCAGGGGTGGGCCTGATCCCCTGAAAAATAAAAACATTGTTTTTGATTTAAATGCTTCAAATTATATCTCAGACCATGCAAACTGTTTTGTTGACTTTTTTAAATTTTTTTTGCCAGTATTTTGGATGTCTTTATTCTGAAGTTGTGATTAACTTTAGTAGATCCAAATACGTGTGTGTGTGTGTGTGTGTGTGTGTGTGTGTGTGTGTGTGTGTGTGTGTGTGTATATATATATATATTTATATTTAGACACACACATATAGACACATATACATATGTATGTATATATAACTCACACGTCAGACAGATGCACAGATGCATATTTTACATACAGTGCTCCATTCATTTTGAGTTGTTGAGCTTGTTGAATCTGAGCTCAGTGAAGCCACCGAACTATTGAAAATTATTATAGCAAACCTATGAAATGAACCAAAAACAGCCATTGCCCTGACCCAATCAAATCTGACCTTGAACTAGCCTCTCAATTCAACTCCTTTTTCATCCAGTCAATATCTGACTTAACCAAGACCTTCCCAAATAGTAACCCACCTCACCAGACTTCTCTCTCATCTCAGTTCCCTAATAACTCCTCTCCTATTTTTCAGCTTAAGTCAGTCTCAATTAACCTCATAAAAAATCTCCTATCCAAGCTTAAACCCTGTTCTAATGCTCCAGACAATATCCCAGCTACCTTTCTCAAATCTGCTGCTGATGGTATAGAACTCCCTATCAGTATCCTCATCAATAGATCCATAAAGGAATCCTACGTCCCCAAACGTTGGCGTTCAGCCTACATTCTTCCCCTCCACAAGGGAGGCAAAAACACAAACTTCTTTAACTTCCACCCTATAGCGCTTCTCTCAGCAATCTCTAAAATCCTAGAAAAATGCATCCATCTCCAACTTATGCCTTTTCTCACCCAACACCAACTTTTTACTCCAACCCAACATGGCTTCCAACCTGGGCATAGTACCATAACAGCTCTTCTCTCCTTCTTAGAAACTGTCAACCAAGCCCGGGATTCTGGTAATTTT
The DNA here is from genome assembly GCF_019279795.1 of Protopterus annectens. Classification (NCBI taxonomy): domain Eukaryota; kingdom Metazoa; phylum Chordata; order Ceratodontiformes; family Protopteridae; genus Protopterus; species Protopterus annectens. The sequence goes on from NC_056751.1 coordinate 423,966,795, forward strand.
GTATCTACTGTTCTCCTTGATCTCTCTAAAGCTTTTGACACCATTTCCCATAAGCATCTTCTTAGTCATCTGTCTAACTTAAACATCTTCCCAAACACTCTATCCTGGTTTTCAAGTTATCTTTCTAACAGATCTCAGGCTGTGAAATGGAAAGAAAGCATTTCTCCTTTCATTTCCACTCCCACAGGAGTGCCACAAGGGTCCATCCTAGGACCCATGCTGTTCAATATCTTTATCAACAATTTTCATTCTGTCATTCCTGATGCTAAAGTCATTCAGTATGCTGATGGACTCTACTCTCATCTGCTCTGCTCTAACCTCCCTGATCTTCTAACTAAAACTCAAATAGCCTTCTCTACTACCGAATTATGGGTGCACCAAAATCACCTCTCTCTAAATGCAAATAAATCTAAAATTCTCCTATTCCCCCCTTCCAAATCCTTCTCCTATGATAAATATTCCTTCCAAGTCCTTAGCCAAAACAACTCTCCTATTGAAGTCGTTCCCTCTGCTAAACTTCTTGGTGTGACTATAGATGAACAACTAAAGTTTGATATCCAATTATCCACATACAGCAAAACATAAAGAAAACCCACCAAAAACTAGGTATACTATATAGGAACAACTGTTTCCTCTCCTCTTCTACTAGACATACTACGGCTTCTACCTACCTCCTCCCTTTCTTACTGTATGGAGCTCCTCTTCTAAGCAACCTTTCCTCTTCCCTCACCTCCAAACTTGAAATCTGTTCCAATAAGATTTCTAAATTTGCCTCAAAATCTACTTACTTTACTCATCACTGTGCCTCCCTTCAATCTCTGAATTGGCTAGAACTCACTAATTACCTTGACTGTCTCCAACTTACCACAGCTTATAGACTCATTTTCTGTCCAACCAAATGCCCTGCTCTGACAAACATTCCCCCCCCCATACCCCTAATAGAACTCTATGTTCTGAGCATGAAAACTTAATTTCCATCCATAAACCAAAATGACCTGCTGGACAACTTCTCCTCTCCTTCTCCCTAGGCAAAAAATGGAACTGACTCCCTTCCACACTTAGGAGATTGTCAAACTCCGATAATTTCAAACCACAGCATTACTCCTACCTCTCCTCAAAATGGAGATGTAGCTGCATTCTCCCCACTTAGATCCCATTAAGCAAAGCAAGGTTTCTCCCTTTTGATGCCTAAACTCCCAAGAGTCCACTTTTGCCTTCTAAAGCTATCTCCTATGTGACATCTTCTCTCCTTGAAAATATCAAGCACCTACGGCTCACTTAGCCATCTAAAGCTCTCTCATATGATAGCTTTGCTAAATGTAAATATTGTATATAGTTATTCGATTTCAAAGGCATTGCATTCGTGTAAATTAATTTACATCTCACTTTTTGATGATACTTATAACAGATTTTATTGCAACTATTTCTTTTACTGTATTTACTGCAAATGCATTTGTTGTTTACTGTTTTTCTTTGCTGTTTTCTGTTTTATGGAGCTTTTCTCCCCTGGCCTCCACTGAAAATGGGCTCCCTGAACCTAGTGGACTTCCCCGGTAATCAAACTGAAAATAAATAAATAAATAAATAAATAAATGTACTTTCCTCGTCCTGCAGGCTCCATGCTAGTGTGCTCCCTAGATTTGGTGGAATGAGTTTTGGTGGTTTTGCTTTATTTATTTGCAGTTTGATAGACTGGCAAGAAGAAAACACCTTGCAGACACAGGGAGAACATTACTAGTAATCAAAAATGAAGCCCAGACACAGGAGCTGCTAGGCAGAGACCTTAGTCAGTGGACCAGAGTGCTGCCAGGTAACAATGACAACTGGCAGAATTCTTGGATTTGCTCAGGTTGGACATGTTGCCTCATTTTCTTATTGTACAACTTTAGTTCTCTGTTTGTTAACAAGGTAACGTCTACTAAGAATAAGTTCTTCTTTTTAGGAGTCACCTGACACTACTGTCTGCTTAAGTGACTCATGCAGAATCATATAAGTATAAAGAGGAAATGAAGGAATCAAGTCCAAGTAAATGAATACATGTTATAGATAAATTAGTAAATAAATAAATGGATGATATTTATTAGCAGCTAATAGCCATCATCTGATTTGGTGTACTGCCAGGGTTAATGTATGTGAGCCTCTCTTTCTCTCTCTCTTTCACCCCTCCCCATTGTTTCAGATATATACATGTATAAAAAGGGTATTACTTAGTAGGGCATTGAGACTTTCAGATGCCAAAAGTTGCCCATTATGAAAGGGCTACTGACTGTCTTCTCATTGTTTTGTGTATACTCCACCTTCACATAAGCCGCTGATCAACCTTATGTTGATACTATGCTATGTTTGAACCCATAACCTAACACTAACTGGTTTCTATGTTAGGAATACTGGCATTTTACTGATATTTTGTAGTAACCAACAGCCAAAGAATATGGGAAGCTGTGACTGTAAAAAAAAAAAAAAAATGAGGGGAGAGTAGAAGTACAGAGACAGAGTGAGTTGCATGACTCATTTGCTCTATTCACTATCATATGTATTTGATAAGCTCCATATTCTAATAACAACTTCTACAAAGTAAATCATGTTACAGCTGCCCTGTGCATTCACAAATCTTTTCACCGCTGTTTTATAATTTACTATCTCTTTTGTGGCTGGTGAAAGCCACTTTCATTAGCATTTGTGGAAAAAATTTTCTTGTTTTGTGTTCAAGCAGTTTCCTAACGTGCTTCTGCAGTTCTTATGTTATCCACTGTTTTTGAGACTATGTGTAGGCTGACTGTAGTCTCTCTCTCCATTTGCACATGCATGTTTGGTGAACATTGTATTTTTTCATGCATTCCCTGAGAAACCACATTTGTTGTGCTTAACTCTTTCAACATACTCACTGCAGGAACAGCATCCTGTGAAATGTAATGCTCTGTTTTAGGGTTAAAATGAGGATGCACCAGTGCAGCTGATGGAAAAACAGAAATTCCAAGAGATACAGTTATTGTCTACCTTTGTCCCTTCATGGACTCATTACTGCTTCTGCCTATCTTAATACACTGAGTGCTGTTTTAATTTACTGTCATTTATAATGGATTCCTTAATCTTTTGATTTAGTGATTTTTTTTCCATTTGAAAGGTAGCAGAGGAGAATCATGAAGCAACAGAATAATGCTTAACAGCAACTTTTCTAATCAATACGCATTATAAAAACTGACACAATAGAATAAAAACTAAGTAACTTTAAATGAATATATTAAAGTATGATGCAATTTAACAAGGACTTGTGTATGCATTCTCAAATTACTGTAAAGTTATCTGAACAAAAATGATACTGATAATAAGGACAGATCGTAGGGGTATGTTTCTCTTGGTTCTTTTAAAGGGGGGGTGGGAGAGAAAAGCCAGGTGTGGGCACTCAGGTGACCCTTTATTTGCAGAACACTTACGGCTAAACAGTAGTGATATCAGAAGGAATGGTAGGACTAACCACTGGGGAGCAGTCAGGTACCCATGAAAGAGTGAGTTGGGGAGATCCATATGGAGACAGGCATTAGTTTAAAGAAAGGAGCAGTTCACTTAGCAGAGGAACTTGTGGAGTATAGATGTACATTTTCAACAATTAAAACTAGAGTAGTGAGAAGTACCAAAATAAATAAATAGAAGGGAAGACTGCCAAACCAAGGAACTCTGAGCTTTACATAAAAGGCAGATAGTACCACAAGGAAGAGCATTTTCCTACAAGGCAGTGCTGCTGAGATTACCTCTTTGAATTAGATGATACGTGATGGCCATAGTGGGGAAGGGGATGCTGTGTGAAGCATGACCACGATGTCCAACTGTTCAGACAAATAACGCATAGCTGAAATGTGTCTTTCACTCATAAGGTCACTGAGGCTAGGGATTACCTTGCTCTGATGAGCAGTGTCCTCCGAGATGATTATATTAAGCTCGGAGGTGCAAGTTGAGAAGCTGCGTGTATGGTAGGAATGATGGACTCACCCCATCAAAAAACAGGTTTCAGAAAACAATTTTGATCACAATTGTGATGCTTAAATGCAGCTTAACTCCCCATGAAAGTGTCTTATATATCATCTCACTATTTTATTTCTCATCCTTCAAACTTCCTTTTCTAACATCTCTTCTTTTCATGTTACCTCCTTTATTTCTACAAAATCTCTCATACCTTCTCAAGTAATACTTGCCTTACACACTTTATTAAATGCTGTTGCCTCTTCTTTGTCTTATAAATCTTTTCTTCTCCTATATCCTGCATATGGCATAGGAATAAATTTGTATTTACGAAACAGTTATCATTATTTGTTTTCTCGTTTCGTTAATGCAGTATTTTCTCTTCCAGTGTATGGAGTCTGTTCTACATATCTACAGCATGTATAACTTAACAGCACTCAAATTATTGTACTCACATCCTGTGTGAACACTTTGTAAATGACTATTGTAAATACTGTTTTCTTGTTGTGTATATTTTATCTGTATGTAAAATTGATTTAACTCTGGAGTTTTTCTCCATAGCCCTCCACTGAAAAGGGTTTTTTGCATAGCCAGACTTTCCTAGCAAAGAAATGCCAGCTAACATAAATACAATTTTTTTGCAGTCAACATGATTTTCACTAAAAAAATTTTTTTCTTCATTGTACTGCAGCAGTGATACTGGGTGATGATACATTTTAAGTACAGCAAGTGAACAACAAAAGTTAATTTCTGTTTTTCCATATGGTACTATATATGTATATGTATTTGCATTACATTGTATTTGTTGGCTTACCTTTGGATGTCCTCGGACAGCACAGCTAATAGCAGTACTGTAACCTGCTATTACTGAACGGTTAATCAGTGGAGTGATAAATTTAGGTGCATGGGCAAAATCGTGTTCCTTATATCCTGGAGGGCTGTATGCAATACCTGTGGAAACAAACAAAATTGGTGTAAGGAACACAGAGCCTATATAGAATTTATTCACACTACATTTAGTACATGTAGGCACATGTAGTCTCATGGAGCTGCAAAGATAAGTCAGTGTATTAAATGTGAGACATTTCAACTGTTAGCCAGATATGCATAGTATTCCTCTAAAATGAGTTTGACCACATGGCAGAGAGGTTTAGGGCCCTGACTGTGCCCCAGGTGACTCAGGCAGATTTAGTGGCTTGAGCACTGGTGGAGCTGGCAGAGGAAGAATGACAGAAGTGGATAAAGCCAGCTTGTACAACTGAAATTCTTCTGTAGGAGCACCACATGGTAGAAAAGCTCAGTACTGACTTTTAATGCATGGGGATACTGTAACATAACCATGGTAAAAAAATGCATGTACTTGAGATGAGCATTTTGAATGTGGAAAGGGAAAAACTCATAGCAGACTAGGACAGCTAGGCATGGCATTTCATCTCACTGGTTAATAGGGGAATGGGTTTGGGAGCATATGAACATTGTCTCACCACAGAATAATAACAGCTGCCTTTGGAGACCAGGATGTAGAAGAATGAATGGGCTAGATAGGGACAGGACTTAAAATATGTGACGGTTATTATTCATTGAGAACAGACTTCGAATCTTTCAATGAATGGTGAATAGACTGTTTCATGAACATTCTACAAATTAAAGTTGTACATACCAAGCTCTGTTCTATTTTGGTTTTAATCTGTCTGATATCACTACTTGGCAAAAGTACTGACAGTATGCAGGATATTGTTTTTTTCTGTCTTTTAGAAGTGTGTGTGTGTGTGTGTGTGTGTGTGTGTGTGTGTGTGTGTGTGTGTGTGTGTGTGTGTGTGTGTGTGTGTGTAGAGCAGGATATGTCCCTCACTCATGGAAGTCCATAATTAGCCCCATTAAAAAAAAAAATGCAAGAAATGAAATTCAGGACTACAGACCTATTCTTTTGACATCATTACTAAGGAAACATTTGAAAGATGCCTTATTTACCTTCTTGCAAATCATAATTATAGTCAAAACAATACAGATATTACCCAGCATGTGTTTACCGCCAAAAGGTTCACACTTACTAACTTAGTGCAGTTTTATGATGATGTTTCCCTAACCCATGACATGGGCCTGAATGTATGGGTAATTTATATAGATCTCTCTAATACCTTTGATACATTGTTACATAGTATAATTATAAATATCATCTTAACATACAGCTTTAGTCCCTGTTGATTAATTGGATTTTACATTGGTTAATTGGACATAATCATTGTGAAAATATTCAAGGTGTTCAATCAAAATTTCTACAAGCTGCCATTGGAATGCCCCAGGGCTCCATCCTGTGCTCTTACTTGTTAAATTTATTTTTTTCCAACTCCCCTGTCATGAATTCTTATTTGGTCAGTAAATATGAAGATGACAGCAAAACTGTAATTTTGGCAGTTTTGCAGCATGCTTATGAAACAGTAAATAAAGATGTGCTGGACATTTCTTCATGGGCATCGAGGACAGGTTTAAATTTTGGTAAACCCAAAGGCCAGGTGATATTTTCTGAGAACCATATCCTAAAAAAAACTAATTCTGAATTGGTCAGTCTTGGAAGAGGCACATGAATGTAAGATTTAGGAATAACTACAACTAATAATTTGTCTTTAAATAGACATGTCAACAGTGTAAATACAGAGCACTAAGGCAGATAGGTCTAATATTAAAAGCAATTTCATTAAGAGATTAGTTAAACATGGTCACAATTTATAAAACATATAAGGCCACCACTAGAATATAATAGATCTTTTTGTAGTTATTCTAGTGCCCAACTTCAAAAACATAAGTCTGTCCAATGACATTTTACGAGAGGATTCCACCAATCCATGATGCTAGCTATATGGATAGCTGCACCAGACTTAAATTGTTTACCATCCACTGTAGACATTTTCTGGGTAAAGCAATATTACCTTTTGTAGCATTCACAGATAAAATAATGTGTGCTTTATTAAATGTTTATTCCAATTCTAACTCTGTTAGGCTAAGACATAGTAACTTAATTTTTGTATAAATTTTACAAAACAACTAGGAGAAATAATTTTATCACCCAAACTATTCCTAGAATTTGGAATACATTGTCCTGTAAGAGTACCTACATCATTGTCATGGTTTAAATCTAGTCTGAATACCTGGATGGGCAATGCCACTTTTAATCCATTATTTAAGAAAGCAGTGTTTTCAGGTGGCCTTAGGGCCTAAGCACTACTTAGTAAAACGTATTAACTTATTTACACAGTTGTTACTTCTTCCAGTGCCATGATATCCTCTAACACCACTGGCAGTAGTTTACATATTGAGGGTATCTAATAATACTAAAGGTGTTACATATCTTTCTTTACTATTACTGTATGTGCTTTATATGGGCTGCCTCACTATGCCAAAATAGCACAGTAGCTGCTCATTACTTGTGGGACTTGTTTTTGTATTCTGCTCTCAGTGGTCCTAATCCTACCATTGCCTGGTCATGTATTCAATGTGGTAAATTTTAAGTTGTCAGTGGCACAGCAGGTTGTTCCAAGAAGCAACATATGTTCACGTGTACCTAAAACAGCTCATCCTGAGATCAGTTAGACTCTGCCTTCTGAGCAGAGTGACACTTTCAAGTGTGTTGGTACTGCAGTCTGCTGGAAGTTTCCCTGAAAAATGACCATTGCACATTGCATTGGACTGTTAATTATGTTTCTGCCTACTTGTTCATCTGTTCATTGGTGTTTACTAGGCTAATGATCACAAGGTCCTTTTTAAGCCTAGTCATGCATCCCAAATCTCTGACAAATTCTGGTACCCTTGATAGGTGTAAGCAGGACTTGGGAGGTGAAATATTTATAAGCAGGAGACTGGGAGATGAACCATTTACAGGTTGTCCATATCCATTAGAGACATAGGTGCCAAACCAGGGATGCATTTCCTGTTCCCCATCCAGTTGATCAAATTACACTTGAAATGGGTTAGGGAGGAACTCTGCTTCTCATTGATGGGGAACCTCTTCCAGAGAAGGGGTAGTCTCTGGGATACATGCCTGTCTTTCCAGTTGGACATATTTATATCACAGGGAAGGTTTATGTCTTTAGAATGGATAATTATTGTGCTGTTTGTTTTGTGGATATGCAGGAAGTCCAGCAATGCCTTGTATGCCAGGCATAGATCTTCCCTCAAAAGCCTGTAAGAGACATAATACAGGGATAAGTCTTGAGGAAGTCTGCATAGGATATGTAACTTATGTCCTGTATTCTTTTGGTGAGGAATCTGTAGATGTTCCAGTTGTAGGATATGCATGCTTAGATACGTATCAAAGGGGGCATTGTACTCAATGATAGGAATGATGAATGCCGAATACAGTGGAACAATGAGTTCCTTGGACCTAAATGCCATACCTTTGTTTACAAGTTGCACAACATAGAATGATTTCCTCACTAATGTAGACACATGACGGTCAAAGGCTAGATTACTGTTTATGTGTATCCCCAAGTCCCTGACTACTGGGTCAGCTCTTAGGGTTGTATTATCAATAAGATAATTACCGGGGGTGGATGGCTTCCAGAAGGATACTATTATGCATTTCTTGGCATTTAATTTTAATCCATGGCTCTGGCACTGGTTGTTTGTTTGTTTGTGTCAACCCTTCCTGGAGAACATTTGTGTCTGTGGATGATTCAGTGACAGCTCCTAATTTGCAGTCATCTGCAAATTTAATCAGCCAGAGGCCACTGATGTTGGCCTTGACTTTAGAGAGGTAAATGCCAGAAAAGGAAAGTTCCCAGGACCGATCCCTGAGGGACCCAATTGTGACTGAACTCTTTGTAGAGGTGGACTCCCCAGTTTTAACTTCCTGGGTCCTGTCTGTGAGCCAGATGGCTATCCACTGGGTGACATAAGGGTTTATACCTAACCTCTTAAGTATGTCAACAATGTCTGAGTGGGGCAACAGCTCCTTTTTTATTGAATAGACAGTTGCAGTGAGAATATAATGTCAGAAGTATCACGTTTTCAACTCTGAGGTCAGTGCTCATCATTGCAAACTATTTGTCCTGTGTTCAACTAGATTTTGGGGAAATTTCAATAGTGCTTTTACAGAAAAAATGTCAGCTGCACCTATGCAAGGCACTGCAAAACACTTGAGAGCAAACAAGTACAGCGTGATGGTTTCTGGATAAAGTACTTAGGCGGATATTCTAAAGTCAGAAGCAAATCAAGTAATATTTACTGAAAAGAAAGCATTAGCTTGTCAAAAATGATGAAAAGAAGGGAGTCACCTGAATGGCTACTGCCTGATTACTGCTACTGGTGTTGGTCTTCACTCCGTCAGACGGAAAACGGTAGCACCAATCCCAAGTTGAGAATCAGGCCACAGCCTGTTTGGTGATCTACAGTCTTGTCCCAGATGATGTAAGGGTCTACAGGCTTGTTGTAGCCTTTTCTTGGTAATGTCTTGAATAGCTACCATAGTAACCGGGAAGATCAAGCAGAGACAATCACTTCCCAACCAGAGAGAGTCAGGAATGTATGTACTCTGCTTCTTCTCCCATCAGGTGCAGAATATAAGCAGAAATTCCAAACTGACACCTATGAAGCAGTTATTAAGCTTTCTGGTTATCATTAGCCTCCAGGAAATAATGTTCCTATTATCCTTCTCTCACCAGGAGCAAAAGAGAAGAGCTAATCCCAAGATGTCTACTTGGAGGCACAATGTGAGCTCTCCAGTAATTGGTGGTTTTGGAGTAGATGTTGCAGATTTTAAAGGTAAGATTTAACAATGGGTTAATATCCTAAGAACTGCAGTGTGCACTAAACAGATATGAAATATAGGGTAACATATGCTTTAGCTGTCTAAGTGGAGAACCTCTAATTTTAAAAGAGCAAGATAAATTGGAAGGAGTAGGTGCTCTGTATTCTGCTTCTGTGGAATACAGTGGGATGGCTGTTAAATTTAAATAGTTGAAGGACAGTGATTTCACAAAATGATAATTTTGTGCTTACTCACAATAGTCAATGAAAGAGGAGAAGGAAGGAGACACATGGTCAAATTAACATAAGGGACATGCAACTGGAAAGAGGGTGGAGCTTAAACACATACAGCACCAAGATGGGAGGGTGGGGAAAAACTTAATTTCTGTGTGACTCATAAGAAACACAGCTGTGGTCTCTTTCCTAGTTTAAATGTGCAATTAAAAGTAAAACACAGTGTAAAGAAAATCACAATATACAATATAGAAGAAAGCAATAAAGCAACACAAAATACAAGAAAGCAAAAACAAACTAAGCTTTCCCTCACAGCAAGTTGTGGCAGAGTCTGGGTGAGCTTTTCTAGTAAAGCCTTGGAATGTTTTATTTTACCCCTTAAGAAGAAGCTTTAGTTCCTAGCTCTGCCCTCAGTTTACAGGTAATTAACCTTAACTGACTTGTTATAATTTCTGTGTGACTCACAAGAGACACAGCTGTGGTCTCTTTCCTAATTCAAATATGCAATTAAAAGCAGAATACAAGTAAAACACAATGAATCACAATGTACAAAATAGAGGAAGGCAATACTACAACACAAATACAAGTAAGCAAAAATAAACTAACCTTTCCCTTACCACAACTTGTGGAAGAGTCTGGGTGAGCTTTTCTAGTAAACTCTTGGAATTTGGGTGTGCTAAGTTGAAATACTTTACCCTTGTCCTGGTTATTTTCCCAAACAACTAATTTTTAATACTATTTTCCAAATCCTTTTCACAAATGTATGTTAGACATAATCCCAGAGTTTGTCTACCTGTAAACACTGTTTTGCAAAGCACAGTGGCTTATTTATAAAGGCTTCTGCCTCACAAAGCATGGTTAATTTCTGACCTCTGGTTACCATCTGTGTGGAATTTGCATGCTATAATTTTTGCATGGGTTTTCTGTGGGAACTCTATTTTCCTTCCATGTCCAAAAACATGCTAGGTGATTGTCCATATATCTTGCATTTACCTTTTCACCACGTGGCCTAGATTATGGCTGAAAAGGGATCTCAGAGGACCATTTAATTTAATAAAATGTGAAAATTAAAAAAACTTTTGGAAAGACTAAATGAAAAATAATGTAGTTTCAAAGGAAGAATCCGAGAGTAAATAACTTCAAGACTGTTATGTAAACCCAGTATTAAGGAATATTATACAAGCCATCAGCAAAAAGAAATGCAAAGTGATCCCATAAAAGGTAAAGATAAATCTATCAATTGTACTATATATGTGAAATATTCTCTCTGTCTCTCTCTCTGTATATATATATATATATATATATATATATATATATATATATATATATATATATATATATATATAAATATAATGTGCATGTGTGTGTATATATATATATATATATATATATATATATATATATATATATATATATATATATATATATATATATATATATATATATATATATATATCAATTTAAGATAAAAAGCAAGGCTGTAAATATATTGTTTAGTATGTGGCAATCCAGGAGCCAAGCAGGGGTCTTGCTGTTATTGTGTAATGCAGGTTGCCATTTCTGCTTCCATTGCAAGCTCAGTAGCAAAACTTCTTCTGTTTGCAGTGCCTGATTCTGAATTTACAAAAATTACAAACCATAGAAACATATGTGCCTCGCTGAAGGCTGTTTGGTGGAGGGTATGCCACTTTTCTGCAAGGTGCAGCAACCTCTGAATTAACTATACTGAGAAGGGAGGTGCCAGGGATGTTGCCAGTTTTGCCCTGACAAAAAAGAAAAAAAGTCAAAATAGACTTGCTTTTGCCAATGTTACTTTTACATGTGTTTTATTTCTATTTTTCTCATCTGGCTCTCCAGGTGTGATCAGTACAATAATACAACAATATACATTATACTGAAGGACATATATGAATTATACATAGCTCCTAACACTTAGAATTTACAGTTCTTGATGTACATACACAAATTCTAATACATATAATTTAATTCTGGTGAAAGCATTGTGGAAAATGTTTGAGCAGTACAAACTTATCAAGTATATGGGAGGTATAGAATAGTACATACTTTACTTGTGACAGAGAGAGATGTAGAATAGTTGCAGTATAAAAAGAGTCAGAGAATCAAACTAGAGACATTAGATGAACATTGTACAAGGAGAGTGGTGTTACCTTGAATATGTAAATGCTAAGAGAGGTGATAAAGAACAAAAACAATCATTGATAGGATGGTCAGGTCACTGTTGACTAGTGGAAAAGAGGGGTAATATTGGACAAGCCAGGACTGGTACAAGAAAAGAGCCATGCATCTGACAGGTGAGCTTTTAGTATTTTTTAAAATCGTGTTAAGGAGGATGTAGTTCCTATTTCAGAGAGTATAGTATTCCATTCTTTGGCTATATAGTTAGGAAAGAAGGATGCCCCAGTTGTACTATTGGCTTTTGTTACATCAAGCAGAAGTTTATTACTGGAGCATAAAACCCTATTATTGGTGTAGGGCTGTAGTAGATTTTGTAGAGCTGGGGTTTTCTCAGGGTGGTATATGATGTTATGGGGTAGTGTAAGTTGGTTGTAGAAGAGAAGCTGAGATAGTTCAAGCCAGTTCAGCTGTTTTAGGGCTAGGCAGTGATGTATTTTATAAGGAGAATCAGTTGTGAACCTGGTGATTTTGTAGTAGGACCCCAGTTTTTCTATGTCGGCCTTTCTAAGATTAGTGAGGATTGTAGAGGCATTGAGAAGTATTGAGATGAGGTGCATCCGTGCATTTGTGGCCTTTGTGTTTTTTTTGTGAGAAATTGCTTATTCCTGTATAAGACACCCAGTTTTTTGTCAGCCTTCTTTATGTAGATGTGAATGTCAGATTTCATGTTGCAGTCAGTTTCTACCCCTAATTGTTTGGCTTGAGTGACAGGGGATATAGTATTATTATTTTTGGATCTGATATTTAATAGGAATGCAAGTGATATGTGTTTTTGTACATTGGAAGAAAGTAGTTTAGTTGCATTAGGGTTCAGTATTAGTTGTGAATTAGTAAGCCATGTTTCAACAGACAAAAAGGAGGCGTGTGTTGGTGAATGGAGTTCTGAAGGGTAGAAGCAGTACATAGTATGCAGTCATCTGCGTATTGAAGGACTGAAGCATAAGGTGTGAAAGTGTGAAGGTTGTTGGTAAAAACAGAGAGCAAGAGAGGTCTAAGGATGGAGCCTTGGAGAACTCCTAGGGTATCTGGCAGTAGGGAGGAGAATTCCTTCTGGCATTTTACTGCCTGCTGTTCACCTGTTAGGTAGCTTTTGAACTGACAATGGAGGGTTCACTGAGATTTAGCTGAGAAAGAATAAATAAGTTTACCTTGTGAGACCTGAAAACCCACGGTGGTGGTGCTGCGGTAGCGTTGTCGCCTCACAGTAAGATGCTGTCCGGTTCGATTCACAGCTAGAGAGTCTTCTGAGTGGAGACATGCGTGAATGGGCATACCTTTGTTGAAGGTTGTGCGTCAGGCCTGGCAAGCCAGTACGTAAAAATCAACTGCCAATCATTAGTGGACCGGAGTTCCGCTGTGGCGACCCCTAACCGGGAAAAGCCGAAAGACACAAACAAACCTTGTGAGACCATGTCAAAGGCCTTTGAAAGGTCAAGAAAGATAGGAGAGACAAATTTCCCATAGTTCTGTGGTGATTTACAGTATTAGTGAAAAACATTAGAGCAGTAGTAGTGCTATGAAAAGGTCGGAAGCCATGTTGAGTATTTGACAAAAATTTGAAAGTGTTTAGGTATTCCATGATTTCAGTATGTATATATCTCTCTAGTATTTTGGAAAGAGGGGACAGAATGTCAGTGGGGTGATAGCTGGTCAGCTCTTTTGAATACCTTCTTTATGAAGTGGAATAATATGGGAAATTTTCCAGATGTGAGGGACTAGGTTTTCAGTTGTGGATGGGTTAATGAGAATGGCTACTGGGTAAGCAATTGCATCTGCTGCGATTTTTAGAAATTCTGCTGGTAATTCATCTATGGTTAATGTTGTGGGCTTTAGTTTTTTTAAGTAGTTTTTAATCTTATCTAGAGACAGGTTGTAAGGAAAAGCTGTTTTTGTTGTTAGGTGGCTTGGGTGGTTCCTGTGTGTGGTGTGAGTGTTGTTGGTTAGATAGGGCTAAAATGGATTCTGTAAAGTATTTATTGAATTGGGTGACTATATTCTCTGAGGAATTTGTGGTGGTTGGGGAGGCTGTACTAGATTTACCTAGAAGGAGAGTATTATTAATGATTGTCCAGAACTTTTGATGGTTGTTTTGGTACTTTATTTGTATATTGTGGTAGTAGTTAATCTTGTCTAGTTTGGCCATTTTATTTACTTATTTCTTAGCTCTAGGTATGTTTGCTTTGTGGTAGGGGATCTAGTATTATGCCAGTGATCCCAGGCTTTCTCTCTAGTTTTTAGCAGAGATCTTGTTTCTTTACTAAGCCTAGGAGATAAGTTGGATTTAATTCTTACAGTTCTGGGAGGAGCATATGAGTTCAAGATGTCTAAGAATGTAGAATTAAACTATTTAACTGCTTCTTCAAGGTTGAGTAGCTTGAGAGGTTTCCATTTGCATATTTTTAGAGTTGTAATGAAGTTAGTAGGGTTGAAGTTTTTTTTGTTTCTTATTAGCTGGTAAGAGGTAGATTTAGCCAGAAATGTATGAAGTCTAATGATAAAGGTTGACAAGTGGTCACTCAGGCTGTCTGGTAGGCAGAGTGAAATGTTTGGACTGGTCTGTTTATCTGTATCCAGTCAATGATTGACTTTGTTGGTTGACCTATCAAGTCTTGTGGGAGACTGTATAGTTTGAGTAAATCCATGGAGGTTGATGTAATTTGTGGGATTACCCGAGTTACAAGTTGACAAATCTGTGTTAAAAGTCCCCATGATGATAGTTTCATGTGGGAGTATCTCGGAGGCCCTTATAGTAGGTTCTCTAGAGTGGGTATGTTGTTGTCAGGTGGGATATAGCATCCAATTATGTTGATAACTTTCTTGGGGTTAATTTTTAGTCTGCTAAGAATTATTTCTGCATTGTCAAAGTTAGGGGTAGATACATCCAAGGTTTCAACGTTAAGGTGATTTTTAAATAATATTGCTACACTCCCCCCTTTTCGTCTTTTTGGTCATTGCATAGGATATTATAACCTGGTACTAAGATTTCATTAATGGTGATGTGTGGTTTTAGCCATGTTTCAGTTAGTAGGACAATATCAGATGAATATAGTGAAAGACTGGCATGTAAATTGTGGATTTTTTTAAATGCATCTTATATTTATGTTTAGTAATAACAGGTCTGTAGCTTTCCTAGGGAGTTATGGTATGGTATGAGAGTGATTGGGGGTTTGGGTGACTATATTAATATTAGAGGTTGATGGACAAGGATTAGGATGTATGTTTCCACAGAGAAGTAGTTTAGATGCAATATAGATTATGTTTTCTATGATTTTTGCCATGTACCTGTCATATTTTATGGATGGTTTAGGGGAGTGGTCGGGGGTTAGAGACAGGAGGGGAGAATGGTGAGAGGTTGATATATAAAATATGGATGGGGAGATGGGGAAACTGATAGATGCAGTGTATTGAGAATACAAGGTACTGGTAGGGTGATGGGATATTGATTCAGTTAGGTTGACATGATATGAGGTAATATGTGCAATTGATGTTAGTATTGCAAGAGTAGTAGTGTGTATATGGATCATATGAATGTGTTATTTGTGAGTGTGGGTGAGTGGTGTTAAGAGGAAGTAGTCCAGTATTATGAAGAGGTGTGTTGGAGGTATGGAGAGGCAAGGAAGACGAAGGCTGGATGGGAGGGGTGAAATGGCCAAATGATGTAAGAGGGATTTGATTTGTCCATGTTCTGGAATGGGAGTGGCAATGGTATGTAAGTCTGGAAACTTTCTGGAAAAATACATTTTAATATATTTAACAAATTATCCTCAGTTTAGTTTGGTAAATGTTGATATGAAAAGAAAGACAGGAATTATGGTTATAGCTTAAACTGACTGCTCTTCTCTGTTAAATGCGAAGTTATAACATTAGGTGACTGGCCACATGCATGTAATATGTTGCATAGATACCCTGCTACTGGTTCCACATGACGTTCAACACTGTATTACTGTTGAAGCAGCATAAGCTATTTGGGTTACATCCTGCCCAGGATATGACCACCAGACAACTTTCAAAGCTGTGGGGCACCTTCCATGCACCCTAACTGCCACATAATAAGGTAGTTTGGGGGCCAAAATATTCAGAACCTTTTTGATGCCAATGGTTAGCTGGCTTTTTTCAAAGCTGGTCAAATAATTACCCCCACTGGGTATTACTCTCTACAACTATTTTTCATAAAAAGTCTTTTTTATGTGAAAACATGATATTTACTGGCATTTTATTTTATTATTTACAATGGTTGTCATGGAAATGGTTTATTGTTATTCTGGCTTATCTGTTTAGTATTTTATCTGGGGAATACTTTGATAATGAACTGGTTTTAAGGGTTGTCATTAAGAATTTTACCACAAAATGTTTGTGTCTATTTGTGGTTCTTTCACTTAACCACTTACTAAATGCTGGTTCAAGTAAAAAGCCAGTCTTGGCTTTCTATTCAAGAATTCACTGCAAAATAATATTTCTTGGGTGGAAAAGGTTGACTTTTCTTTTTAAACTTCAACCTAAAACCTAAAGCTTCTAGTTCTGAGGGTTGTTAGTGAACAATTTTAACTCAGATCTTTATTGTTGTTCATGTTTTATTTTACAAAAAAATTAAAGTAGGCTCAAAGCTCCATACAATAAAAAGTTTTTAATGAATATCAAAACACAAATGCGTTTTCACAATTGCTTCATCAGGCAAATTTAAAACTTTAAAAAGTACTCTCACATTTAAATAATAGATTAGTTACATGCAAGATGACATCATGAATATTAAAAAGCATAATTTCAGTGTCTCAGCCCTCTCTCTTTCAAGATAGGCTTTAAAGAGACATTGCCATTTAAACCTGGAAACGTATAAGCTTCTAATTCAAAAAAGTAAATCTAAATTCCACACTCTGTATATGATTTATAACATCTCCATCTCTAAGACTGTGTTCTATAACTCTTAACACCTGGAAATGAAATTCATATTCTTGCCATTCCCTAATAACATGAAGTATCAGAGCATTTTTATCCGTTTTATTTGAATCGTCTATGTGCTTATAAATACATTATTTATTTATTTATTTATGTATTTGTTTGGTTTATTTGGCATTTGTTTGTTTTCTAAACAAATGATTGGTCTTTCCCCACATAATAAGCATAGCATTTCTCACATGATGCTAAGTACACTAAATGTTTGGTGCTGCAATTTACATAATAACAAAAACAAATGTTGCCTTTAGAAATAAGATGACTCTAAAACGAACACTGTTACAAAAGTTTGAAAGTGAGGGATTCTAGTTGTAAGACTGGTACTTTCTCATGGTTTAATTTCTTCAAGTCTTTTGAATTTCTAATACCATGATGGGAATCGATCCCATTCCTACATCTGGGTATGATTAAAGTTCATGAAGTAGTATTGTTTCAGTTTATGATGTCAGCCAAAAGTGCTCTTCACAGCACCCGATGTGTCCAGAACCAACTCCTTCTGCAATTCATATGGAGTATAGGTGTTGTTAGCATATCTAAGTACAACTTTAAGTTCTTTTTATGAGACCCATTGCTCTTACTACTGCTGGGACTGTCTGGGTATCCTTCTTCCACATTGCCCTCTTTTCTGCCTGCAAATCCTTATATTTTATGACTTTGTGTCTCTGTGTATATAAGACACTGTGGTCACTTGGTGTGGCAATTTGAATGTTCAATACTACTTCTGTCTCATTGGACTACTATATCTGGTTTTCTTGCATCTATTTTTTGAACTGTTGGTAATGGGTGATCCCACATGATATAAACTTCATCATGCTCTATAATGATTTGTATCTCGTATTTCCAATGCTTCTCAGCTACTTCAGTATTGTAATATTTACACAATTTCCACTGCAATGGTTTTGACACATTATTATGCCTTTCAGTATACAGAGCCTCTGCCATTAGTGCATTGCACCCAGAAACAGGATGCATGACTATTTCCAGTTCTTTTCTACAAATCCTGCATTTGTCTGTTTCTCTCACTGTCCTGAACCATCAATATTAACCCTTCATCTTTTGGATTAAATTTTTACCTCTCCTAAACCATTCTGCATCAAATCCTGATCAACATAAAGTTGTTTCAGGAGTTTTCTGTGTGTACAACATTTATGCCTTTTCTACACTTCTTGCCTTATCATCTGATCCTTCTCCTTTTATTGTTTCTTTTGTTTTTGGAACATTCAGTTGTCTACTTCTGGTTTGATTTCCATTTCCACTTGACGCCAATATGTTTCTGCTAAACTAAGCAGGGAAGTCTTCTTTGACTTCTCTACATGTTTTAAAACTTTTACTATGTTTGGATCTGGTGAAATTAACGGATATGTATGTAGTCCCATGATTGCAGATCTATATGTGACATCAATTTTGAGGAGGCTCAAACCTTCTTCAGAACAAGGGATATATTATCTCGGTATGCACTGATTTTTATGTATCATTTGATAAGCATGTAACATTTTTCTCATTTTTCTGTCCATCTCATCCAGTACCTTTAGAGGCCAGTCAGTCACAGCAAAACTGTAAGTTAAAACAAGATGAGCAAATTGGTTTATAGCTTGGACTTTCTTCCTTGATTTCAGGGCTGTTTTCAATATTAGTTTTTGTCTTCTGACATATTCCTTAACTAGTTTTATTCACATTTGTTCATATTTTATTGTCAATCCTTCATCAGTGCCCAAATATTTATACACTCCTTCCTGCTGAAGTTCCTTTGCATCACATTCCTTTCCCAGATTGATATTTTCTTGGTGCTGCTGCTTTCCTGCTTTAACTGTTGCTTTTTCACATTTATCAAGCCCAAATGACATGTTTCTATTATGTGAGAGTTTTAACTGCTTGCAATTGTGCTTTCAACTCCTTAGCTGATGAACTACACAGTTTTAAGTCATCCACAAAAAGCAGATGAGAAGTGTTTAAGCTTGGATGTTTTCTGGGAGTCAAATTATAACCAAGACCTAATCTGTTAAGTAGACAGTTTAATGGGTTAAGGGCAAGGCAAAACAGCAATGGTGACAAAGAATCATCCTGGAATGTCCCCCTTTGAATTTTTATCCCTGGCATAATAATTTGCCCTTTGTCATGATTTAATTGCAAAGTGGTTTGTCACTGCTTCATAGCACTGTAATACAACTAACTAATCAATATAGGATGTATCTTATACATCTGTAAGCACTCCCTTATTTATGAATGTGGGATGCTGTCAAATGCATTTTTGTAGTCTATCCATGCCATACATAGATTCTTCCCCTTTTATAGTTCTCCATTATGAATTTATGTAGCAGCAAATGATCCTTTTTTTTCATATTTTTTTTATTGTTGTTCATGGAGCTTTTCTCCCCGGGACTCCATTGAAAGCAAGCTCTTCTTGGCCCAGTGGACTATCCCAGTAAACAAACTGTAAAACAAATTAAATAAATATGACTTTTTTTTTTACCCTTTTGTTCTTTTGCAACCATTAAGTTTTCTTCTAAATGACTACAAACTGTGTCTGCATCAATTCCAGTATATCATTTGTACATCTTCAGAAGGTAAGTTATTGGTCTACACTTTTTTAGGCTGGCTTGTAGGTTTACTCTTAAGGTGAGTATAATTTTTCCTGTTAACTAGGTTGGTATCTGTTTGGGGTGTGCATATAGGTGGTTCTTATTCAGGGCTATATCTTCCTGTAACAATGTTAATACTTTTAGCCAGAAGTACTGCATCTGGGTTTGGGGTTTTCTAGTTAAGAGCTTTTCTTAATTTTATTTCAATTTATTTGGCTGTTACTTCATCCCATTTCATATCCTGTACATTTAAACTTCGTAACTTTTTCTTTTACTTCTTCTATCCATTCAGCATCTTTGTTATGTTCCACAAGGTCTTTATAAATATTTCTCCAGAATGGGTCTACTTCTTCTTTTTGGTGGTGTTTCTATTTCTTTTGCTTTTGTTTCCCAAATCTCTATAAAACTTTTTTGGGTCACCAATGAATTGCTTGGTTTGTACTTTTCCTTTGTTTATCTGCAGTAGAGTAAGATAGAGCCTGGTCTGTTCTGATACATTGCTTTAATCACATTTATCATTCAAGTATTTTTGTTGATCTGCTCCCTCTTCTATACACTTCTAACAGTGACACTTCTTGTCTTAATTGCTTTTTAGTTTTTTCTCTTTGATTCTTCCATGATGCCATTTTATTTCTTCCCCTCCTTTTCCTTACTGCTCTGTATTTTTTGGTAAGACTTTATCTGTTATTAATTTAACTGCACAGTAATATATCCTATTTACTTCTGTTATATCACATGAATTTCTGTTAACAGTCTTTATTAGTGTGTTTATCTGTTTTATTGGACTTCTAATATTTTGGATCTTATTTACTTTCTGTAATCTATTTCTTTCATCGATCTTAATATGTGTATTCATCTCTATTAAATCAAGGAACTCTTCCCTTTGATAATTTTCTTCTAAACCAAGGGCATATTCTGTGCTCTTGTTTTCCTGTGAGCATTCTACAGAAAGTTCCAGAACATCTTTTTGTGACACATTCTTTTCAGCTGCATCCTGTGTCATCTATTGTTCTTTCATATGGGAACTCGTTGACCTGTCACTCCACAACATTGACTATGTCAGAGTTGACATTGTTTTCTACTCCTTCCCTTGATGTATAATTCCAACTGAACTTTTGTACTGGTTTCCTACTGAAGGCTCCAGAGCATCTTATGTGGCAACTGATCAGATGCTTCCCATTCCACCTGTTTCTCCCTAATTGGGGACTCATTGTTCCATCATGCTGTGCAGTTACCTGAGATGGATTTTCTACACTAAATCCTTCATTTCACAGGTAATAATAACTTCAGTTTCTATTCCTTTACCTTCTGCATTATTAATCCTCTTTTCTACTCTCCTCCTTTGTTTTCTTATTTTTTTGTATTGCGGAATTTACCGCATTCAGATGCCTTTGCCTGTATTTCTCTTCAAATGTCTTTGGTGCTGCTTTTTTGCATTGATTAGGTTTGCTTTCTCATTTGCATAAATATTGCACCATATTAAATTTCCTTTTTCTTTCCCATGTCCAGATTTCTTCTTGAGATGGCGTCTGTTCTACCTGTTTCTCCTTAATTTGTTCCATAATGCTATGATATAACCTGTGTTAGACTTACACTAAATCCTTCAATTTGCAGGTATTCCATAACTTCAGCTTCTATTTGTTTAACTTCTACTTTACTAATCTTCTGTTCCCCTTTTGTGATCTTATTTTTTGTATTGTGAAATTTTACATGTTTTGTGACTTTGCCTGTATTTCTCTTCAAATATCTTTGGAGCTGCGTTTTTGTATTGATTAGTTTGTCTTTCTCATTTGCATAATAAGTATTGTACTGTATCAGATCGCTTTCACTTTCCCATGTCCTTGTTTCTTTTTTATAGCATTAAAAATCTCTAGGTTTTGAGCTTTATATTTTCACACTTCCTCTGTTACTTCTTTTTTTTTTTTTCTAATTCAAGAATCTACCTTTCTCCTCTAGAACATGTTTGATGTGCATGTATATTAACAGTAATACATAGTTCAAAAGCTCTAAAACTGGAAGTGTATTATTTTCTGCATTATGCTGAATGCATCACCAAACATTTAGTGTACTAAGCAACATGCAAGAAGTGTTATGTTTATTATGTTGGAAAGACCAGTGACTTATTTAGAGAATGTAGGCTGATGCAGAGTCACAAGTAGAAATGAAAGGCAAAATCCTCAGGTTAAAATCCAAATGAAAGGCAAAATCCTCAGGTTTAAATCCAACTTTAATTCCACTGCAGGTCAGATAAGCGCTTTCACTCATTCATTTGAGCTTCATCAGATCATGTAACAAAGACCTTCAAGTACATAGGCTACATTTATACAGTTAAAACATCTCCTTGTTACATATTCATGAGTTAATCTAAGCTTAAAGATATATGCACATATAAGCATGCTGAGATGTATAAAATGAATATAAAAAACCATATAAAAAACATATAAAAACTCTCCATGAACACTCAAGATGCTGTAATAAATATGTATATATAGATATATATATCAAAAGAAATCTATTACAAGGGGTAAAAACATATATGTTCCATAATTTATTATAAAATCTACAAACATTCCTCCGTTTGTTTAACATAGGTTTAATGGAGGC
Organism: Protopterus annectens; assembly: GCF_019279795.1. Classification (NCBI taxonomy): domain Eukaryota; kingdom Metazoa; phylum Chordata; order Ceratodontiformes; family Protopteridae; genus Protopterus; species Protopterus annectens. Next base: position 423,989,057 of record NC_056751.1, read on the forward strand.
TCTCTCATTGAGACCTAGACCCCTATCTGCTCTCAATCTAACTATCCACATACTCTCCTTACTCTCAGTATGGTTCCTAATGTCACCTCCTCGTATACTGGGTTTAATATTCTCAAGAGCTCTAAATAGGAAATAATGTTCAGGACCTGCTTGGGCTATGTGCTTAGCTAAGGCATTGTGGGGTGAAGCCTTCCTAATGTGGTAAAGGTGTTCTCTTATCCTGTCTTTAAAACGACAATTGGTTTTGCCAACATAAAATGCATCACATATTTGGCACACTGCCAAATAAACTATATGAGTAGTATCACAGGTAGCTACAGCATGTATGCTAAAGTTAGTGTGCATGTCAGGATGTTCAAAAAATGGACTGGGTCAAGAGAATTACAATAATTACAGCGTCCACATGGTTTTGTGTGTTCAAAAGGCATTGACCATTCATCCCTTTTTGAATAACATAGCATTCTCCTTAAATTTAATTTATTCCTATATAAAAAAGAGGGTTTAGTCCCCACAAGTTTACCGATGGTGTCATCAGTACAGAGAATAGGCCAGTGTTTCATAATAATATTCTTGATTGCTGGACAATCAGTACTATATGGTAAAGAAACCCTTACATGAGTTGATCTATCATCTCTACCATTGTCTGTTGTAACGGATCCACCAGTAATAACTGGTCCAAAATAAGGGGCTGCTCTGTTCAGTCTAAGTTTATTGACATCTGAGAGATTGGACTCAATCTCTTGTGAGCTATAGCCCCGTTCTTCTAGCCTTATCTTGAGGTCACTCACTTCATTTAGGAAGCCTTCTTCTGTGGCATTTAGCCTAGAGGCTCTCACCCCCTGGCCTCTAATGATATTCTTAAAAATATGCTGTGGGTGCATACTATCACGCTGTAATAGAGTATTAAAATAGCAAGGTTTCCTATAGACACCTGTATTAATCAAACCACATGCTAACTTTTCTATATACAAGTCAAGAAATTCTATCTTCTCTCTAGAATGATTCATACTGAAGGTTAAATAGCCAGTGAGGTTGTTCAAAATAGTATGGAACACAAACAAATCATCAACACTGCCTCTCCATAAAACAAAAACGTCATCCACGAAACGTCTATAAAAAGTTACATGTTGTTTGAACATTTGTAAATTAAAGAGACTCTCAAATTCCCAAAATGCCAAAAACATGTTTGCATAGCTGTTGGCATAAGGTGTGCCCATGGCTACGCCACCTCGCTGTTGGTAAAACTTGTTGTCATAGGTGAACAGATTGTTATTCAAAATGAGTTCAAGGAAATGTACAATGAGGTCTACTTTAACTGATGTATATTCGCTATGTAAGAGTAGATACTCAGTGATATAAATCAGGCCTATATTGTTTGGTAACACAGTAAACAAGGACTTGATGTCAAACGTTACAAAAATCAAGTTATCAACGTCACAAATGCCACCTAAGCAGTCATACAAATCTGTTAAAAACTGTTTGGAATCTTTCAGTACAACTTTGTTCTTATTTAATATAGGTCACAAATGTTTCTCAACATAGACAGAAAGGTTTTCAGTGATCCAACCCTGACCAGACACTATGGGTCTCATTGGTGGGTCAATGGAGTCTTTGTGAATCTTAGGTAACCCATGTATTGTTGGTACAAGTGGATTCTTGACAAAGAGATAGTCAAACAATTCTTGATCCAAGAATATTAAACCCAGTATACGAGGAGGTGACATTAGGAACCATACTGAGAGTAAGGAGAGTATGTGGATAGTTAGATTGAGAGCAGATAGGGGTCTAGGTCTCAATGAGAGAGCCTCCATTAAACCTATGTTAAACAAACGGAGGAATGTTTGTAGATTTTATAATAAGTGATGGAACATATATGTTTTTACCCCTTGTAATAGATTTCTTTTGATATATATATCTATATATACATATTTATTACAGCATCTTGAGTGTTCATGGAGAGTTTTTATATGTTTTTTATATGTTTTTTTATATTCATTTTATACATCTCAGCATGCTTATATGTGCATATATCTTTAAGCTTAGATTAACTCATGAATATGTAACAAGAAGCAGCCAATAGGAGATGTTTTAACTGTATAAATGTAGCCTATGTACTTGAAGGTCTTTGTTACATGATCTGATGAAGCTCAAATGAATGAGTGAAAGCGCTTATCTGACCTGCAGTGGAATTAAAGTTGGATTTTAACCTGAGGATTTTGCCTTTCATTTGGATTTTAACCTGAGGATTTTGCCTTTCATTTCTACTTGTGACTCTGCATCAGCCTAGTTGCTCCTTTTGGTTTCATTAATATTATTCAAGTTTTTCTGGAGCACTGGGCGTTTATCCTGTTTGTCAGCAAGTGGTTTGTTCCTGTTTTATTAGTTTCATTTTTTCTTGCTGACTTTGGAGCAGAGTCTACTACCAGTGAACAGTGTTTGCTTAGCGCACAACTTTTGTTTGTATCTTTACCTTGCATACAGACATTTTTGGCTATTTTTTGTGCCTTTGCACTATTTTTTCTATTATGCAGAGTCAGAGTGAAACTGTAGATATTGAGCTAGACTATGAGCCCCGAGGTGTAGACCTGGGCTCAGTCGCTCATCTACAGAAGAGGTTTGAACAGAATCTCGTCTGTTCAACAGTCACTTCCTGGCAATTCGGCGCTTTGGAGCGCTTTGATGATGCGGATACGGCGACACCCGACCTTGATGAGCTACAACGCCTATTAGACAGTCTAGAGAAAGACTTTCCACACTTGAAACATTTGCAAACACAGCGCTTGCATTTTCGTTATTGTTTGGACACAAAAATTGTACCAAGAGGATTACGTATATTAAACATGCCCAATCAGGGGGAACATTATCCAGAGTTGCTTTCAAGGTGGCAGTGCCTGAACTTGGAGGTAAGCAAACAGTACATGGAGTTACTTATTGACTTTTTTGCCTCTGAAGAGGAGAAACTCACTAATAACATTAAGAAACAACAAAAGAGATTTTTTTCTTGTTTCCCAAGTACTGTAATAGAACCACTATTTGAAAGCCTGTTGGATGGAATATCAGCCTTAGAGCGGAAACTTCTCCAACAGAAGAGAAGCAAGATTATTAGAGATCATAGAGATTTTAATTTAGGACAAGTCTTCGTTTGGCCTAAACATGGACATTATAGTGCTACCATTAAACCTAATGACTATACTAGTGTTAGACAACTGAGTTCTGAACCTAGTACTGGTTCTGAAAATGTTAATGTTGTTAATAATGCTTGTGAAGCTGTGGATATTACTAACTGTGTACATAACAATGTATCGCCTAGTAATAGGGTACAAAATATAGCTAACATTAATAACACTACTACTTCCAATGATACTGATGATGTAATTACTATTTTACATAGTGAGAGTGGATCTAGCTCTATTAATACAAACAATAAAGAAGTTAGTCAGCCTGCTACTGTGAATAATATTGCAGACAGAACTAACTTATATCCAGCAGTACATGTTGTGAAGGGACCGATCAATAAGAGGTTGTCAGTAGATGACAGCATAGTGAGATCCAAGTTACCTCACAAAGTACATACCACCATCACTACAGGAGTAGTAAGTGAGCTCCCTTTTCCCCTCCCAGTCCGAAAGGACAAGAATATAACAAGGGACGCTCTATGAGCAGGGGAGACAGAAACAAATTATCAGAAGAGTTTGTACCACATCAGACAATAAAGAAGATGTGGAAGAACAAAGTAAATTAGATACAGCTGAAATTTTGATACCAGCAGACTCTATGATACATAATATCTCAGGATATTTGTTGACTGAATGTGATGAGAAATTATTATGTAAAGGCCTAAACTTTATACCAAGTGCACAGAGTAACTTTACGGACACTGTAGTAGACATGAGACTTTTTTGTCGAAATCTTATGCTTAAACTGCTATTTCATGATAAAACTGATAGTGAATTGACAGACAATAATGTTACTAGACCACCAAAGTTTAAGAAGCTTAGCAACTTTGTCCCACCTAATCATCCGTTAGTTGAGGCATATTTGAAACTAACTGAGGATGATTTGTATGAATATTTTTCTCTAAAGAAATATAGGAAGAATGGTAATTTGACTAGAGGGAGCAGACTAGCTTACTTAAACTCCAGTCCTTACAGTCCATAACCATCAAACCAGCTGATAAAGGTGGTCGGATAGTAGTTATGGACACTAGCAAATATCATGATGCTATGATTAAACTCTTGGAAGATGATTTCTATTTACAAGTTAACGAACAAATAGTGCAAGCCACTATTAGTCACGTAAACAATATGTTATTAGATATGTTGAAAGGTGATATCTTGGATCAAGAATTGTTTGACAATCTCTTTGTCAAGAATCCACTTGTACCAACAATACATGGGTTACCTAAGATTCACAAAGACTCCATTGACCCACCAATGAGACCCATAGTGTCTGGTCAGGGTTGGATCACTGAAAACCTTTCTGTCTATGTTGAGAAACATTTGCACCTATATTAAATAAGAACAAAGTTGTACTGAAAGATTCCAAACAGTTTTAACAGATTTGTATGACTGCTTAGGTGGCATTTGTGACGTTGATAACTTGATTTTTGTAACGTTTGACATCAAGTCCTTGTTTACTGTGTTACCAAACAATATAGGCCTGATTTATATCACTGAGTATCTACTCTTACATAGCGAATATACATCAGTTAAAGTAGACCTCATTGTACATTTCCTTGAACTCATTTTGAATAACAATCTGTTCACCTATGACAACAAGTTTTACCAACAGCGAGGTGGCGTAGCCATGGGCACACCTTGTGCCAACAGCTATGCAAACATGTTTTTGGCATTTTGGGAATTTAAGAGTCTCTTTAATTTAGAAATGTTCAAACAACATGTAACTTTTTACAGACGTTTCGTGGATGACGTTTTTGTTTTATGGAGAGGCAGTGTTGATGATTTGTTTGTGTTCCATACTATTTTGAACAACCTCACTGGCTATTTAACCTTCAGTATGAATCATTCTAGAGAGAAGATAGAATTTCTTGACTTGTATATAGAAAAGTTAGCATGTGGTTTGATTAATACAGGTGTCTATAGGAAACCTTGCTATTTTAATACTCTATTACAGCGTGATAGTATGCACCCACAGCATATTTTTAAGAATATCATTAGAGGCCAGGGGATGAGAACCTCTAGGCTAAATGCCACAGAAGAAGGCTTCCTAAATGAAGTGAGTGACCTCAAGATAAGGCTAGAAGAAAGGGGCTATAGCTCACAAGAGATTGAGTCCAATCTCTCAGATGTCAATAAACTTAGACTGAACAGAGCAGCCCTTATTTTGGACCAGTTATTACTGGTGGATCCGTTACAACAGACAATGGTAGAGATGATAGATCAACTCATGTAAGGGTTTCTTTACCATATAGTACTGATTGTCCAGCAATCAAGAATATTATTATGAAACACTGGCCTATTCTCTGTACTGATGACACCATCGGTAAACTTGTGGGGACTAAACCCTCTTTTTTATATAGGAATAAATTAAATTTAAGGAGAATGCTATGTTATTCAAAAAGGGATGAATGGTCAATGCCTTTTGAACACACAAAACCATGTGGACGCTGTAATTATTGTAATTCTCTTGACCCCAGTCCATTTTTGAACATCCTGACATGCACACTAACTTTAGCATACGTGCTGTAGCTACCTGTGATACTACTCATATAGTTTATTTGGCAGTGTGCCAAATATGTGATGCATTTTATGTTGGCAAAACCAGTCGTCGTTTTAAAGACAGGATAAGAGAACACCTTTACCACATTAGGAAGGCTTCACCCCACAATGCCTTAGCTAAGCACGTAGCCCAAGCAGGTCCTGAACATTATTTCCTATTTAGAGCTCTTGAGAATATTAAACCCAGTATATGAGGAGGTGACATTAGGAACCATACTGAGAGTAAGGAGAGTATGTGGATAGTTAGATTGAGAGCAGATAGGGGTCTAGGTCTCAATGAGAGAGCCTCCATTAAACCTATGTTAAACAAACGGAGGAATGTTTGTAGATTTTATAATAAATGATGGAACATATATGTTTTACCCCTTGTAATAGATTTCTTTTGATATATATATCTATATATACATATTTATTACAGCATCTTGAGTGTTCATGGAGAGTTTTTATATGTTTTTTTATATGTTTTTTTATATTCATTTTATACATCTCAGCATGCTTATATGTGCATATATCTTTAAGCTTAGATTAACTCATGAATATGTAACAAGAAGCAGCCAATAGGAGATGTTTTAACTGTATAAATGTAGCCTATGTACTTGAAGGTCTTTGTTACATGATCTGATGAAGCTCAAATGAATGAGTGAAAGCGCTTATCTGACCTGCAGTGGAATTAAAGTTGGATTTTAACCTGAGGATTTTGCCTTTCATTTGGATTTTAGCCTGAGGATTTTGCCTTTCATTTCTACTTGTGACTCTGCATCAGCCTAGTTGCTCCTTTTGGTTTCATTAATATTATTCAAGTTTTTCTGGAGCACTGGGCGTTTATCCTGTTTGTCAGCAAGTGGTTTGTTCCTATTTAGAGAATGTATTTATGAACACATAGCAGATATAAATAAAAGAAATGATATAAATCTCTGGCACATCATGTGGTTAGGGAAGTAATAGAACATACATTTATTTTCTAAGTCTTGGAGACTATTCAACCTAGACTTACAAGCAGAGATGTTATAAATCATACAGAGTGTGAAATTTAGATGGATTCTTGAATTAAAAGCTTATATGTTTTCAATTTGCCAAATCTTTTTGTAAATTCCTGGCTAGATCCTGCAGTGTTTCTTTTGTCTAATTTAGCTTGCAAAGAACTTATTGCAGTTATCCATTTCCTTCTGATAATATGGGAAAAACCTTGAAGGTCATAAGAGGAATGTTATGCTTCTTCCATTTTAACTTTCAGAATGTTTCATTGTCAGCCCCATATGTGTAAGCTGACAATATGAGATAATCAGTAGCCAAACCTAGTTTTGTTGCAGACAATAGGACATCACTGAACTCTTTACTATTCTCCATGTTGTTAGCAGCCAAGCACTTGCTAAATGTACTTCAGCTGTCACTGCGTTATTGATACTGAACTCTTTACTATTCTCTGTGTTCTTAGTAGCCAAACACTCGGTAAATGTACTTCAGCTTTCACTGCGTTACTGATACTGAATTCTTTACTGTTTTCTGTGTTCTTAGTAGCAAGACACTCGCTAAATGTACTTCAGCTGTCACTGTGTTAGTGATGACCATATTTGCTAGGATGCATTTTCAGTATTTCCAGTGGATATCAAAGCTGAGATACTGAATTCTCTGTGAAGAGCTGTTGTTTAGTCCTTCACTGGCTAAGGTCCTTAAACTTCTAGGGATTGCTTAGTTTTTCATTTTCTCCTTTTTATGCTTGAAAGGGAGATTCAAGAAAAAGAGGAAAGTTCTTCCAATGAAAAAGTAGATGGACTACTGCTCCATCTTCTGCCCACTCCCACCCTGGTATTGTGTTCTAGTTGCATTTGCCAAATCCTAGGTTTTCATTTATCTCTGTTACAGCAAGAAATGTGAGACAATTGAAGTCTAACAATTCTGCTAAATGCTACAACATGCTGTAGGATTAATTTCCTCTTTCACAAAGGAGTCAACTTCATCATCTATTCCAACTCTCTATTTATTTATTTTGCTCTTCTTTACTGGGGTAAAATACTGATCTCCATGGACCTTTTTCAAACTCAGCCAGGGAGCACTATCTGGTTACGTGACTTGGTTAGAGTTACACAGTCAGGCAGTGTAGGCTGGAAGCATTAAATCGTAGACCACTGGACCACAGGAAACAGCTTGTTAACAGCTCTTTAGTCCTGTTTGCCAACTGCCAGTCACTGCTCCCTCCTATCTTATCATACTCCTCAGGAGGTAGTAACTTCTGATCCCCAGATCTAACAAGGAAAGCATTTTAGCAAAGAAAATTCTAGTAGCAGAAAAAAAAACTTTCTCCATCTGGTTTTGATGCTGAACATACAGAAACCTTCTTTTACTCCAGTTCTCACAGTTGTATTTTGGAGATGCCTATGGGATTCTTCTTTTAATGATGGATTTTCTTCCTTAAGAACTTGCAAAAATTATCTTTCATTCCCTCACACATAATATTTTTTTTTCTGGGATGTCTTCTGAATACTTTCTTAAGAAGTGCTTATCTTCCACTGGACAAAGTAGTATTGTAAAGAGAAATCTTCTTGGCCTTTTTCAACCAATCTGTTGTTATGCCAACAAATTTCTCAGGATACTGAGTTTCATGGCCTCTATGATTCTCATGGTTCCCTTGGACAGACTTCATAAGAGAAAATTTTAATGGTACTTCAGGTCAGTCTGGACTCAGCATCAATACCCTTTATCTTTGCAGATTCTAGTTCTGGGGTTTATGAGACTGGAGGTGTTGTTGTAGCTGGACCAGTTCTGTCTCAATCCAAGTCTCCCCTTTCTCCCTTATGCTTCCTTTTCAGTAAGTTACAACAAATTCTTTGGACTTCACTTGGATGGGCTGTATCAAAAGGGGTGAAAATGCAAGGTCTGTGGAACAAACAGGACTGACAAAAGCACAGCAATGTCATAGAGATGCTGGCATTTATCAATGCTTTGAAAGCCTTAAATCATTTCTGGACTCAAGACCGCTTTAATTTATCACAGAAAACACCACAGATATGTGGTGTATAAATAAACAAGGGGGTACCAGATCTTACCCTCTTTGCAGAATTGCGATGATGGCCTGGGAGGTGGCAACTCAGCAAAGTCTGATTTGGGCCATACATTGTTAGAACAAAATATTGTAGCAGACAAGCTGAGCAGGACCAGAACATACCCTCACAGGTGGAAATTACACTTGTGGATCTTCCAAGAATTGATCCAACTGTGGGAAAACACCTTGGATAGGTCTGTTTGCTTCCTTTTAAAACAGACAGTTAAAGAAGTTCTGTTCCAAGATTCCTTGCACAAAGGCCTGGCAGATAGATGCCCTCTCATTCTCATAGATTGGAATCTTCCTATAAGGTTTTCCACCCTTTTTACTAATATCCAGAGTTATTTTAAAAATCCAGAAGGACTCTCCAAAAATAGAGATGGTGAGACCAGTTTGCCTGAACAGTGGTTCTCCCTTCTTTTGAAATTAGCCAAGGGCAGTTGCCTCAAGCATTCTCAGAGGCTGCATTTACTCACACAAGAAAGATTTTGTTTGATACACTCCAACATGGAAACACTTCAGTTGACTGCCTAGATGATACAATTTTAGTTCCCATTAGTCACTTTTTTTTGAGGACATGTAGCAGGTACTAAAGGAGGCAAAAAAAAAATGCTACTGAAGGATGCTAAACATGTAAGCGGAACAGATTTTCTAGTTGCTGAAATTCTATGAACTAGGACCCACTTAAGGCCTTGACGTCTCCAGCTCTTGATTATTTGTGTGAGTCTTATCCTCTGACCTTTCTTACTCATCTGTCAAGATTCATCTTTTGGCCATTTCTTCTTGTCTACCATTAAAACCCACTTTCTACTTGGCCTCAAGTCAAATAGTTTTTGAAATGGATTTTACGCATCCAAAAAACAGATGGCTCCTCCTTGTTGTCTTAACTTTGTGATGAAAAAACTAACACTTCCTTTATATTTACTCAGCTCATCAGGCTAGTTTTGGGTTCCTGACATAGAAAACTGTGTTACCCATTGCACTGCCTTCTGCAAGAAGAGCATCGAAGTTATAAACTCTTATGGTGAACCAACCCGACCTCATTTTCCACAAAGACAGTTTCTTTGAGAATGATTCCTTCTTTTATGCCCAAAGTAGTGTCATAGTTTACCTTGAACCAATCTAATTTTCTCCCTGTATTTTTTTCCAGAGCGTAAAGATGTGGGAGAAAGAATCCTACATATTCTGGATGTCCACTGGCATTTCAGATACTACTCAGACAGAACTAAATCCTTAAGTAAAGCCAATCATCTATTTGTCATTCTGGATGTCCACAGGTAGCTCAGGTGCTGTTTGGACAGAACTAAATCCTTAAGGAAAACTAATCAGCTATTTGTCTCCTATGAAGGTAAGAAACACATACAACCAGTGTCAAATAAGACACTTTCTAGGTTGTTGTCTCGTGCTATATTTTGCTATTCTCACCATAACAAGCCAGTTCTGGGCAGGGTTAGGGCTTAGTGTTTCAGAGTTTTGGCTTCTCCTGTGGCTTTCTTAAAAGGGATGGGCTCTGGAAATATTTTAGAGGCAATACCTTGGTCCTCTATACATGCTTTCACAAACTAGATTTCTTTCCAGGTTCAGAACTCGCTTGGCTAGCACCATTTTTCATGTACTCCGTGATTCTTGAATTCTTTCCTCCTCCCCATATAGGTTCGTAGGTAAGTACTGGGCTGGCTACCCTTGAGGGCTAATTTAAGTCAAGTCAGTTTCACTTTCAAAGGTGAGAATCAATTCCTGTACCCTGCTTTTGTGAGGTAAACACTTTAACTTTTTTACCAACCCATAGCTTAGTTATGTCCCTAAGCTATGACAATCTAGCTTAGGCTGTTGCATTAGTGATCTAATGCTGAACATAGTACAGCTGTGTCAGTAAACATACCATAACAATAGATGTTCTAATAGATCAGTGTTGCAGTAGTCATCCCTCCCTCCATCGCCTTATTTTATTTTTGGATGGATTTCCAGGGTTGTATGTATATACTATTATGTATATAGTTACATGTATTTTACTTTTGACTATTCCTTCCCTAGGATGGCATAGTGGTGTAGTGGTTAGCACTGTTGCCTCACAGCAAGAGGTTCTCCGGTTCAGTTCTCGGCTGGAGACCCTTCTGTGTGGAGTCTGCATGTCCTCCCTGCATTTGTTTGGGTTTTCCTCTCACATTACAAAGACATGCAGTAGGTGGATTAGACACTCTAAATTGGCCCTAGGTGTGATTGTATGCATGCAAGTGTGTGGTGCACCCTCTGAGGAGGGTTGGGCATCAGGCTAGCAACCCGATCCCTTAAAACCCATACCTGCTACGGAAACAATGAGTGCTGAAGGGTACTGGTTACCTGATGTGTTGAATGCACAAAAGCAAATCCAGGATTCCTTCTCTAGCATTTTCCTTTCAGAGTTATAGCCTCCTTTCTTGAAGCAGGAAAGCCCAGAAGCTTTTGGTATTCAAACTGCCTTTTTATGTGGCTCTACTTGAGCTCCTGGCAGTTAGGACAAGTGGAGGATGTCATGAAGCTTTGAAAGCAAGTACGTCATCATATCCTTGACAGGACAGAACTCAAATAGCTTAGGCTACTGCAACAGTGATCTATTATAACAGCTACTGTTATAGTAAGTTTATATACACAACTGAACTTTCTGATTCCAAAAAGGGTATAGACTTTTAAACTCTAAGATAAAACAAAAAGACTCTGAAAAGATAGCATATGTAAAGCATTATTAGTTCATATTCCTGTTACCAGTCAGATAATTTAAAGATTCCAAAACAAATACTATATTTCCTTACCAGTCTTTTTGATAACCGCCGTGTTTTTAGTTGTACATGGATTTTCACTCAGACCACAGACATTCTCACTGAAAACACGGAAGTAATACTCATTGCCCATGATTAAGTCAGAGATGGTGCAGTGGGTATGACGGTTGTGTTCATATATTGTGAACCACTCCTGTAAGGGGAAAGAAAAAAAAAGTGAGCAAAGTCCACTTATTCCATTTTCTCTAGACAGCTGGCATTAAGTATGAAATATATTATTAGTTTTCTAGATTTACTCAGCACTGTCTCTGAATGGCATTCCAATGTCGCAGCAGTACAATTCATCAAAATGCCATTCATTAACTTGCATTTTTTGAAAAATGAAAGTTCAAAGTCAGCATTTCTTGAATGTGGAATTTTTTTTTAAATTCCAGTATTGATTATCACAGGATTAAGGTGGATATTGGCTAATGGACAGATCCACTCTGCTGAGAGCCAGAGTGAGAGTATATATTATTTTCCTGTGGTAGGGCTGTCACCTTTTCATATGCCCAAAATGGGAAGTTTTTTTTTTTCAGGAAATGTGAGATTTTTGCAAGGCAAACCATATCCACAACTAATGCATAAAACAAAAACTTTCCTTTTTTAAAGCTTACTCATGTAGAATTTGAGTTGATCCTATTGGTTCATATAACATTATGGTGTTTCAGATATAAATTAATTTTGTTACAACTGTTAAAGAAAACATATATAACAGTTTTGTACTAAAATCTCAGAAAATTTGCCATTTTTATTGATTGTTACAGGACACAACTGCCCAAATTGGGGACTGTACTGTGTAAAGAAGGACAGGTGGTAACCCTCTCCCAAGGTGCTGTGACTACAAAGTTTTTAATATTCATTTGGGGAGGGTTTAGTTGAGGGCTGTGCTCTAAGAAGAATTTGTTTTCATTTTTTTAGTATTTGAACATAACATTTTTGAAACAATGTACATCCCAAAAGTGACAGTTTAGAAATCTTTGTGTTCATAAACTGTATTATGATGCTGACTCACATCTTTCTAATACTTTGTTCAAAGTTAAAATGTTCATGTTAATGTTACAAATGTGACAGCTTCTGCTCCTGTCTTTTCTGTCACTGATAGTTAAACTTATTTCAATACTTGCTTTCATGCTTACAGAAAATGTTTAACTTAGATTTAACTCAATCCCAGTGGTTAAAAACTGTAAATGTCTTAAGTTATATACAGTAGTGACAAAAAACTTGATTTTGTCACCATTTTATAGTTTTATAGTTAAGTAGTAGGCTAACTGCCCTTATAGGTTATTTTAAGCATATACAATTTCCCTTCAAAGGTGAAAATCAAACCTTGAACCATGTGTGTGTGTGAAGTAAACACCATTATACCAACCCCCAACCCAGAAATAATCCTATTTGTTTACCAAGTAGGTCTACTGGACACACAGTCCCTTTTCGGAGTGACACAGGAGTAATATTTGGTTAAGTGACTAGCTCAAGGAAACACAGGAGGAAGTTGAGAGTTGAAGGAATCAAACCTTATACCACAGGAACTCAATTTCACAACCTTAACCTCTGTGCCACCAGCTGTTAGATTTCCTTAGAAAAATTGAACATAACCCTAATCTACTTTGCTGTGTACATACTAGGCAAATTAAGTCAGAGTTCTGTACTATTATATCAAACGTTGTATAGTATGTGATTAAACTGCCATTTTGGCAGGTCATTTGAATGTGCATGTTTTTGGGATATATCTGTAATGCAATAAGAAAATCTAACAAATTATTATAATTGTTAAATTTTATCAAAAAAGATACTAGAATGTTTTATATGAGAGGCTGTTTTTAAGGATAGCAATACGAGCAGCCACTTATACTTTTCACAAATCTGCAGGAATATTATTTGAAACAAAATTAACTTTTAAAAGTTGCAGTGCAGCTGCTTTCATACCCATTTGTGAGACACTTGGCTTACTTTTCCTTTTTTTGTAGTTGTATCTTCAATCAGATGTATTTTAACAACTTCTATCCTCTTTAACTCCCAACATATACTCTAAACAACACACATTATTGTAAAGCTGTGAATATTGAGACATATATTTCCTCTAATTTAGGAAACAGGATAGGGATTACCTGTGAAGAATTTTGAGGACTGCATGCTGTCCATTTTGTCGAGACTTAACATTACTGAAGTGCTTTCTTTTTGTCTCAAACAGGCTAACCCTCTCAATTGGAAAGTGAAAGGTCTGATTAGTTGTTAAGTATTCTTGAGTTCCATAATGCTAACAACATACACAAGAGTCTCTGGATGATAAGTACCTGCTATGGCCAGCAATGCCAGGTGTACTTCATAATAAAGGAAGGTGCACCTCTATTTAGAATGCTGTACATGTGAACAAGGCACCTCACAGCCTTGTGTTAGTCACATGACTTTTGTTTTTTTTATGATGGTGACAAGCACCAAGAAGGTTTGCCCTCCAATGTGTAGGGAGTCCTTTTGTGGAGCTAATTGTTTCTCACTTACAATCTGGCATATTACTCACAATTCTGCTAGATTCTACATGCTTCAAGATCTTTGAAGTGACTGTTGATTAATGAGAAAGGAAAATATGAGACTGAAAAGAGCTGTTGTTCTGTTCAGAATTGATCAAGAGCTTTATATTCAGGTCAAATGCTCCACCAAGTTCAATAGTCAGAGAAGATTCAAAGTGTGATTTTCTTTTTAATTACATTGGTTATAAATTTCAGAGACTCGTCATTTGATGTAACTAAGGGGAATGGTGACTGTAACTATAAAATGGAGCAAACATGATGGTATTTTGGGCAGGTTATGCTGGTAACTCAGGTTCAGATAATTGTTTGGGTGAGAAAGTGTTGACTTGAATGGACTACATGAAAAGAGACATTGAGGAGCTCTCTGATCATGTAGCCCAAGCTGGTATGACCCTGACCTTGAGTAGCATACTACCTTCACCTAGAATGATACCACAATACAAAGACAAAATGATCAATTTCAACAATTGGCTAAGCTTCTGGTGTCATTCTAAGGGGATCCAGTGCCTGTCTGCCTGGGATGACATGATAGACAAGCCTCACTGTTTTGCCAGAGATGGTTTGCACCTGTCACCCCTAGGTATACTGGCCAAGGCTCTTGCCGTCTCCATAGTGCCTTTTTTAGGCAAGGCTCAAAGGACAAACCAACCACCATAACCAGCACAGGTAACCAAAAACTAAGGGTAATGCTACTCAACGCCAGAAGTCTTAACCTCAAAATGCACACACTCGAGGCTCTCCTCAGCATGGAGAAAATAGATGTTTGTGCAGTGACGGAAACCTGGTTCAAGGCTCAAGAGAGCACCCCAGCACTGCCAGGTTACAATTCATATAATTCCTTCCGGCCTCAGTTACTGGATCACAGTACAAAGGGCGGAGGTGTATCCATATTCATCAAGGATACCCATATCTTCAGGTTAGTAGCGCAGCATGATGCCCCAGAGATCATCCATGTGCAACTATCAGCAGGCAAAACCACATTTCAAGTCGTAGCTGGTTATAGATCGCCCACCATGTCCCAAGGTGCTCACTCTGCATTCCTTGAGACATTGGAAAATATAAAGGTCCTACCCAACACCATAATCTTGGTTGATTTCAACTACCCTGGTATAGACTGGGCGAACTACCAATGTTCCAACTCCTATGCTCAGCGATTCATAGAATTTATAAATTCAAATGCCCTTGAACAACTAGTATGTTCCCCCACTAGGGGGGACAACATATTGGATTTAATCATCACAACTATGGGTGCCCATTGTACCACACCCGTTATCACTCCCTCGCTTGTCAGATCAGACCACAAACCGCTTGCTCAGAGGTGACCTGTGCCTGACATACAAGGCCATGTTAAACCCAGATTTGATGAACATGCTTCATCTCAAAAAATCTAGATCCCTCAGAGCCACAAGGGCGGGAGACTTAAACCTCGACACGGTTATTAATAGGACGTGCTGGAGGGATAGATTCATCACCCAAAGACTCCCTATTCTGTGGAACAAAATCCCGGTTTATGTGAGGCAGAGCACCTCGCTGGCCTTGTTCAAGAGGAATCTTGACCAATGGATGGGAGATCGCAGATACACCCCAGGGGTTACCTCAGTGTCACTGCTCGACAGAGGCACAGCAAAATAATGGGCATAGTTTCTCCAAACTAAAGGGGTGGCATAAGCCACAAAACTATGGGCTAGGCTTGTAATTGCCCTCGGGCAGATAGCCTAGTATGAACCTATGAACCCTGGATGTCCTCACCCCTCCACCTCCCCCAGTCAAAGAAACCATTGTAAAAAACCTTTCCAAAGCAAACTTCAAACTACTTGCGTCAGAATTGGAAAGCTTCACTATTCCCTTGCAGAAGGATAATGATATCCAGGATGCAGAATCCTACACCAAGGCACTTTATATACATCTTCAGGATTGCATGGACCATGCTATCCCAAATAAAACCAAGACTACTTCCTCAGGCAAGAATAAACCAGTCTGGTGGACCCCAGCCATAAGCAAACTATACAATAAAAGGAGGAGACTTATACAAAAAAAGGCCAAATCTCAAGTAGAAAAATCATCCCTGATCAGCATTACTTAGAAATTGAGGCCCCTCATCAAGTCAACTAAAGCCAATTTTGAAAAGAAAGTTGCCAAGGATGCCAAGGATAACCATAAGGCCTTCTATGGTTACATCAAAAACCTAAATAGCAATGCTCAGGTCTGTTCTGAGCTAGTACAAAATGGAACAAAATACACTGACCCTTCTGACATTGCCAACATCTTGGCTGACAGGTTCAGTGCAAATTTCTCTCACCCCCCCTCACCACCTACAGGGCCTATTACCATTCCAGGGGATTGTGTAAGTCCAATTATTACTGATACGTTGGTTAACAAGGCTCTATCTAAAGCTAAAAACACTGCCTCCATGGGACCAGATGGTGTCCCAGGCTGTGTCATACGCAAGCTCCAAAAGGAATTAACCCCGCATCTTAATACCCTGTTCAGTCTCAGCCTCTCCGCAGGATATGTGCCCATAGAATGGTGCACGGCAACGTTGGTCCCGCTACACAAGGGTGGGGCCACAACTGACCCTGGGAACTACCAACCAATAAGCCTGACAAGTCTGATCTGTAAGGCTATGGAGCGAATCATTATGGAACTCATAAATGGAGAGATTGGGAACCTCCAGTCTCTGGACCCCACACAGTTCGGCTTCGTCAAGAGCAGATCATGCCTCCTGAACCTGGTGGATTTCTTTGAGACAGTTACTCAGGCTGTAGATAAGGGAAAGGAGGTACACACAGCTTACCTTGACCTTGCTAAAGCATTTGACACCATTCCCCATTCAGATATTATTGATAAGCTCACCAGCCTGGGCATAAACCCTTACGTCACAAGATGGATCGCAAACTGGCTCTCAGACAGATCCCATAAAGTAAGAGCAGCGGGATCTATGTCCGAATCCAGACCAGTAACGAGTGGTGTGCCTCAGAGCTCTGTCCTGGGGCCTCTTCTGTTTGGCATATACTTCTCAGAAGTACAGGCAAGCACAGAAGGGCTGTGGCTGACTAAGTTTGCGGATGACTGCAAACTGGGTGCTATAATAGAGTCTCCAGCCGACATGGAGATCTTCCAGAAGGGCCTAAATGAGACTGATGCATGGTGTTAAAGCCATGGTCTCAAGCTAAATGCAAAAAAAATGCATAGTAATCCCCTTTGGAAAAAACAGAGTACCTGCAAACTACAACATAGGAGGTAATCCCCTGAAATCTGAAGAAGAAATAAGGGATCTAGGGACCCAAGTAGATAGTCAGCTTTCCTTTGATAACCATGTTGCCAAAGTGGTTAGAAAATCCTTCTATGTGACCCATCTGATCACAAAAGGGTTCGCATCAAGATCTAAGGATGTAATGGTGCCCCTCTACTCTTCCCTCATCAGACCCATTATTGAGTACAATGCACCAATTGGAATGTACCTGGCTAGACATCTCCAGCAGCTGGAGAGACCACAGAGGTACCTAACCAAGAGGATTACTGGCCTCAAACAGTTGCCCTATGCAGCACAATTGAAAAAGCTAAGACTGTTCTCTGTTGCATACCGCTTTCTCAGAGGCAATCTCTGTCTAACGTACAGAGCCATGTCCAACCCAGAACTGTTGAGCATGCTCCATCTTAGCAAAACCAAATCTACTCGAGCTACACGCCCTAGGAATATAAACCTCAACACAACAATGAATGGAACATGCTGGAGGGATAGATTCCCTTCGCAGAGACTTCCCTTACTATAGAACAGGGTCCCGATCTACATAAGACAGAGCCCCTCACTATCACTCTTCAAGAGGAACCTTGATTAGTGGATGGGTAACAGAAAGTTCACACCGGGGATCACACCAACAGCACTACTAGATAGGGGCCAAGGGTACTAGCTGCTAGTACAAGGGTCTAGGGAACTACTAAAGGGGCTGTGAGTACCGCACAACGTGGCCGGGTTAATATATGCCTTCGGGCAGATAGCCCAGTACCAACCTATGAACCTATGAATGGGTTGGAGCTCACTGGACTGCCTACCACACAAGCATTCACTGCCAGATGTCAGTGAAGCTCACGTGTTTATGGGTGGGGGCACACTACCACAGCCACTTGATGTACTAAGCTCTATGCACTATGGGGGAAAATTATAACTATGGTCATTATAGAAAAGCCAACATGGTTTGCTTTATGATGGCTTTCACTAATCAGTTTTTGACTCTTCCTCACAGGAGGATATACATTGAGGAATGAATAGATAAAAAATATTGAGGATTAGATGGGATTTCAATTCTGTGAGGTCAATAGAAGATGTGGTTGCAAAAACGGATAAAAATACTTTGACTTGCCAGCTATGAGACTGCTACTCAGACACAGAAAAGCAGATTCTTTTTTAGGATAAAGTGCTTCTCTTCATGATGTGCAGTTTATGAAAATACTGGGTACTGAAGAACCATATGTGTGTGTGTCTAAGTGTGTGTGTCTAAGTGTGTGTGTGTGTGTGTGTGTGTATATTTGTGTGTGTGTGTGTGTGTGTGTGTGTATATATATATATATATATATATATATATATATATATATATATATGTCTAAAAATCGTGATATTGACAGTCAAAATATATAAACTGCAAAATACTGACAACATCAAAGTTATACTGGGGAAGGGATTATGCTCCTTCCCCACTGTCGTGCAATCTCGGAGTTGGTATTTATAATTAGTATGGGTGTGTGGAGGGTGCCAGGAAGCTTCTCCCTCTGCAAATCATTGACAAAATGTGGTTTGATATTCTCAGAGTTTTCAGTGGTTTTCTATACCTTTAGTTTTTTTTAACATTTTTCAGGGGGGCAAGCCTAGGAAACAGGTGGGTCCTCCTTTGGATTTTAATGTTGGTGTTTGAAAATTTCATTCTTTTTCATTCTGGACAAGCTCATCAGGTTGAATTGAGGTTATATCATGAAACACTGTATTGCCCATTGCTCTGGCTTTTGCTAGAAGAGAATCTAAATTACAAGCACTTATGGCGAGTCAGCCCTAGCTCATTTTTCATAAGGACAGGTATTTTTCAGAACTAACCATTTTTTTGTGTCCTAGGTTGTCCCAGTGTTTACCTTGAACTAGACAACTAATCTCCATATCTTCTCTGAACTCAGTAACGAGGGAGAAAAGATCCTTTTCACTCTAGATGTCCACAGGCAACTCAGATACTACCCTGGCAAAACTCAAGCCTTTCAGAAAGCTGATCAGCTATTTGTCTCCTATGAAGTTAAAAGGCAAGAACAACCTGACTCAATAGGTTCATAGGTTGGTACTAGGCTATCAGCCCTAGGGCCTATACAAGCCTAGCCATAACAATTCCCTGGCTATTTCTTCCCACACTATTTACTTCCCTGGACCCCTGTCTAGCAGCGTGACTGACGTGATCCCCAGGGTGAATTTCCTTTCTCCCATCCAATCGTCAAGGTTCCTTTTGAAGAGGACCAAAGAGGCACTCTGCTTGACATGTATGGGCAATCTATTCCGGAATCTGGGGAGTCTCTGGGTCAGGAACCTATCCCTCCAGCATGTTTTGTTTATTGTGATGACAAGGTTTAGATCCCTGGAGCGTGTGGCTCTGAGGGATTGGGATTTCTAGCATGTCCAACAGCTCTGGGTTTGACATGGCCTTGTATGTTAAGCAAAGATCGCCTCTGAGTAGACGATATGAGACAGAGTATAGCTGGAGTTTTTTAAGGCGGTCAGCGTAGGGCATCTGCTTTAGGCCTGTGATTCTTTTAGTGAGGTATTTCTGTGGCCTGAATGCAACGCTCTAGCTAATCATGTTTTACAAAATGACACGACACATACTTTTGGGTTCATGGTTTTAGAATTTATATATGCCACTGAAAGATTAGGGAACATTAGTAACTATACTGAAAAGGAGGAAGCTAGATGGATGATTAGGCTATATGCAGATAAAGGGCATGGCTTGAATGATAGGTTTACACTGAAGCCATTTATGTTAGATAAACCTCTGAGACATTAAATTACTTATGATATCTTGATGGTATAGGTATCATGGAGTTTTAATGTACACACTTTTGAATGCTTATGTTTTTATTTATATGTATGTTTTATATATATTCATATGCATTTTTTAGCTTTATATGTATTATTTTTATTTAAATTTTAAATAATAATTGTTATTCATTCAAGAGTGACATATCTGAAGGTCTCTATGACTATGTGTTTAGAACTGCATACAAGCTATATACCTTTAAGGATATAGCCTTATTTTATCAGGTGTCTGATATGAAATGTTTCATTGGTTTACTATGTAAGTAGTGTGGTATTTAAGTAATTTTGAATGTTGTTTTTTATCTTAAGTCTGATGAAGCGTCCAGAGAGACGTGAAAGCGCTTACTTTTTGCAGTAAAGAAGTTGTTCTTTTCATATACATTTGTGGATTTATAGTCATATGAGTTGACAATCCTCCTGGCTTACTTTGATTGTCATGGAGTATTCACCTTTTCTTATTTTAAATGTTGCTTTTGCACATTTATCAAGACCAAATGACATTCTTATATCATCTGAAAAAGTTTTGACAACTTGCAATTGTGCTTTCAGTTCATCTGATGAGCTATTCAGTTTTAAATCATCAACAAAGAGAAGATGAGAAGTCTTTACACTTTGTTGTTTTCTAGGAGGCAAATTGTAGCCATGGCCTAAGCTGCTTAATGGGTAAAGGGCAGGGCAGAATGGCAGCGGTGACAGAGAGTCACCCTGGAATATCCCCCTTTGAATTTTTATCACTGGGATAATAATTTGTCCTTTATCATGCCTTAATTGCAAAGTGGTGTGTTTCGTGGTCACTGTAATGTAGCTGATCAATCTAGGGTGTATCTAATTTTTAAACACTCTTTTATCCATGAATGTGGGATAGTATCAAATGCTTTTTTTGTCGTCAATCCATGCCATACTTAGATTCTTCACCTTTTTACAGTTCTCCACTATGACTTTATTTAACAACAAATGATCCTTTGTTCCATATGACTTTCTTTTATTCCTCTTTTGTTCTACTATCATAATTGAGTTTTCTTCTAAATGACTATAAACTCTGTCGGCATCAATTCCTGTGTATAGTTTACACATCATTGGAAAGCAAGTTATTGGTTGATAATTTTTAGGGTAGCTTGCAGGTTCACTCCTAAGTAGTTGCATTGCTTTTCCTGTTGTTAGCCAGGTTGGTGTCTGTTCAGGGTGTGCATGTAAATAGTTCATACTCATGGATAAATCTTCGTGCAAAGATGTTAATACTTTTAACCAAATGTTAGGTACTGCATCTGGGCCTGGGGTTTTCCAGTTAAGAGACTTTTCTTAACTTTGTTTCAATCTGTCTGGCTGTTACTTCATCCCATTTCATATCCTGTACCTTTAAACTTCTTATTCTTTCTTTTACTTCTATCCATTTAGCATATTTGTTATGTTCCACAGGATCTTCATAGATACTTCTCCAAAATGGATCTATTTCTTCTTTTTTGGCGATCTTTCAATTCCTTTTCCCTTTTTTCCCAATTTTCTATAAAACATTTTTTGGCCATCAATAAATTGTTTATTTTGTACTTTTCCTTTATATTTATCTGCATATCTTAGTTTTTCCACCTGTGCTGAGATTTTTAGTTTATTTGCGATAATGGATGATAGATCCTGGTCTGTTCTAATATTGCGCATTGCTTTTATCACATCTATCTTTCTTAGTATTTTTGTTGATCTGTTCCCTCTTCTATATTCTTCTAACAGTGACACCTCTTGTCTTAACTGCTTTATAGTTTTCTCTATTCGATACTTCCATGATGGTATTCGATTTCTCCCATTCCTTTCCCTCACTACCCTGTGCTCTTGTGGTAGAACTTTAGCAGTTATTAATTTAGCTGCACAGTAATATATCCTGTTTACTTCTGTTATATCACATTGATCTCTGTGGACAGTCCTAATTACTGTGTTCATTTGCTTTATCAGACTTCTTACATTTTGGATTTTATTGACATTCTGCAGTCTATTGCTTTCATTGATCTTAGTATTTCTATCCTATGTCTATTAAATCAAGCAACTCTTCTCTTAACTCATTTTCTTTTAAACTGAGGGCACATTTATTGTTTTCCATTTCCTGTGGGCATTCTATAGAAAGTTCTCTAGCATGTTCCTGTGGCACATTCTCTTCAATTTCATCCTGTGCCATCTGTTGCTCTGTCATATGGGAACTCACTGGCCTATCACTCCTCAATATTGACTGCATCAGTTTCCACAGTTTCCTGTTTCTTTCCCTGCTGTCTAGCTTCAATTGAACATTTACATTGGTTTCCTGTGGAAGGCTGCAAAATATCTTCATATGGCACCTGACCAATTGCTTCCTGTTCCATTGGTTTCCCCTTAATTTGGATGTCCATTGCTCTATCCTGTTGTGGGGCTTTCTTCATTAGATTTTCTACACTAAATCCTTCGCTTCACTGGTATTCCATAACCTCAGTTTCTGTTTTCTTTAACTTCTCCATTACTAACCTCCTTGTCTAGTTTTCCTCTTTGTCTTCTTATTTTTTGAATTGTAAAGTTTTCCATGTCTGGATTCCTTTTCCTGTATTTTTCTTCAAATATCTTTGGTGCTGCTCTTTTTGTATTGATTAGTTTTGCTTTCTCCTTTACATAAATATTACACCATATTAAATCTCTTTTTCTTTCCCATGTCCGTATTTCTTCTTCCGATGTCTCCTGATCTTCCTGCTTCTCCTTACTTTGGGGACTCACTCCATCATGCTGTGATGTAACCTGTGTTAGACTCCCTACTCCAAATCCTTCACTTCGCAGGCACTCCATAACTTCAGCTTCTACTTTTTTAAATTCTGCTTTATTAATCTTCTTTTCTAAATTTCCTTTTTGCGATAGTATTTTTTTTATTGTGAAATTTTCCATATCCAGATGCCTTTGCTTATATTTCTCTTCGAATATCTTTGGGGCTGCCTTCTTTATATTGATTAATTTGCCTTTCTCCTTTGCATAAATATTGCACCATATCAAATCTCTCTCTTTCCCATGTCCACGTTTCTTTTTTATACTTTTCAAAAATCTCTAGGTTTTGTTGTTTATATTTTCACACTTCATCAGATGCTTCTTTTTCCAAAATGATCAAATTGTCTTGATCTATATACTGTTTTTCACAAATATGTTGTATTAATGAATACAAATTTTTATTTGAAGCTTATGACAGTTTTTCTTGTGGAAGTATTTTTCTTTCCTCTAATTTCTCTCAATTGTTTTGTATATCTTGTGTCTGGAAATTCTGGGCTTTTTGCATAATAGTAACAATGCATAATTTCTTTTGTATCCTAAATAGTCTACTTTATTGTTATTATGACTGTTTTTTGGCCTATCAGTTTTTGTGAGCTTTGTGGACTACTACTACTACTACTACAACAGGGGGAATATCCTCCCCCTGGGCCTGGCTTGGCCCTAAGAATGTTTCTGTATTTTGAGGATTCTACACTGTCATCTTTTCTAGTCCTTGCACCAGTGTGCCTACCAGGATTGGGCACTTTTTTTATCCTGGGTCTTGAGCACCCAGCTCTCTTTTTTTTTTAATTTTTAACCTAATTCTGTCCATGATATATGCTATATAAATACAGTGTATATGTCAGTTTTGTCTTGGTGAGATTTTGTGAAAAACAGGGTCCACCTCGCAAAGGTACTCACCGAGACTTGAGGATGAATTCAGTTTCAGTAAAAATACTCTCCTTTACTTGCTGACATAATCATTTCTCCATTCAGACCCCATCTGCATCTGTATAGGAGAGTAAATGGGCTATCAGTGTGATTACTACAAAATATTTGTTTATTAGCATTGGAGGTAATGGCGGGTGATTCAGAGACATGCAGATTAACTGATAATAAGATCTTCCTCATTGTGGTTAAAGTCATCTCTGAATCACTTTTTCCATGACTGCATAGACCGGACAAACACAGTTGCAGCAGACTTCTCTTAATCTCAGCCATAGTTTTTAAGCTCTATAGTCCATATAATTAGCTACATGGAGTATGGGACAGTGATGAGAACAGTTTTTCATAGCCTTCTAAAGCACTGAATATGTTATTGCTCTCAGTGAAGATTCACAGTATTTGATTGGATGAGTCTATGGGGCCATGATTACAGAATCACCTTTCTGAACAGTCTGTAAGGTTGCTTGCCTGCATATATGTAAGGGAGTAACCAGTAATCATCAAATATATGGTTTCCCAGGAAATGGTGTTAAGTCCTATTCTGTTTTCTGAAGTTCTTAAATGATGTGGTGGAATTGTGTAAAAGTATTTCATCTAGAATTCTGATGATGATGTCCTCCTGCAGTTGAGTAAAGTGAGCAGTTATAAATAGACTTGGGCTATACTATTAAAACTGCTAAAGACTAAGGTAGTACATTTTGCCTCTTATTGCCTGAAGAATGATAGATTTAATCACCTTTAGACTGAAAATCCTACAGGCCTTTTTGTCAAGAGTGTCTCTGAACTTGGACTATTGAAAGATGCTGTTTCTCTTATAAAGAAGGCTCATGGAAATGCTGACACCTTTTTCTGCCTGCCTTTCTTTCATACCCCTGAATCTTGGGTGACTGAATATTGAAACTAGTGTTTAAATATACTTTGCCAATCTGACACACCTCTTTTCAGCAAGAATATGATGGAGGCTGTATTTCAAGGTGACCACTTTTATATTTGACCGCTGTTCTTGTTTATTATCACAACCTGGCATACCTCTCATCTTCTTCACATTTAGTGAAGTGGCCCAGTTTTAAATAGAAAATCTGCATCTGTTCTGCTTCTCTGATTTCACAAAAGACAGCTCCAATTTCTTCTCTCTGAATGGCTTGATTATAGAGTCAGTGAAAGAGGACTTCTTGGAACTGGTCATGATCAAAATGGACCAGTAATGGACAAGACTGCAATTTAGCAATAGAGCAGCCTTTTACAAAAAGCTGACACCGGACAGCGCTGAAGATGTCACAGTGTTTAGTGTAGTTCTGGTAAATTACTAATTTATTTGTGTGTGTCTGTGTGTGTGCGTGCATGCGTACTTGGGCAGAGTGCAAAGTTCTGCCTCTCAACTATCCCTGATTTGGCAGTACATCCTTGAGTTTGCCTCATACTTTTGCTATGTACGTCATAATATTTTTCTTTACTAGTAAATCACTGAGGATTATAATCAGTCAATAATACCATTCATTATACGTTTACACTTCTTATTGATCAGAAAATGCATGTCAATGAAAAAGCTTCATTGTTACATTTTTAAATGAAGTACAGCTGTCTGGTAGTTAGCACAGCAGATTAAGGATCTGATTTCTTAATGGCACTTCCTGTAGTCAGCTGTACACAGTTTGATTCTTTCCACCTTCACTTGCCTGCTCTACAGTGCTCCCAGGTCCCTTTCTGGGCTTTTGTTCTCTAATTATTTCTGGCTTTCTGTAGAGTTATTGTCAAAGAAACTGAGGGGTACTTTGTTATGCTCCTGGTAAAATCTTTGTACTCTACACTAAATGATAATAGGTGTGTGTGTTTCTGATTTTAGATTTCTAAGTATATAAGAACAATATTTAAAATCTGTTCCTGATTTTGGGGCTAGGTCCGTGATTTTTGAGCTAAGAAGTTGAAAGGACCGAGTGGGGTGCAATTGGTTTCAATGAATGTTTTTTACAGTATTTATTCATTTATTTCATCTCAAGTAGATGTCTAATATATATAGTCATACAAATGGTTGTAATTGATTGTCACATATGTTCATAGGTTCATAGGTTCATAGGTTTATACTAGGCTATCTGCCCTAAGGCATTTATAAGCCTAGCCCAAATTTTGTGGCTTACGCCACCCCTTATATGAAAAAATACTGTGCCCATTAGTTTGTTGTGCCTCTGTCCAGCAGTGACACAGAGATGATTCCTGGGGTAAACCTACGATCTCCCATCCACAGGTCTAGATTTCTCTTGAACAGAGTCAGCGAGGTGCTCTGCCTCACATGGACCGGGATTTTATTCCACAGCATAGGGAGTCTCTGAGTGATAAATCTATCCCTCCAGCACGCCCTATTTATATCCGTGCTAAGGTTTAAGTCGCTTGCTCTAGTGGTTTTGGTGGATTTGGATTTTTGAGGTGGAGCATGTCCATTAATTCCGGGTTGGACATGGCCTTGTATGTCAGGCACATGTCACCTCTGAGCAGACGGTATGCGACTGAATAGAGCTGGAGTTTCTTCAATCTGGCAGCATATGACAGATTTTGGAGTCCCTTTATCCTTTTGGTGAGGAACTTTTGGGGTCTCTCCAATTGCTGCAGATGTCGGGTGAGATACATCCCGAATGGGGCATTGTACTCGATCATTGGTCTGATAAGTGAAGAGTACAGGGGAACAATGACCTCACTAGATCTGGATGTGAATCCCTTCATGATCAGGTGGGCAATGTAGAAGGTCTTTCTAACCACTTTAGCAACGTGAGTGTCAAAAGAAAGGCCACTGTCAACCTGGGTCCCCAGGTCCCTGATAACCTCTTCTGTGCTTAGTGGATTGCCACCTATATGGTAGCTTGGGGTTACCTTGTTTTTCCCGAAGGGTATGACTATACATTTTTGGCGTTTAACTTCAGGCCATGGCTCTGGCACCAGCTATCTGTTTCCGTGAGTCCCTTCTGAAGGATATCCGTGTCCGATGCACTTTCCACTATGGCGCCCAGTTTACAGTCGCCTGCAAACTTTGTCAGCCAAAGTCCTCCCATGTTGGCCTGTACTTCTGAGAAGTAGATGCCAAACAATAGGGGGCCAAGGACCGAGCCCTGTGGGACACCACTTGTGACCGGCTTGGAGTCTGACACAGCGCCAGCAACTCTAACCCTGTGGGTTCTGTCCTTAAGCCAGTTTGCAACCCATCTTGTGACATATGGGTTTACATTTAAGCTGGTAAGTTTTTCTACAATACCCGAGTGGGGTATTGTGTCGAAAGCCTTTGCAAGGTCAAGGTAGGCTGTATGGACTGCCTTTCCCTCATCAATGGCCTTGGTGACTGTTTCGAAGGCATGATCTTCCCTTGACAAAGCCAAACTGGGTCGGGTCCAATGTCTGCAAGTCCCCTATATCTTTGTTTATGAGCTCCATTATGATCCTCTCCATAGCTTTGCAGACTAGACTTGTTAAGCTTATGGGGCTGTAATTACCAGGGTCCGTAGAGGCGCCGCCTTTGTGGAGTGGGACCACAGTTGCTGTACGCCACTCCTTGGGCACGTATCCTGTGGTAAGGCTGAGATTAAACAGCTGCCTTATGTGCGGGTTTAATTCCTCATTTAGCTCGTGTAGCACACAGCCGGGGACACCATCCGGTCCCATTGATGCTGTGTTTTTAGCTTTAGAGAGAGCAGCTTTCACCTGCGCATTTGAGATGTCCGGGAGGCTACACTCGGCTGGGATAGTTATCTCTCCTTTGGGGGGGAGAGGAGGGTGAAGTTTGCACTGAACCTGTCTGCCAGTATGTTGACAATGTCTGTGGGTTCAGTGATTTTTGTATCATTTTGGACTAATTCTGAGCATATCTGGGAGTTTCCACCCAGGTTCCTAACATAGCTGAAAAAGGCCTTATGATTGTCCTTTGAATCCATGGCAATTTTTCTCTCAAAATTGGCCTTAGTTGATTTTATGAGTGCTCGTATTTTTTTACTAATAATGATCAGGGGTGACTTCCCTTTTATGGATTTTGTTCTATCATGTAATAGCTTTCTCCTCTTATTGTAAAGTTTGTTAATGGCTAGGGTCCACCAGACTGGACGTTTGCCTTTTGTGGAAAGAGTCTTGGTTTTATTTGGGATTGCCTGATCCATGCAGTCCTGG
Source organism: Protopterus annectens (assembly GCF_019279795.1). Taxonomy (NCBI): domain Eukaryota; kingdom Metazoa; phylum Chordata; order Ceratodontiformes; family Protopteridae; genus Protopterus; species Protopterus annectens. The sequence continues at coordinate 424,017,061 of NC_056751.1, forward strand.
AGGTGTTCATAGAAGGCATTTGTAAGGGCTTCCGCAGCTTGGGTTGTACTTTCCTCTGGCTCAGGGGCCTTGAAGGATACCACACCAGTCTTGAGATTGTGTGTGTGTGTGTGTGTGTGTGTGTGTGTGTGTGTGTGTGTGTGTGTGTGTGTGTGTGTGTGTGCATGCGCATATGAATGCATGCAGGCAGAGGCCCTGATTTTGCCTCATTTTGTCTCTAATAAACTTTGTGGATTTCTGGCAAATTGTGGATTGCAATAATAAAATAATGACAGATATGTGATTTTCAGACTTTATATCCTCCAGAAAATGCTTGCTCATGCAAAAAAAAAAAAAAACTGTGATAAGCAACTTTCTAAGTATGTTAGAGCAATATTTAAAATTTGTTCCTGATTTTGGGTATTTGTACCTATTTCTTGAGCTAAGAGGTTGTAAAGATGTGGGAAAGTGAAGGTTGAAGTTTGTCAGACTATATAGTTCCTACAACAGCAAACTGAAATACATTTTCTTCTGAAATGTTTTGATGTTATGCTTGTTTTTATTTAATCTTTCTTATTTTAGCAACAGGAGAAAGATGACTGGTCATATAACAGAGTTTTCTGTTTTTCTGAAATTTTTTCTGGAAGGACTGCCATGTAGTTTTAAATATAGTGCGTTGCATTTTTAGATAGCTGTTTTCCACAACTGCTGTCTGGACAGATAGTTAGGGCAAGGTTATACTGCTCATTTTTCATTTACCTTTAAGTGTCTCAGTTTGCAATGGAAGACTTTTTTTATGCTTTAATCTACTGATTCACGTAAGGAATCTTTAAACTCAAATAGCAGCAGCTAAATTTGCACAAATAACAGCAATTTGGCGAAGTTTACTAGTGATCCAAACACTGTATGTAAATAAATAAATTGTGTATATAACCATAGATGATTTACAGTAACTGATAAGATGTAAAATAATGTCTGCCCAACAAATTGCATATCTAGAGCTAGAAAAACAAAACAGTTCTCTGTTTCCTTTCTTTTAAAATGTCCATTACAGTATGAATTCTCAGAAACCCTAGTAATCCTAATCCAAAATATTGCAAACCTGTATTCTAAGTAATAATGTGTTTAACACCAGCTCTAATATCTAGCTATCTAAAATGAAGAAAGGGATATTGTCTCTTGTCTCAGTGCTGCTCTGTCCTCTCTCACTGGCACTCTGGCACCCAGTTTGCTACTTCAGCAAAGGTTGCCACCATCACAGACAGGATTTATCCATTAACAAAATCTAGAGTTTACACTGGTACCTGTTCATGCAGGACAATATTTATCTGGGCAGTTGTGTTCTTAAAAAAACATCAAAAATGGCAATTGTCCTGCAATATTACAACAAATGAAAACAAATGTGTAATGTTCCTGCTGTAGTTGCATAAGACAAATATTTTGTATCTGAAACACCCTAATATTATATGAAACATCAGAATCAAGCCAACGTCTACAAGTGTGAAATTTTATTTTGGTAAAAAATTATAATCCAGTCCTCTGCACTGGTTGTGAGTATGGTGCGTCATGCAAAATCTTGTATTTACATAAAAAAATATCTCACATTGTGCACTTCAGAAGGTGGCAACCCTAGCAACATCAAGTTGGCTTAAAACTCATATTTCTAGTTGAAAAATAAACCAGCTAGCTAACAGATAGACAGTGTCATATAGTAAGCTACTGGCTTAAAAAGGTGAGTAAAGCTGGATAGGTATGTAGTAAAGCATGTAGCCTGCTTCCCCAGAAAGATACAACATTCGCTCAGAAACTATATTCCCTGCATCTGTCCCAGTGTTAAATTCCACTGCAGTGTTTCCACAGAACAGTAGCCCTGAGTACCCATGCTGGGAAGCATGGATACTCAGTGATTTAGGTATGACCCTGTATTTAAGTTCCTATACATCTGTACTCTTCTTCTTCTGGCCTTTCCCGGTTAGGGGTTGCCACAGCGGATCACCTGTCCGCTCATGATTGGCATTGGAGATTTTACAGTGTCGAGTTGCTAGCCTGGCACCCAACCTTCCACAGAAGGCACACACACATGCACTCACACCTAAGGCTAATTTAGAGTGTCCAATCCACCTACAGCATGTCTTTGGGATGTGGGAGGAAACCGGAGCACCCGGAGGAAACCCACACAACCACAGGGAGGGCATGCAGACTCAGCACAGAAGGCACCCCAGCTGAGGATTGAACCAGGGAATCTCTTGCTGTGAGGCAGCAATGCTAACTAGCATTTTCATGTGAAAATCACCTAACCTACAGTACTAAAGTGTTCTGTGGCATACAACACAAAACCACAATCAACTGATCCAGTAACAGTGGAGTACAATGGTCTACTGTACAACCTGAGAATGACTAATGGCTTATGTTCTACAGAATAAAGGAGGACATGTGAGAAGTGTTTGCTGCCAGGCTGCACTCTTGCAAATCACAGAAGTAAGTCCCAGGCAGAATGAGTCTCAGCAAATATGTTAAACCAGCGCTGCTTCTTAACAACTGATCTGTCAACTAACACAGAGGTCACACACGTAGCACATTATATGTACAGAGGTATTAAAAAAAGTCTGACCTTCCTATAATATGATGGCTCTGTTCATCTGAACTTCAAGTTTCACCCTCCATCACCAAAGTATTGTGTAAAAAGGCTAACCTCCTTTAAAAAGAGGGGATGCCATCCACTGCAGTGTGATGGGTGCTATGGGCTTGTGAGAAAATAATGACATAATAGGATAAAGATAATGACGTTATAGGGCAAAGAGTCAATTGGGAGTAGAGCACAGTATCATGGCCAGAAAAAATATATAACAGTGATAAAGAGGCTTTATTTTCTATAATTACACAGGGGTGTTACAAAGCACCATTTACGTGATTCCAGACTTTAATTCCAGTGGACTAAATTAGCAATACAGCTACAGCAATAGAGCTGAGGATTGTACAGTCTGATTACTGAATAATAGAGCCATTCTTCTCCATACCCACATGTGATGTGAGTGTAGAATAGAATTACTTCTTTATCCTTTTTCTTAACAGACTGTGAAACACCTTTCTTATGTTTAGATTACTTATTGGCTGTGACTGCTACCTACCATAGTCTTCTTGTCTGCCTTCTGAATTGTGTAACCAGTGATTTCAGAATTCCCATCATCCTTTGGTGGTGTCCACTCAATGGAAGCATTGAATCCCCAGACATCAGTAATCTTCACTATCTGTGGGGGTCCAGGCTTTTCTGTAAAGGAGAAGAATCATAAGAAATGCTATTTAATGTAACGTTTCCAATATTCCTTATCTCCTAACAAAGATGAAAAAAGAAAATGCTAATAATCAAGCAGTATCAGTGTCTCTAGGAAAAGATGATTCACCATTAGTAGATATTACAAATATACCTCCATAACTTGTATAGGTTCATATCATGTACTGGAAGACAATGAAGCTAATGTGATTATAAACTGTTTAATGTACTTTTATTACATGTTCCATTAAAGGATCCTGATCTGAAGAATGGGACCATTTAATAACAAGATCCCACTCACCTATTTTTCTTACATATCCTTTTCAGTGATACATAGTAGGCAGACCAATCCTATGCTTCCCTTTTTAGCAATATTCTTAAACATCTCTGTCCATGATTCATAACAGGGAGATGAATCCATGACCCCCATAGTCACTGACAATATGTTATCATCCCCGTCCGCACAATATTGCATTGATTACATAGTTCACTCAGTGGGCAGCCAGTCCCGGCAAGAGTTTTCCTAACCAGTGATGAGATACAGTATATTGGCTGTGATGGCCTGCTTCATCTCCACTATATTTTTATGTCCTGAATCTTTCAGGCACTTGAGGACAGAATAAGCATCTTTTAAGGTCTATCTCAAAAACGTTATACAAGGCTGACAGAGTATTTGTTTATGTTGACAGAAAGGGCTCTTAGCATGATTCTATGAAGAATATAGCAATAACCCACGCCTGGGTGTGGGTAATGCTGGATTTACCCACGGTTGGCGTGGTTTGGTCCCGAGGGCGAAGCCCAAGGGACCAAACAAAGACAACCGTGGGTAAATCCAGCATTACCCGCACCCAGAAGTGGTTATTGTTATTATTAATGACATTATTTAAGAAAAGAAATAATTACTTTTCTTAAATAATGGCATTGTATACGCCTTTGCTGCCCTTCTGCAGCTGTCTGGTGTTCAGCGTAGTTCTGATGTACTGCATGCCTCGCAGTACATCAGAGTTGGGCAAAAGCAACGGAGAACGCAAGATCTCCGTTGCTTTTTACTGTCTCACTATGTTAAATGGGTTTAACATAGTGAGACAGCTTTAAAATAAGCAACGGAGATCTCCGTTGCTTATTTTAAAGCTGTCTCGCTATGTTAAACTCATTTAACATAGCAGACAGGTTTAAAGCAACGGAGATCGCAAGATCTCCGTTGCTTTTACATTGTGTCGCTATGTTAAAGGAGTTTAACATAGCGAGACAGCTTTAAAAAAAGCAACGGAGATCTGCGTTGCTTTTTTTAAACCTGTGTCGCTATGTTAAACTCTTTTAACATAGCGAGACAGTGTTTTATACTAACGGAAAAAGTCCGGGCGACCGGACCTTTTTCCGTTAGTATATTGAGGGATTTACAACGGGCACGCTGGTTGGGCTGGCCAATCAGCGTGCACGTTTTAGAGGAGGCATTGTATAATTCTAAATAATTCTTACTCAATTTCAAGATGAACTGATCATTGTTTTGTCACATCTATACTGAAAGAGTAATTCCTTGTTTCACCTGGGCTTTTTCAGGAATAACTTGCACTTATGTCATACAAGTAATTATTCCTGCTTACATGAAGCACTGCAGAGTTTGTCTGTTTTTAATATCTACCACAGTAAGTCACTTTTACAGTGTTATTAGACATCCTTTTATAGTGTTATTAGACATCCTTTTACAGTGTTATTAGACATCCTGTTTCTGTTGGCTTTAAAGTCATTGCTTGACTTCATTGATGATTCTCTGAGTGATTTCATTTTGGGGAATGATTTATTAGTGAAATATTCTGTGGCTGTAAATGTTTCATGTTGTTTTGTGGGCTTTAATTATGTTAGAATATAACAAATAAGAGAATGCGTGACAGGAAACACCTACCAATGACTTAGTAATTTCCTCAGAAGGGCTAAAAAATCACAACCTAATTCAGTAGCTCACATGTAGTATTTAAAGATGATAGTATCATATCTGCTATTTCTCCTCAGACTTCCAGCACAGAACATTCTCTGAATTAAATGCTGGTTCCAACCTTCTTTTAAGAAAGTTTACTTAATTATTATTAAAACTTAAGTTTGATATTTTAAGCCCTTGCCTCAGTTTCTGCAATGCACACATTTAATTGTAAGTACTACTGCTATCCAGTGTTTACTAAAGTTAGTGATTCAAAGTGGTTTGACTTTAAAACTCCACTGCCAATCATAAGTGGACAGGTGATCCGCTGTGGCGACCCCTAACCGGGAAACGCCGAAAGAAGAAGAAGAACATCTAGAATTATGAATGGGTGATAGTGAAATGTCCAGGTAGAAGGAAATGTTCTACACATTTTCTAGAAGTAAGCGGACAGAACTGTGAGCTTGCCTTTCTACACAAAAACTTAAATTCCTTGGGGATATGATGTTTGAGCACCAAAGGTCTTTCCTCCGTGGTTCAGGGGTACTGAAACTGTATTCTCCTTTCCTTGCAGTGCTTATGCTACTGTAAATGTTTAATTTACATATAAATATATCACTATATTCCCTTAGTTGCTCCTCAGAGCCCAGATCATGGCTGGAAAGGGTCTACAGACCAGACCACCAACTTAAATAGCAATCGGTCAATCAACCAATCAACCATTAAATAAATACCGAGGGATATTATGGTGGATATGAGAGTTGTGAGAAAGAATTCAAGTCCCAGTCCTTTTTTGCTCGAGAGAACTCCCACCACTAAGACAGCTAAAAATAAAGTTGCTGAACAGAAGGATACCTTTACTTCTTTAAACATATCATGCTAGTGGTATAGCCATCAGCTTTTTTGGAGGATTTTTTTCCTTTATTGCCTACCAACCATCAACTTGCTGACAATAAGGTTCAGTCCATTCTTTCCTCTATAAAGCAGAAGAAGCTGATCACAGGAGACTGCCGGCCAAATAGGTACCATTGTTTTGCTTAAAATGACCCTATCCTGTCATGGCTGAGGTACTTATTGACTTGCACAAGAGCTGCAATGCTTTCCCCTCTGTGGCATCTTGCATGCTCCAGTGTACACTTGCAGGGAGGCTGCTGTCTATTACAGTTTGTCAGAGCCATAAACACACATCCTTAATCCATATGCTGCTCTCCAAACTCATACTTCATAGTGGAAGTCACTGTCACAAAACAAACAGATTGCCTCACTCCCTTCAGCCAGCATCAGCCACTCACTCCAACACCTTCACTGCTTGGCTCATCTAGAAATCAGGATGCTAATCAGGTCCTAGTTCTCTGGCTCGTACTCAAGGTTTCCTTCATCTACATCACAGACCTGATATACAGCCATCTGACTTTAAAGCTCTTTGTATTTATGACCACCTAGCAGAAAGCTGTAAATGAACGAATGATTTCCCCTGCTGTAGATATTATTGACCCCAAAGCAAAGGAAGCTGTCTATAGTGCTTAATCAATATATACATATATGGGTGTAGGACACCCAATCAAATGGACACAATGTCAACACCTGTTTGTTTGACACTATTTGGTCAACGTAGACAGATGATTGACAGGTGTGCGAGATTAATAATCCCAAGTACACGAATATTCCCTTTCCCTGGGGGACTGTACAGTCTCAAGAGTTAATATATATAATTAGGAGGAGGTGTGGGGTGCAGGGAAGCTTGCCCCCTGCAAAAAAATCTTGCTGTTGATTTAGTCTGCTTCAGGGTAATTCCCAAAGCATGTGCATAACATGTCAATATTTGTTAATTAAACATTTACATCAATCTCCTGGCTGTTAGCATTGTATCCATTAGATCAGGTGTCCCACCCTACACACACATGTGTGTGTGTGTGTGTGTGTGTGTGTGTGTGTGTGTGTGTGTGTAAAGGTCTGTACCATACGGGCTTCTCTGCTGTAAAATCAAACATGGCTTCTGTGATAGACATGAGGCGGGTTTGATTTCAAAGGTTAGCTTTATAAAGAAAATATTCATAGATTATAGGCTCATAGATAAGTACTAGGCTTGTTGCGCTTGCAGGCCATTTTAAGCCTAGCCAATTTCCCATTTGGTGCTTGATGTTAGATTGGCCTTATCCATTCCACAGTCGATAATTCTATATTAACCCTAGTGAGAGTAATTGGGTTCATACCATGTATAATCTGAGGGAACCCATGCATGGAATAAAGCATTTAGGAGCTGCCGCTGTCCAGTAGTTATATAGGAGGAAGTCCTGGGATACACTTTCTGTTTCTCATCTATTGATCCAAATTGTGCTTGAATATGGACATGGATGAGCTTTGTTTTACGTGGACGATGAGTCTGTTCCAGAGCAGCAGTATACTCTGTGAGATAAACCTCTCAGGCAAAACTGTTCTGTTGATATTGCAGAAGAGGTTTAGATCCTTAGATCAAATATTTCTGATGCCCTTTGACTTGCTGATGTGCAGGAAATCTATCAGTACTGGGTCAGAGGATGTCTTGTATGCCAGACACAGGTCACTTCTTAACAGTCGCTTGATACAAAATATAATGACAGAGATTTGAGTTGTTCATCTAAGAAATATTGTTTAGGCCTCACATCCTTTTAGTAAGGTGTGTCTGTGGGTATTCCAGTTGTTGCATGTGTCAGGAGTGGTACACACCAAAGGGGGCATTATACTCAGTGATTGGCCTGGTGAGGACTGAGTAAAGGTCTTTCAGCATCTCCTGTTATGCGTCGCCACAGCAGATCACTGGTCCACAGATTTATTGGCAGTGGAGTGTTTACAGTGTCGAACTGAAAGCCCGATGCCCAACCTTCACAGAAGGCACACACACACACACACGCACACACTTACTGCATGTCTTTAAAACTCATTCGACTTTAGGGAGAATATGCAAACTTCTCAAAGAAGGTGATCCAGCTGAGAATCGAACCAGAGAACCTCTTGCTGTGAGGCGACAATGCTAACCACTGCACCACCATGGCTACATCTGGTGGGGACTGAGTGAAAGAGAAAATGATATCCTTTGATCTAGACACAGTCCCTTTGTTTATAAACTGAGCAATATAGAAGGACTTTCTTATAGCAATGGACACATGTTGGTTGAATGTTAGATTACTGTCCACATTGGTTCCCAAATTCTAAACAACTGGGTCAACTCCTAGGGATGTTTTGTTAATCTGGTGGTTTCCTAGGGTAGATAACTTTCCAAAGGATACAGTAATGACTTTTCTGGCATTTAGTTTCCGTCCATGATTTTGTTACCAGTTGTTTATGTGAGACAAGCATTTCTGCAGGATGGCTGAATCATTTAAGGATTTAGTGGCTGCTCCTAGCTTGCAGTCATCTGCAAACTTAGTCAGCCATAGACATTTGGTCTTGGCTTTTACTTCAGAGAAATAGATGCCAAACAGGACAGGCACCAAAACAGAACCTTGGGGGTCTCTACCAGTGACTGGTCTCTTTGTGGAGCTAATTTCCCTTATTTTGATTTCCTGCATCCTCTCTGTGAGCTGGTTGGTAATCGAATGGTTTCTGCAAAGATTAGGACTTTTCAGTTTCTCATGGTCTTCTGTTTTGTCCAGAGGAAGCTATACTGACAAAGGATTGGAAGACAGATTCAGATGAAGGAGAATCTGTAAAAGTATTTGCATGCTTTGATGTAGTCCTCTTCTGCTACTACTTACTGTACTGGGATAGGCAAGCAGCCTCTCCTTTTCAGAAGGATGGGTGTATCTAGTCCATGTGATATAATTGCATCTGCCTGAAGATAGAAGACATTGATTGCCTAAAAATAAAACTTTTTGGATTTCATTTTTTTAATTATTTATTAGTTTATACTCTTACTTAGATATTTACTTGCTCTCAGTTTGGTTAGGTAATATTGGATGTAAACTGCCCTAGACAGGCCTTGATATTTCATTTTATTACCAGGTGTAGCTCTCTTTGTGATCCTGGGTTGTTGCTGAGTTGCTTAATCTCTGAGCTACCAGTATGTACTTGCTACCAGTTTGCTATAGTTTGACTTTATATTGTGATTTGAATATTTACTTGTAATTTGGTTTTGCATTGTTAGTTTTAAACTGTCCTAAATGGGTTTTGTTATTTAATCTACATTATCAATGCCGTCCTAAATGGGTTTTGTTATTTAATTTACATTATCGGTGTTGAAGCTCTTTGTATAATCCTGGGTTGCCACTGAGTTGCTGAATTAAGAAGCTGCTGAGCCACTGAACTGTAGTATTTATTGATATTTGTTTGCTGGCATGCTTTTTATTTTTAGCAGTTTGTTACAGAGATACTTTATTTTTTTACTTTTGCAACTGTTGCAATTATGTTATAATTCTCTAACAGCAATGCATTGTTGTGCTACTTCAGTATAATTATGCTGCATTGGATTATGAGGGGGATGCCGCATTGGCCTCTATGATTTCTCAGTGGATGTGTCTGTGTTTAGTTGGAACGACTTTGAACTTTTATGGATGCTTTCTGAACTGCTCTTCTTTGTGGGATGTTAACATCATGAAGGATATGGGTTGTAAAGATTTTGCTTCTGTCTGTATACCATGGATTTATTTGCAATGGATTGTTTATGTCTGGAGCCTTTATGGAACCTTTTTTATTCAGATTTCTTGGGACATTTCTGCATGCATTTAGTGGCTTTATTCTCATAATCTGCTGATGTGTAATATTTATTTCAGCATCTTTATTTTTAAATAATACTACATAGCTTGCAATATTTTTTAAAGGTGACTGTAGTAATTTCATTTGCTTCACTCTGATATGTGTTAAATACTTAGAAAATAATCACTATAGTAAATCTGAAGGTGAAGTTTGAAGTACCACAGTTCTTTCTCTAGAGTCAGTCTGAAAGATCCTGCTCCAGTGGTATAAGTGTAAAGGAATGAAGGGGTTGAATGCAGTCCATATCGCAGATGAATCCCCAGTCTGATGTTTTCTGTCATTATGACATTTTTTTTAGTTTTTCTAAATGACTTCTTTAGTATCCATGCTCTGGTGGTGTAAGGATGCCCCCTCTAACAGCTCCAGTTCAAGGTTTCTTTCTCCTTCATTCAGCTTACACTTTAAGATTAGTCACTGAACTGAGTTAGATAATCCAGTTCCTGTCTTTATCCTCATCCAAATGCATAAGGGACTGAAGCTTACACAAGTAGATCCTAGAAGGCAATTGTATGCAAATATTTCCAGAACCAGAGAAATCTGGAAATTATCTCTTCAACTTCTTTACAGTTAATGAGTTAGGTGTTCCTGTAGGAAAGCAAGTGATTTCCAAGTAGTCACTGGCAACTGAGTCTGCAATGATTCCCATGGAAAGCCTCTTCAAAACAGTCCACATAGTTCATTCTCCTAGAACAGCAATGGGTTTCACTGCCTACTCTAGGGAAATTATCTCTGTAGCAATATAAAAAGGTACTGTTTGGTGTACAGTGCACAAAATAGAACAAGCTAGATGCTGCCCCCAGAACGTGATGTATTTTGCTATGACATTTGCACAGGGGATGCACACTGGCGTATCAGCAGAATGTCTGGGTGCTTAGTTTTATAGTCTACCCATGCAGCACTGTGAAGACAGGCATTTGAAGGTGCAGCTGCATGAGGTACTCACCATAAAGGTAAATGATTCCTGTTACCAGAATGGGATCATTTCCTCTTCTCCTTTATGCTCTCAGTTTTTACAGGATTTTTTAATGTACTGAATTTTGTTGCTATATTGGTGTGTGACTCTATTGTATAGTAATACTCATCCCTCTGTGTTCATGCACCATGACAATATGATAGGATTGGGTTGGCCAAGCAAAGATCCTAACTACAAGATAGAAAACTATCACGGTTGTGTTTTATGAATAATGTCTACATCTTTTACTAATTTTTCTTATATTTATCAACCTCCATAATGGTAGTACTTAGTATGGAACAGATTGTAATATCAAAAATCATAAACTAGGATTACTATTCTTTCTGCATGATCTATATCTTAATTTGTCCCTTGTGGCAGAATTATTAAATTGGATATGTTGATGGAGCCTGTGATTTGCTCCACAATAGTTTGCTGTTTTCAAGGCAAAAGCAATTTCTCTATTTATTGCCATAACTGGGAAATTGGTAGGAAATTAACTTTTATTTATTTATTTGTCTGTCTGCCTGTTTGTCTTTATCTGTTTGTCTGAAAGGTGTGTTGGACCACTGGGGATCATTTTAATTATATTATAAATAAGACAAAGATTAGCATAAGCAAGATACGTTTTCCTCCTCCCTTCCATCTGGATATCTCCTCTCTGGCCTCATGATTGCTGCCCATATAACAAGAGCCAGTCTGCATGCCACAGAGTTCCTTGTCAGTGTCACTCTCACTGATTACTTTGGCATCAGCTCCTTCAGTAGTGAGTGAAAGCTGGATGTAAAGCCAATCAACCTGCCAAACATGAACTAAGGATTGCTATGCTGAATATAGGATAACAGACAGGACACAGCTTGGAAGTGGATGATATGATGGTAAAGAGGAGACTGGACATCCTGTGTATTTAAAAGACAAGGTGGAAGGGCAGTACTATAAAGGCACTTGGCTTGGGTACCAGTGTGTACTACTCAGGGGGAGGACAGACTAGAAACACTGTGAGAATTGTAGTGAGGGAGAGTCTTCTGAAGACAGTGAGGGGCATCGTCATAATTAGTGATAGACTCATGGTGACTAGACTCCTGTGAAAAGATAGGGCAATATTCAAAATTTGAGCCTGTGCCTGACAGTGAGTTGTGATGGTGGGGAAAAGAGTTAATTTAGGTAGCAGTCGCAGGACACACTAGATAAAGTGGGAAAACATTTGCTGATGCTGATAATGGGGGAACTGAATGTTCATATCAGGGCAGACTGAACAGGATATGAGGACTGCCTGGATCCACATGAGCTGGACAATTTGAATGAAAAAGTGGCCAGTCTAGACTTTTGTTTGGCAAATGGCTTGAAGATGGCCAACACATGGGGTCAGTTAGCAAGAGAGCTATCCAGAAAATCACATACCAGGGTGGCCAACATGCATGATAGACTTACTCCCAGTAAAGAAAGGGCATTGTAGTAGATACTGTAAAATTATCCCCAAGGAAAAAGTCAGATCACAGCAGAAACCATGGGTGGCCACAATTAGCTGCAAGCAATGGTCAGGGAAAGCTCTAACGTCAAAAGAGACTAGGTTGAAGACTTGGAAGTTGACTGAACTGAAAGCACAAGAGTTCCAGGAAATACTCAGTTCTAGCACTTTAGGAAGAAGAGGAAATATGCAGAGTTGAGGAAGAATGGCAGCATCTGAAAACAGCATGTGTGAGGACCATACAGCAGATATGTGGCTGAGCCAGGCATAGAAATGATGTACATAAAGCTGGTGGTGGAGTGCAGAAGTCCAGGAAGTCATCAAAAGAAAAACGGAGTGCAGGAAAAAGGTAGGAGATAGAAAATGAACTAGGCCAAGAAGGAATACTGGTTGCCTAACAATGAGGCTAAGAGAGCAGTTGCAATATCAAGGCAGAAGGCATCAGAGGCACTCCACCAGCTTTTTGGAAAGTGAAACAGCAGATGGCACAAAGAAACTATATCAGGTTATAAGGCAAAGACAGAAAGATAAAGAAGATAGTCATCAGACACCATTCATAAGGGATGACAGCAACGACCTGCTGACCTGTCCATAGGATATCAAAGGCAGTTAGAAGGAGTAATTCCAACAGCTTCTGAATGAAGAAAACCCCACAGAAACTGCACTGCCCCATACATAGCCTACAATGAAAGAGGAGGAAGAACCCACACTAGAAGAAGTAAGAAGAGCACTAAGGGAAATCAGCAGGTTCAGATGAGGTAAATGCAGAAATGATCAAGATGTTAGGTAAATTAGGGAAGATGTGGCTGCTGAGGGTACACATAGCAGTACAGAGAGAATGGTGTATCCAAGCTCACTGGAGAATAAACAGTCTAATGCCGGTGTACAACAATAAAGGGGCATTCCCAGCTGTGGGCAGTATAGCAGTATCAAACTCATGTCACGTTATATGAAAGTGATGGAGAGGATGATCGATAAATTAATATGCAGATTCGCAGAAAGTAAGATGGTACTTTAATAGTTTTGATTTAGATCATGATACAGCATAACTGACCAAGTATTTACAGATATAGAAAGCAAATATGAAGCGCCCAAGAAAGCTGTTATGGTCAGTCCTGAGATGGTTTGAAGCTCCAGGAACATTGATAGAATTGGTACAGGTTAAGTATAAGGACCGAATGGCACAAGTGCAAATTGTGTTCAGACTCACTGAGGGGTTCCTGGTGGGAGTAGGGATTCTTCATAGTTCAGCTATGAACCCACTTCTGTTCATACTGGTGATGAAGTACATTAGCAAACAGATTATAGGGGACAGGCCAACAAAGCTGCTGCATGCAGTCAATGTGGTGTCACAAGCAGAATCTGAATAAGAACTCTGGCAAATGATAGGGGAATGGATTATAAAACGGAAGATATGGGATGAAACTGAGTACAGAGAAAACAGCTGTCATGGCAACAAAAAAATTAAGACAGAAGGGAACTAAAAAAAAGAAAAAAACAGATAGAAGGGAAAATAGTGTCTGAGATGGGTGGTAGGATGCAGAATGTGGAACAGATGAAGGAATGATAACATTAGTGCAGAAGCCAAAGTAGCTCCAATTGCAGAGAAGGCCAAACAGAACTTATTAAAAAAGTCTGGGCACTTATGCAGGAAAGCAGCAGATGATTTGATGAAGAACATTTGGAAGACACAGGAAGAAGGCAAGAGGAAATGAGGATGTCTAGTAAAGAGATGTATAGATTATATAAATTATGTGAGAGAAGACCTGCAACAATCTGGCATGACTGTCAAAGAAGGTAAGAGAGTGGCATTAAATCAAGAGAGGAGGCAACAGTTGATGCAACTCCCAACCCCGTGTACAAGATGGGAAAGAAGGGGTTAATGATAATAATAATGACCTGCAATATCTGTGGCCTTGATGTCAACCAGTTTGGTGCCAATGTCTGGTAGGATTGAGGTCACTGACATAGAGGAGTTGACCGCAATCACAGTGCCCATGCCATTGGTGCCATTTAAGGTGTTAGTGAAATTATTATCAGATGCCTAAAGCCCAAAGCTACCTGTCTTGGAGTCAGTGTAGTTCACGATGCAGAAGACCAGGATGGAGTGCTCAACTTTTAGTTTCTCACTTGCTATGATCTTCACACTACATGGGCACTCAACACCATGAGACTCAGCACTGTTGTCAGTGAAGAAAGAACAGGCCTCCACACAACACTTACTGTTGACTTGTTAGTCTTATAATCTCACAATGGTATCAGTCTTGTCCCAGACTCCCATGGGTCTGAGCATTTAGCCCCTCCATCTTCTCATCAAATTGAATCTTTCACCTTCATTGCCTACTGTGTGATCTTGAGCAAGTCCGTTAACCAGATAATGTTTTGGGGCAAATGGGAATTTGAACTAGGCTCTGTAATTTTCTACTGGACTGCATGCTTAGTAAGTACCTATAACCCCGTGAATCTGTGGGACATAGGTAGTTACTTGGGCCCAAAATAACTGATTTGGGCAGTCCTGCTTTGGTTCAGAGTACCAGAAACATTGGTAGAATTAGAGCAAGTTATGTATAAGCACCCACTGACTCAAGTACAGACAATGTTTGGTCATACAGAGGAGTTCCCAGTAGGAGTGGATGTACATCAGGGTTCAGCTCTGAGCCCACTGCTGTTCATGCTGACAATGGACTACATTAGCAAACAGGTCAGAGGGGACAGATCAACAAAGTTGCTGTATGCAGACGATGTGGCATTACAGACAGACTCTGAGCAAGAACTTCAACAGAGGATAGGGAAATGGAATACAAAACTAAAGGTTCATGGGGTGAAACTGAGTGCAGATAAGACAGTTGTAATGACAGCAAATGAGGCAAATCAGAAGAAGATGAAAATTGAGATAGAAGGGAAACAGTGGAACAAGTTAACAGCTTCAGCTATCTGGGAGGGGTTGTTAAGGAGAAGGGAAGACTGAACGAGGAGATCAAAGTTAGAATCAGAGGGGCTGCAGCCACCTGGCACAGTGTCAGGGGTAGTGTATGACAGAAGAACACCAAAGAAGCTGAAAAGTAATACGCCTCCCCTACCCCATGCAGAAAATAGGGGGAAAAGGGGGCTGATGATGATGATGATATTGAATTTGCAGATGCCCATGTAATAATCAAGGTTAGTCTTGAAGGATGCGAGGGTATCTTCCTGTTTAATTTATAAGGGCAGTTTATTCCAGAGATGGGGTTAATTTCTGATAATAAATCTGTCCCTTTAGTGCATTTTGTTTATATGTTGGCTGAAATTGAAATCTTTAGAGCTAGTGATACTGGGGCTGTTTGCCTTGTGGAGATGTAGGACATTAAGAAGGGTTTGGCCCTTGATGAAATGGAATGTATATATCTTATGTAAGAGTCTATAAGAGACTGTCTGTAGAAATAGGGCTTCAAGCCTGCCTTGGCCGCTCAGGATTTTTTGACTAGTAATATTCTTGCTTAGGAAATAATGGGGCCTTTCTAACTGTGCAGTGTTTCTGAAGAGGCATTCCTCCCTGTCATATCGTACAGGCGCTCCAGCCACTAGTCAAATTCAGTTCACCTGTATCATAGTCAGAGCTTTATCCTATGTCAAGGAGAATGCATAGAACTAATTGATTTTATCACTGATGTCTATGATTGCTATGTGGTGCCAAACAACAATTGAGATACCTTAAGGAGTTCAGTTACACAATATTGCCCTGATGACAGGAAGAAAGATGAAGACCCTTAGATAGGGAAAATGAATAGGGGTTTAACACAAACAGAAGCGAGTGTGAATGTTTAGAGATGACTTCCATTTTATGGACAGAATATTGACAGAACTAGACTTTGCAATCAGCAAGATATGAGAGATGAAATTTGAGATAGAAGGGAAACAGTGGAACAAGTTAACAGCTTCAGATACCTGGGAGGGGTTGTTAAGGATGCATCCAAGTCCCAGAAAGTGCTGCATTTTATGTTGTATCTAGGAATGACAAACTGCTTCCAGAACTTTCTGTGGAATTATGCACAGTACTCACCCATCAAATGTATAAATTCAGAATGTTCTGAAAGGAAAGGGTCAGAGGACTGCAAACTTGCCTTCAAGGTATCAAAATAATTGAGTAGATCAGATAGGATGGTTACTCAGTTTGGTCTATCTTTGCTTAGTAGATTGACATGTAATGCTTTGTTTTAAACTCTGTGATGGTGCAGAGAGATCCAGAGGATTTGTTTCAAGGTTATTGAATAAAGCTGAATGTGACTACCCATATCTGAATAGAAGCCCTTAGCTTGGTCTAGGGAGTAAAAAAAAGAAAATTACCAGTATTTATTCAGAAGATTTATGCTGATTATGGATTATGAGTCAATGCCAGCTGTTCTTAATGAGGAAAGATGTATTATTGATGATTACAAACATGTTGTAGTGTTGGTCTCTGTTACTAGGTAACCACTCATATGACACTGAATACAAGAAAACAAAGCAACATGGTAATGCTAATAGACCTTTGTTATACTATGTGAAAATACTCAGGGCTTAACAACCACGGATACAGTAGATACATACTGTACATCAGTTATTGCACAGTTACCTATAATAAATGCAACTGTGCAAAGGAAAACCAGAAATTAACCCAGTAATATTAGAAGCATTTAAATTTCTGATTACGCCACTAGATAAAAGTAGCAAATTGTATGTCAAAGGACCTTGCTGTTTTGTTCTAGAGTAGTAATCCAGCTTCGTTATTTTCCAGAATGCTAAGTGTTATACTTGTGGGTACCTGTACAGATGTGGCGTGACACTAATACCCAAATTGAAGACTTATCCAGAAGCTGTGGAGAACGAATCACTGCTAGTGCCCCTGTATCCTAGGGAATGTCTACAGGCATTATGATAGATGTGCTAAACTGTGTATAGGACTAGATCAAAAGGATGCAGTATTAATGTTGGACATGTGATCTGGAGAAGATACATAAATCAGTTAATAAATGTTCAGCAATCCAATGATCTACAGCTGGTTACTAGTTGACATGAGTGTGGAAGAGCCACCAGCAAGATGATGCCATGGAGCTGATACCTGCTGCCACCTTTGTAACAGCCCTCCATAGCCTAACCTCTGCCACCTTTGTAGCAGCCCTCCATATCCTAACTTTAAAAGATGTATGTATGACCAGATCTGTAACAGAAGAAAGATAATTAACAAAACAGTTACAAAAGGAATATTATCATGCAGTTTCACAAACCATGATGGTTGGCAGACTAGACCAGGGGTCATGGACAGTTCCAGACTGCAATGACTGAACAGCTTTCCATTCCAAGAAGGACAGTACACCAAATGTTTGACCATGACTGGTTTCAGGGAGAGATGAGTGAATAGTTTCACATCCCAAGAAGTATGGCATACTGGGTGCTTGGCCATAGATGGGCAGATGATCAAATTCAAGGAATACTACTGACTGGCTAAACCACTGGTGTTCTAGTGTCAGCAGCAGAGAGCATCACTAAAAGGCCTGATCATCTTATTGTTTCATTTCCAAGGGCCACAGAAATGATAAGCTAAGTGCAACGTCTGATTCCTTCAGAGACTAAAACATCGAGGGTGGGAAAATATAGTTTGTTGATTAAGAAACAGTACAAATATTAGCAGAAATAAATTTAGAAACTATTTACAGCAATAAACATTGCTAAGTAACTTGACAAATGTATATGGCCGTACTGTGAGAAACCAAAGAATTAGTCTTACTAAAACTAAATTGAATACTTTGGATTCATGGATGTTAGTTTAGAGATGATGTTTACCTCAGCTAAATGATATCTGCACTATGGAAAGTAATGTGAAACATGTACTTTTATAATTAATGACGTCTTTGACTCATACTTGAGTTGTTCTCTTACCCTAGATTGAAATGTAAAAGGGGTGGAAGGTAGCACATGTGATAGTTTACAAATTAGTCAGTGGCCAAGCTGAACATCAGCTACTGTAGGTAAAACACAGCCAGTCATACCTTGGGTCTCTATGTGCACATTAATGCTTTACAGTCATATGTACGTTTAGGCAAACATACATCAGCTGTTAGTGCAGGTATGTTTAGAAAAGACAGAATACTGTAGAGTTCTTAAAGTTTAACATGAATAAAGCAGTGAGGTCTGATTGGACATACTTCAAACATGCTAAGACTAGGCTCAGTGACACTGTCTGTCATCTCTTCCAGCAAAACAAGTGAGCATAAACAGTACTTGCAACTTTGACTTGATGCGTTTCCCCCTGCATGAAAATTGAGTAGGGAAAGGCAGAAAACAGTTAAGCTGTTAGTCTGGTCTAAATGGTTTGGGAAATAAGAAATAATGGAATCAGTGTAAAAAGAAAATACCTCCTTAATAATTCATTGAAGATTTAATGTGTGAGAGTCACTGAGCCTTACAACTTTCTTAGAGTGAGTGGCAGAGATAAAAGGTTTGAGAAGATGCATAGATATGGCATAGATATCCAGGATGGCTAAAGATGTGGGCTTAGGCACCTAACTGCCTAGCAGACGTGAGGCTGTGTTCTATAAAAAAAAAAAAAAAAAAAAAATATATATATATATATATGCTCGACTGAGCAAACGACTGAAATCCAAACGGGTGGGCATAATTGAGCGAAAGTGCTTTTCACCGAAGAAGCACTTTCGCGTAAGTATGACTGTTGCTGAGGCTGTACTATGGTGCAGGTAAGGGAAATTTCCCTTTTGTCCACTGTAGTGCGGTCTCGGAGGGAGAATACTAAAGTAAGGAGTGTGTGGGGGTGCAGGGGGGTGAAGCCCCCCTGCTAAAATGTAAATGTAGTGTTTTTTTTTTTGTCACACGCTTTAACGAAAGCACTTTTTCGATAAAAGTGCTTTCATTAAAGTGTGTTTGGGTTTTATGGATTCGGACATTTGCTCAGTCAAGCAAACGTCCTAGATCCATATATATATATATATATATATATGTATATGTTTACTGTTTAATATAATAGTGTGTACAAACTGCTCATCCTTTCAGTAAAACACTAGACTTTTAAAAATGATAGCAGTGAGGCAGAAAGAGGAGCACTTTCTCACTGTTTCAGAATAAAAGGCCTTTGTAGGTAATGATTTGAAATATTGGGACCCACTAGACTGAGCTCCAAAACACGGTGACTGAATGGCTGAAAAAACAGACTTACTAAGTCCAGTATGGCCATTTCTAAGGATATTCCCTTTTCTCAGAGGTATGGCGATCTTGGAATTAGCATATATAAGTTTGGGGTTGTGGGGATTTTGCCCCTCCAGATGGGGGCACAACAAGGCTTGTCCCTCTGCAAAAAGAAGTTTAAAGGAGAAGAGGGATGTTTGAGATTCGCTCATCTGGATTTTCGATCGTCTTTTTTTTTTGGTGCGTCGGCACTCAGCATTTGGAGTGCCAACATTTCAATAGGGAGCAAGTCTTTATATTGCAGTTACCATGTAATTAATGGCAATATTCTTTGTATAAGCTTACCCGACTGACTAATTTATTAATGTATGTACTTTTAAACAGGTCTACCTTTTTGCACAAAATTAGTAAATCTAGGAAGTTAAGGCTGAGTCTGAGGGCAAATATTGTGCCATGTCTAAATCACAGCAGTCAAATTTATGCTGTAGTGTTTAGTTCAAGGACTTAACTTCCTTAATGTTACATCTAAGAATGCAGAAGATGTGGATGGAAGATGTATTTTTTCGGGTACTAATCTAAACTGAGACCATTATCCAAGCAGGGAAGTAATGGTAAAAAAAAAAAACGAATTACCAACTCAGAGGAATACATTCACAGCTGTGAAGAGATGTTAGTAACAACAGAAATAAAATGAGTAAGAACATTAGGAAGCCATGCCAGATAATTTTAAGTAGGTGAGAAAAGTAAGAAGGCAAAACAAAAATAGTAGAGGGAGCTTACATTTGCAGCATACAGGGATAAAGCCCTGACTATGGTCAAGGCAATATGGGTTTAGTTCTTAGCTTGGCTGCTTGAATGGATGGGTGTGTCCTTCCTGAGGGATGGTGGGAAGGGGCACATATGAGGGAACACTAGCATGCCATTTTGTCTGCTGAAGACTGGGGAGTCAGCAGAGGTTACTGCTGCCTGGAGTTGGGTTGGCATCTGGCTGATGTCAAGCTACTTGTGGAAGTGAGGGAGCAGGCATTGCATTTCTTACCACAGGTTGTCAATGATTTGCATATGCAAGGTGTGAGAAATTCACTAAAAACACTCCCTGGCAGAAGTATAATGCTACACCAGGTTCCTAAGTCTCCTCTCTGACCCTGAGAATGGGTCAGAGAGAGTCTGGGAGCATACCTACAAACTCTGTTAAGCAGAGGCATGGACAATTGATTCAGCCAACTGAAGTCAATGGGAAACAGTATTATGACATAAAAACCCAGGGGAAAAACAGATAAACAGAATATATGGACGCCTGATTTTGTGATGCATGAAATATCTTGTACTATAAGATTAGGGAATCCAGTTTATGAATTGTGACAGTCATCGCAAAATTTATTCCTGAAACCTATAGTGCAAGATATTTCATGTATCTCACAGCAGACCTCATGTGTTCCACATACATGTATGCATATGTAAGTAATTATTTATATATTTTTGTTGGTAATGGTCTCACAGTCAAAGTCTCATAAAGATGTTTCAGTCATCTGGGAATAGACAGTCATGTGTCAGATCATATTCCGTTTCTACTCATTCAAGGAATTGTTTATTTCTGGTCTCATACTACATTATACCCAAACATCGAAAACTAAACCTGCAATGTGTGACACAAGGTTTATGTTGGAAGAGGTGTGGCAAAGGCTGGTCTTGGTGCTTCATTTGTCTGCACTGCTTTAGATTTTCCATACATATGGATTAAATGAACACCACTTACCCACAATGCGGATCTTGACATTAGCTGTATCCGCCATATTCTCAACTTGTACAGACACTGTATAGGTGCCGGAGTGATGCCTCTCAGCTGAACGGATAAACAGGATACTGTCAAAGTCTGTGCTTCTTACATTAATCTCCTTGGCATCTAGAGGTTTTCCATCCTTCTGCCATGATACATGAGGCCGTGGTTTGCCCTGTGTAAACAGACAGCTTATGTCAAAGCAGACATAGGTAAGAATCAGAAAATGCTTCATCTAACAATGGAAATTTGCAGGACTGATCTTTAGCATTCTGAACTAGCCATCACAACAGGAAATACTTGCATCTATTGAAGGATAAAGCAATTGGAGTTACAGGTTTATCAAATATATACAGTTAAAGCTTTAAAAATTATTTTAACAAAGTTAATATTTTCTTTTTTAAGCTACATATTTGAAAGTAAAAGCAATAAATCTGCTTTATGAGGATGACGGACAGAGAGAGAAAGTGGGAGAAAGAGGAAGAAAACAAGATAGGGGAGGGGAACAAAAATCTATAGTGCTTATACAAAATTAATGAAACTGGAAGGACCAGAAATCAAGAAGAGGATGGAATAATGCTAATCTCATATTTGTCAGAACTGTAGGTACTGTGGATAAAAAACATTTTCTGAGATCACATATATGTTGGGCATACCAAATTAGACCATAAGGGGGCCAAGACACAATATCTCTTCTCCATATTCAGTACCTGCACAACTCAATTCAGGTGTAAATTAGTATTCTGTAATCCTTCAAAAACATATTTAAACAAGTTAAATGTAATTTATTGGTTGGTTAACTGAGTAAATAACATAGTCGTTCACTGACCCTTTTCAGGCATGATGTAGACCTTGAGGTAAGAATTAATGCAGCATATGTAATCAGTTTACTGTAGCTAGTGATGCAGTGGTTAGTGGTAGCAGTTCTCAGTAATTGGTTGTCTAGTGCAGAAGCTGCCTGAGTCCATTGTGTAGAGTCTCTACATCCTTCCAGTGTCCCTGTGTGTTTTGTTAGTGTCCAGTCTCCTTTCATATGTGAAAGGCACAATTACAGTTGAAGTGGCTATCCTCTAAATTGCTTGTGTGTGCGTGTGTGCGTGTGTGTGTGTGTGTGTGTGTGTGTGTGTGTGTGTGTGTGTGTGTGTGTGTGTGTGTGTGTGTGTGTGTGTGTGTGTGTGTGTGTGTGTGTGTGTGTGTGTGTGTGTGTGTGTCTGTGTGTGTGTGTGTGTGTCTGTGTGTGTGTGTGTGTGTGTGTGTGTGTGTGTGTGTGTGTGTGTGTGTGTGTGTGTGTGTGTGTCTGTGTGTGTGTGTGTGTGTGTGTGTGTGTTTCTGTCTGCATTCTGTTATGAGCTGGCATCCCATCTAGGACTCATTCTCTGCCTTATCTCCATTGCTTGCTGGAATGGGTCCCAGTTTGCCTGTGACTAAAGTAAGTTTCAGAAAATGAGTAAAATGACTAGCTTGATTTTGGGAAGTAAGAAGAAACTAAATCTCCTTCTCTTGATCATGGTTGAACCCCGGCTGCCATCACCCCTCTGTGGTAATGTACAGCTTTCTGCATATTAGCACTAATAGCTATCTATTTTCTTGATAAATGTTATAATTAGGTAAGAGTAGGCATGGAAATGCTATGGCTTATGTTTGTTCACACCTAAGGTCACTGTATCAAACCTTTTGCATTCAAATGTATAACATATAGAACATCAAAGAAAATGGTAAACAGGAAAATATGTGATCTGATGCTGTCAATCTTCACTCAGTCCTTAACAGTGGGTTCAGTCCCGAACTTTGGAACTGAGACAGCTGTTTACTTCAGCTCGCTCTCCAAACTCTCATGCCAGGCTCTACCCATAATGCTCCTCACAGAGATTACCTCAGATCTCATTTGCTGCTTCGCAGACCAGAAGCGTTCATTCCTTCTCTCAAGCCTTGGCATATTTTTTCTGTGAGTATTGTCTAATTTATACACTTCCGTCTCTTTATAACTCTATATTTCTACCCTCTCCTCCCTTTCTTATCGCAGCTAATTTTTTCCCTCTTGCCTTTCTTTTACTGTTGGTAGACTATCCAGTACCATCATTGGTACTCTTTCCTCTCTCTCTCTCTTTGTTTACCGTTTTTCAGTATTCTCACATATCATCATTGGTATTTTAAAAAGCTTTCTTTTTGTTATATTTCTGTCACTCTCTTCTGTAACGTATTTGCTGACAATCTCTTCTGGTCTGAACAACAGGAAAAACTTTCTCCTTCTAAACCCACTAAAGGCACCTCTGTGTTTAAGAGGTGTAAAAAATGTGAGGGCAAAATACCCAATTCAGATGAGCATACTCTGTGTGTGTACTGCATTGGAAAAATTAATTTACAGGAAAACTGCAATTTCTCACGAGTTTTCAACCCAAACTGTGACAGAAAAAAAGAATAAACTAATTCTGAAAAGACTCCTTAAATCCAGATTTGACAAGGCCATTTCTGAGTCCAGGACCGAAGCTAGCACTTCTTCATCTTCTTTACCTGCTTCAAAGAAAAGGCCTTCCTCATTTCCAAGGTCCTTGGAACAGTCAAGGAAAATACCAAAAATTTCCATGGTACTGAAGAGTTCATTGGCATCAGAGAATCTGACTGGAACTACTTGTAAATTGGCTTCGGAGTTGACAGCTTCTTTGACACCTACTGATACATTGGTACTGAAGCAATTAGTGCTGCCTACACTCCCAAGAATGTCATATTTCCCATCTGTGGACCCTTTTAAAGACACTTCTTTTGTGGAAGTGAGATCCCCTAAATCTCTTTCCACTGCATCTGTTTGATCTACTAAGAGTCTCTCAGAGGCAGACATCATGAGACTGGTGGATCAGCTGCTGGTGGCAATGGGATTGTCCTCAGTTCTGAGCCATACTGATGTTGGGAGCTTACATCTTATGACACCCCATACCCTCCTCCTCCAACTCTTGCTGAGCCTTTGGAGCCCTCGATCCTGACACTCCTGGCTCCAACTGTCTCTGTTCTGGTAGTATCTTCATCTCCAGTTCTGAGAACCACTTTGAATACCTCTGATCTTTTGGCACTGGAGACCTCCTGGGGTCGAGATTCTCTGGTCGGGTCTGAGATACATGGTACCTTTTTGGTTCCTTTGAAACCATCCACGTCTCTTGGCGCCTCTGCCTTTGTAGAATCAACCAAGGCTTCTGTATGAGGGCTGCCTCTTCGGTGTGAGGTGTGACCCTGGTTCTGAAGGAATCTATTTCGGTTCTGGGCTCCCATCCCTCTACAGGGGCCAGCCTTTCAGATTATGGAGAAGGCATTGTCTATTGGAGACTCACAGCCCTTGCCATCCCTGTTGGGACAGATTTCTGTATCTCCTCAACCTGAGCTACCATCAGTCTCATCCCCAGGACAGAGGGCACAAAAGTCTCAGGTAACACCTACCTTAGTAGTCTCCTCTTTGGATACTTCCCCAGATCATCTCCCCGAGGAACAGCCTGTGAAAAGAAAGTGCAAGAGGAAGCACTTAGACTCTCTGAAGAGTCTTTCACTGAAGATATTGATTTTGATGAAGGGGAACATTCACCCAGGTCATTCCCTGATGGTGTTTCCTTCAGGGACATCCTAGAACTCCTAAAACAGAGGGGTGGCTGGTCTTCCTTCCAACCTTCCTCAGAGGAATCAGTATACCTGGAGGCTTTTTGTGCCCAACTGTCTTCTTCATGGCTCTCTCCACCTGCTGATGATCTCATTAAACTGATTGCTCAGTGGGAGTGGAAGATGCCTGATGCTATAGAGCCAGTCCCTAAAAGACCTGATCAAGTATTATCAGCCCCTAAGGAGGAACCGCATTGGGCCAAAGGAATTTCTATTGACTCCATGGCGGTAGCGACAGCCACCAGAAAGGAACTCGCCAAGGAAAGTCCTACTATCCATCCTCCTAAAAAGGAGTCTAGGACTTTGGATAGATTTGGGAAGTGTGTTTATGCTTCATTGACATTTGATCTAAGGTCCTTGAATTATATGGTGCACTTTACAAGACTACAAAGGGATCTGATCAAGGAGCTTTTGGATACCCTCGAAGGTGCAGTGGCTGAAGGGGAATGAGATAAAGTTGGTTCTTAGCTTGCAAGCCTAGAAGCAGTTTCTAACTTATCCATGAGGCTTGGTGCCCATGCAACTGAAGGGATGACTAGGGCAGCAGGTTCAGGCATAGCCATTAGAAGGCATTCCTGGATGCACTTGTGCGACTTTGTGGAGCCATTTAAAGCATCATTCATCAATGCTCTGGTGGATCTTCCCTGTTTGGACCCAAGGTAAAAGATACCCTAGCCAGATGAGAAAGGGACGGTAAGACCCTTCCTGTCATTGGCGTATGTTTCTCCACTCCTCAGAGACTGTACTCTAGGAACCAGAGGAATGGGAGACTATGGTTTAAAAAATCCAAAGGGCCTTTCCAGGATTCACGAGCAAAGACTTCTCCCAAGCAGAGGGGGAAGCAATGGAAGAAGCTGCCCTAGAGGCAGAAATAGACAGCAAAACCAGGGATCCAGAGAGAACTTGCCTGGAGCTTTCTACCAGCATCCCTGAATGGGTGCCTGATTGCCCACCTCTGGAGGCAGTCGAGGGACAGCTTTCTCTGCACCAATCTGCCTGGCAAATGTTAATACCGGATAAATGGGTCAGGGAATTATATCCAAAGATTACCAAATTCCTCTAGCACAACCCCAAAACCCCAGGAAAAACTCCCAGATGTACCACCCAGTCTCAGGGAAGCAGCAGTTCTAGAAATTCACAAACTACTAAGCAAAAGAGTCATTCAGGAAGTCCCACCAGACCAGAAAGGATCTGGATTTTACTTAAGATTCTTTTTAGTGCCCAAGAAAACAGGGGACTGGAGACCCATCTTGGATCTCTGCCAGTTCAACAAGGCAGTTCAACAAACTAAATTCTGGATGGTCATGACTGAGTCAATACTTTCATTCATGGAAAAAGATGAGTGGATGTGCTCTATCGACCTCCAACATGCTTATTACCACATAAAAATAGAAAAGATCTCCAGGAGGTTTTTGCACTTCTGGCTGGGAGACAGTCATTTCTAATTCAGAGCACTGCCCTTTGGACTCACCACACCTCCCAGTGTGTTTACTAAATGCATGGCAGTGATGGCAGCTTATTTAAGACTGCAAGGGTTTAGAGTATTTCCATATCTTGATGACTGGCTTCTCACTGGTACCACCAGGTGTCAGTTAGAACAGGCAAGAGATTACACCATACATCTCTGTATATCTTTAGGAATAACTATAAACTTTGAAAAGTCCACACTTCAACCCACTCAACAACTGGATTTCTTTGGAGCTCACTTAGACATTGTCTCAGGAATTGCATCTCTCCCTCCAGAAAGATCCCAGGTCGGTCAATTACTATGCAACAACAAGGTCCCAGCAAAATTAGTTCTTCAAACATTAGGCTCCATGGCAGCAGAAATCACTCTAGTTCCTTTGGCAAGGTATCACATGTGGATATTGCAATGGCTACTAGCATCCCAATGGTGTCTCATACACCAGCGAATGTCTCAGCCAGTTCTGATTACCAATCATTGTAAGCATGACCTGTTGTGGTGGCTACATTCCAGCCAGGTTCTCGGTCTTCCCTTCATTCTTCCCCAACTCAAAACCACAGTGACCACGGATGCTTCCCAAACAGGGTGGGGGGCATTATTTGGGAAGGACATTCCAAGGCACGTTGCCCCAGTTGGAGACCAACTTGCACATCAGTGTACTAGAGATGAGGGCAGAGCTGTTAGCATTGCAAGCATTCCAAGATGTCCTCCCTGTAGGAACAGTAGCAATTCAGGTGGACAACATGTCAGTAGTCTGGTACATAAACAAGGGGGTACCAAGTCTTACCCATTGTGTTGAAAAGTGCTCAGAGTTTGGCAATGGGCGATTTCTTTCAACCACTTTCTCACAGCAATGCACATTTCGGGGAACTCCAATATTCTCTTGCTTCATGAGTGGTCTCAGTCCAACAGTGGTGAATAACATTTTTCATCACTGGGACCAACCTTGCTGCAACCTTTTTTGCCTCTCCTCTAAACAACAAGTGTAAAAGTTACTTTGCCCTAATCCCCCCTCAGGGGGAGTCACCCAGAGACGCTGTTCTCCATGAGTGGCCTCATGGTCTGCTTTATGCCTTTCCCCCAATTCCTCTCATTTCACACTTCATGAAGAAAGCCAAAAGGATGGAAAATTCAGTAATTCTCATTGCCCCCTTCTGGCTTTGACAAGTTTGGTTTCCCTTCCTATGGTCTCATTTAATTCGGAAACCATGGATTCTGGACCCAGTTCCAGATCTACTGTCTCACCTGGAGGGCATGGTGCATCCGAATCTCCAAAACCTCAAGCTCACTGCATGGCTTCTCCAATTCCCATGATTGTCAGGCATCCTTTTTTTTCCTCACCTATCCAACAAATTATCATCGCTCATCACAAATCGTTTACAAGAAGATTATACCAAGGTAAATGGGATAAATTTGCTAGATGGGCTCTGGATAATGAGATAGATCCTTATTCCAGTCCTACCCATAAAATATTAAATCTTCTGGCTTCACTTTACCAGTTGGGTTCCTCTGCTTCAATGATTAAAGTGCACCTAGCTGCAATTTCAACTTGTGACTTAAAATATTTGTCTTGGAAAGCCTTATTTTTGGTGGGTATCACTTCTGCCATAAGAGTCTAGGAACTTCAGGCCCCATCGTGTGAACCTCCATACTTAATTTTTCATAAGGATAGAGTTGTGCTTCAGACTAACCCTTCCTTTCTGCCCAAGGTTGTATCTGGGATTAATATTAATCAGACTCTGCAGCTACCAGTCTTTTTCCCAAATTTTTCAAACAAGGGAGAGTATGCTCTCCATTTACTTGACATGCGCAGACAACTACGTTTTTATCTTCACAGGACTAAAGTATTTAGAAAATCAAACCAACTTATTGTGGAGTTTTCTTCTTTTCATCTAGGTAACCCAGTTTCTAAGGTTACCTTGGCCAAGTAGCTTAGAGACACATTGATTTATCATTCTAAAGGACTCCAGCTCCCAAAAACAGTTCAAGCCCATTCTACGAGAGCAGCAGCTACTTCTGCAGTCTTTTGTACCAGAGCTTCTTTAGACATTTGTGCAGCAGCCACTTGGTCTTCTCATCATACCTTTATCACTCATTACAAATTGGATCAGGTCCCAAGGGGACGAGCATCCTTTGGCTCTATGGTGCTTAGGAATATTCTTCCATGAGATCTCCTGAGGCTATAGTAGCTGGGGACTCTGTCCCACTGTCATGGAGTGAGTGAAGATTGACAACATCAGATAAAGAAGTAATGTCTTACCATAGCGTTACATCTGTGTTGTCAATCTTCACCAATCCTTGATATCCCCACCCTCCGTCCCCCATCCTGAGACTCTTAGTAGACTGAATTTAGCCCTTGGCTAGCTTCCCTTTAAGGACTCATATTTGGCCTCAGTTTATCTAACTATCATGTATTCATGACCTTTCACGTCTGACTGCCCCTCCTTGGCAAACTTGATCTGAGGTAATCTCTGTGAAGAGCATTATGGGTAGAGCCTGGCTCGAGAGTTTGAAGAGCGCGAGCTGAAGTAAACGGCCATCTCTGTTCCGAGGTTCGGAATCAAACCCACTGTCAAGGATTGGTGAAGATCGACAACACAGATGGAACGTTATGGTAAGACATACCTTTTTTTATATAAAACTTTAGGAAATGCTAATACACAAAGCAAAGGTAGATTTATGATGATATGTAAGCTGCTAAAAAAAAAATCTGAGTAAGAAGAAAAAAAAATTGAATTCAGGTTAACACTGTTGCTATTTATTTACATTAATGACAGTAGAGGGTAAAAGTTTACCACAACAGTAACAGTAATGAAGGACACCATACATACACAGAAGTCTATGACATTGCACATTGTTTTGAGGAACACTGCTCAAAACATGTGGTAATGAGGAAGGATATGATGGAGTAATAACAGATAAAACACAAGATGGTATACCGACGATAAATACAAACAACAGGTAAATGATACAGAAGCTCAAGAAGGCAATTTCCAAAGGCACTGATAACATAACCAACAAGGACATTGCAAAAATGTCTCAACCATTTAAGCTATTTTACACGCACCTTTCATGAATACTTAGTTACTAAAGTAATACAAGGCATCAGGAAAAATACTAAACTACTTCCTATGTTTAAAGAAAAGGGACTAAGGCAAGATTTTTCAGATTATAAACTAATAGCTTTACTGTCAACAGTCCAAAATGTATACAGAAATGCATTATTTCCTGCAAGCTAGTTTAGACGTAGTGAGACTTGTCAATATTTACTAGTTTGCATATAAAAATGGCATTCAGCATAACAATCCATTTACTCTTTCCCCTCCAAAGTAAGGGAACCATGGGTAGCAATTTATTTAGATTTTAGAAAGGCTTTGTGTAGACAGCATACTACTTGACTACTTGTTCAAAAGTTATTGAAGTTAGGACTGAGCAAGCATCTTATAGGATGGATCCAGGAATGCTTAAAGTCAATATGGTAATGAATAAAACTTGCTTCAGTAGTGAGGAAACACTTTTCTGTAATCAAAGGATGTCGTTGGAGACAAGGCTTTGTGCATACTTATTAACTGTGTATAAATGAGATGTCACTGAAATTCATGATGTGTGTTTTAGAAAACATGCTAATCAGCTAAAACTGGATAAGCACGTTTATAATGTAAAGATGCAGAAGTACTACAAACTAACTTAGAATCATGGCCCAGAGATAACCACATTTTGATAAATGAGAGCAAAGTACATATACTGCATTTCTCAGGACAGGGACATAATGCTGGTATTCAGAAAAATAAAATAAAAATAGTGCACTAGGCAACCCTATTTCTAAAAGGCTTTCTCAGTGTGCTTCATAGGCAACTGTAGCACCACAGTGGTATGAATCCTAAGGCTTGTAGCTCTACAGCAGTCTAGTAGTCAATGCCACATACAACAAATGTAGTCTAACCCCATATGCTGTGCCTCAGAGCCCTGCTGTATTATTGAAATAGCATGACATAGCAATTCATAGACATATTCTGCCTTGCTAATTTGGAGTAGAGCAGTGGGACTGAGCATGCTATTTCACAGCATTCACCCATTGCAGTTTATGGTGGCAGTGGGGTAGGGAACTTTACTAGGTAAGTAATGTGTGTGTGTGTGTGTGTGTGTGTGTGTGTGTGTGTGTGTGTGTGTGTGTGTGTGTGTGTATGTGTTTGTGTGTGTATTTATGCATGTGTAGGTGCATGTGTAACGGTGTTGTATGGGTTGGTAGGATAATGCCTGCAACTTTGTTTCAACTGCACCAGGTACCAGGTGTTTGACTCAGAGACATAAAAATAATCAGCTAATGAGTTTTTGCTCCATGCGACTCTTGTATATCTCTGATTCAGTTCCATAGCACTACTGCACCTCACCTGTACAGTGCTATAAGTGCTACTGAGCTATCATCTCTGAATCCCAGCTAATATCTATGAACAGTCTACAGGTTCATAGGTTGGTACTAAGCTATCGGCCCTAGGGTCTGTACAAGCTTAGCCATAACAATTCCCTGTCTATTTCTTCCCACAATATTTACTTCCCTGGACCCCTGTCTAGCAGGGCGACTGACGTGATCCCCAGGGTAAATTTCCTTTCTCCCATCCAATCATCAAGGTTTCTTTTGAAGAGGGCCAAGGAGGTGCTCTGCTTGACATGTATGGGCAGTCTATTCCAGAGTCTGGGGAGTCTCTGGGTCAGGAACCTATCCCTCCAGCATGTTTTGTTCATTGTGATGACAAGGTTTAGATCCCTGGAGCATGTGGCTCTGAGGGATTGGGATTTCTTTAAGTGTTCTGTTTTAAAGGTTCTGTTTATTATTTACTCAAATTTATTATATCTAGGAATCAAAACAGCAGCACTGTAGATTGTAGACTAATGCTTTGTTTACATTTTTGTTGTTATAAATATTTAACTGAGTTAAGATAATTTTGACTTCTCAGTCCTTAATATTTGAGGTTGCATGAATCAGAGAAAAGATAACTTTCTTTTTTATTCTGTTTTAGAATTAATGGTAGATTATACTGTATGAGACATGGCACCAGTGGTATACCTGGAGCTCTGGTTTAGGACCATTTCTGTCTGTCATCTACTTTTCTGATGTCACGTCTGACACTAAAGGACTCTGGCAAACTAAGTTTGTGTTGTACCTATCATCAACTCTGCTGAAGATATTTAGATTCTCTTTGAGGGTCTATCTCAGACAACCTTATAGCGTCAGGTTCACAGTCTATAGCTGAATGTCAAAGAAATGTAGTATTGCACAGCATGGGAGACAGTTACTCTCATACACCTACCGTGTAAATGATAACCCTTATAAAACAGACACTGTCTTCAGAGACCTAGACACTTTTGTGCATAATAAACTCTTCGTTGTTCACCATGTATCCCTCTGTCAGTGAGAAAGCTTTCTACCCTGCCAAACTGATTAGTAAGGGCCTCTCCTTTAGATCAAAAGAGGTCAACAATTCCCTCTAGTCTCCCCTCATCCGTGCCACAATACAATACAGTAAACCCATCAGTAGGTATTTATCCAAATAGTTAATGCAACTTGAAAGACCTCAGCAATTCCTTACTAAAGATCTTATATATGAACTTCCTAAGACACCCAGAGAATCTAAAAGCCCTAGCTCTCTTCTCTGAATCCTACAGACTCCTACAGGGTGATCTGTGCTTAGCCTTCAAAGCTGTAAACAGCCCAGTCCCTCTTGAGCTACACCATATCTGTAAAACTGGTAGTAGCCACAAATATAGAATCCAGAGAGATAAATTTATATTGCAACATAACTAAGATTTGTCATTGGATCAAATATCTCTGTCAAAGAATTTTCTACCTCTAGAAAAAAAAGCTCCTACTTTCTGTAAAGCAAAGCACGGCCATCATTATCTTCAATTGTATCTTGGACAAATGGAAGAGAAAACACAAATGTATCTCCCCATCTGTTATGGACAGGGAGAGTAACTAGGTGGGTGTAACAGTGGGCTTGTAGTGGCTATACTTAAATAGGCTTACCTGATCTGCCACTTACTAATAACTAATTAACCAATGAACTCTGTAATGCTGTGGTTACAAAATGACATAAGTATGTTTATAATGTCCAAAATTTAAAACAAAAACAACTATAAAAGATTGAGAGCAGCGGGTAAAGTCCAACAGCACGAACCCAACATGAAACCAAAGTTTAGAATGCAATTTTACTAATTCCAAACTTTTACATAAAAAACGAAAATAACATATAAACATTTAACGCTTTTGTCATTAATCAGACTTCTTCAGAATAACATTATGCTGCCTACTAGCAACTTTAATACAATAGCCATAATTAGAAAATTACATCATTTCCTTGATGAACAGGAAATGCTTCACATACAATGGACACTCATACACGCTAAAATTTTACATATTTGAATAAATATACCTCTGCAATTATAATTCAAGTATAAAATTGACAACAAACAAAAACATATATTGACCTATTCACTTTATAATAAGGTCAAATATTAAATAACTGTTTTAATTTTAAATAGGGTAATATAGACATCTTCTCATTAAGTCCGGGGGGAGAGTGTGCATTTAGTCTTATCTGCCATTTCAACTCAAGGAATTCTAAATATTCCTCCACAGTCCCCCGTCCCCCAGATCCACTTGTTCAAGGATAAAAAAACAAAAGCTGTGATTACTATTACTACTAATGTGCTTGTACAAGGCATTATTAGTATTTCTTTGTTTAATGTCATATAAATGCTGATATACTCTGTACCTGAAGGCATTTTTTGTTTTCCCTATATAGTACCCTTGACAATTTTTGCATACCGCAATGTAGAACACCCCTTTTGTATAACAATACATTTTCTTTCTACTCGTGATGTATCCATAATTTCTCAACTTAAATCTATCAATATTCATCATGTAGGGACACTGGGGGCATCTACCACATTTGTATGTACCCCCTCCCTGTGTGGTAATCTTCCTTTTTTCCAGGAGTCCTTTAAATGAAATACTTTTCTTGTATACTATGGTAGGTTTTATACCTATTTTTTTCTAAGACACCTGTATCATTTTCAAAAATTTTCCAGTACTTATTTACCACATATTTTATGTCCTCAAAAACATTACAATAGGTGAGTATTAATCCACGTGAAAAATTAATAGTTGTACATTTGTTGTTACTACCCCCATCTTGTTGATGTTCAGCCATATTACCTAATAGGGCTCTAAAGTGCCCATTAACTCTTTTTACTTTTACCTCTTGTATGATGTTTGTAATAAAAGGTTCAGGATACCCCCTTTTTTGTAGCATGTTACTCAATTTATCACATTCATCAAAAAAATCATTACTGTCTGAAACCATCCTAGCCAATCTAACACACTGACCCTTTACCAGAGCTTTCTTTTGGTGTACAGGGTGTGCACTAGCAACGTGTAAAAGTGTGTTAGAGTAGGTAGGCTTCCTATATAACATAGATGTAAAACAACTATTTTTATAGGCTTTCTTTATAGTAATATCCAAATAATGAACATAATCCATATCCTTGACCATGGTAAATTTTAAAAAACAGGTGGTGTTATTAATATACGAAAAAAACCTATTCAGGTCTTCATCAGTACCCCTCCAAAACAAGACGATATCATCAAGGTACTGCCCATACAGTACCCATGAAGTCTTGAATTGGGAATTAAATACATAGGTGTCTTCCCAATATGCCAAAACAATGTTGGCAAATATGGGTGCACAACATGCACCCATAGCCACACCTGTCTTTTGCTTGAATAGGCATCCATCAAATGTAATGAAGTTATTATCTAAAATAATCTCCATACATGTCTGAATAGTCAAAATAATATCATGGTTCAAGGAGGACTTACTACAAAGAAATTCATAAAACCAATCTAAACCTGTATCATGTGGAATAACGGAAAAAAGGTCACATACATCAATGGTCACTAATATCAGTTTACTATCAAACAAACTTTGATCTACCTTACTGAGAAAATCCCATGAATCCTTAATAATGGTTGTCTGTTTGTCCAGGAGCCCTTTAGTCATACTATCCACATATTTAGCAAAAGTGAATGTCTTAGAAGATTTTGCAACCACAATAGGTCTGAAAGGTGGATTCTGTATAGACTTATGGATTTTTGGTATTCCAAAGATGGTGGGAATTTTAGGGTCCTTAACATAAAGATAATTATATGTATCAATGTTAATTTGCCCATTCAGTAATAGTTGTTCTAATTCCAAGTCAACATTGCGGTATGCAATATTAAGTTTATTACGTGATGTCTCAACATATACTTCACTATAAAGCATATCATACATTCTACTACTATAATCATCCATACCCATGATAACCAGACCCCCGCCTTTGTCTGGTTTCATGATTCTCATATTAGTTTGGCTGAGAATTTCATTCAACGTAGCCCTTTCTACATTCTCCAAGTTTTCCTCTAACCTAACATGTTGAACCTTCCCCAATTGTGATCTAATATCAAGTTCACACAAAGTCTCAAAAACCTGGACCAAAGGATGGCATGGGGGCTGAAAAATACTTGGCCTAGATAAATTTGGTTTTGGTGTGGCATTACTATCTTTAAAAAATAAAGCTAAATTTAATTTTCTAGTGAAGGATTTCAACTGTAAAATAATGTCCACTAGATTCCCTCTAATTGTTGGCACAAAATTAAGCCCCTTAGATAAAAGATATGCCCATTTCTTAGTGACAATAACACCACTGTAGTTATAAATATTGAAATCCCCCTCCTCATTTGTCACAATTAGACAGCTTTGATTTTCCTCATAAGACGGGCTATTTATCTCCGATAGTTGTTCCACCCGCCCCTGCCTCTCCAAGAGGTTGGTCGACCACTGTAATAATTCATCCCCACCTGCCTCTGCTTCATTATCCTCTCCGACCTCCTCAGGGGGGGGCCTGCTCTAAAGGGGCCACTTCTCCTTCATTGTATTCATCCTCATCCATTCTAACTTGATTTCGCGTGTTTATATTGTTGTCATTATAAGTAGAACTAACCTGCCCTCTAGGAGGAACCGGGTAGGCTACCCCCTTCTCATATTCTGTTTTATCTTTATGTAACTTCCGTTCCTTTCTCCCCTTCAAATCACACAAATCATGTTGCACAGTGGCAAAAACAGCATAAAACACATTTTTTTCCTTTCAAATAACAAATCGTTTTTAATATTAACATCTACCTGGTTAATGTCCCTTAATAATGCTGCCATTTTCCTATTATTGTCCACAATTAAAATCCGTAATAGTTCACAGCCTTGCCGATTGAAGAAAGCCAAAAGTTCTTTATGTAAATGTGAATCTCTCTCTAGCCCCGTAGGATATTTCCACATTCTTAAACCCTTTCGTACGTGTTCCCTTTTAATACATTCAGCTAGATATTCATTTTCTAGCTGAAGTTTCTTATATTTAAACAACAACTCTTTGAAAGAATAAATCTGTTCATCCAATGTCCCCAAATCCGAGTTAACATTGGCATTCACCTTATTTAGCCCAAATTCAGTTTTCAGCCAGTGCTCAACCCACATATTGGCATATTCAGTATCTTGTGCATATTGCGTGTTTAGATCCTCCCTACTGGGATTGGTCGCATCACCAAGACCAGAACCAAGCATTTCCCTGTTCACCACACGGTTTCCGTGGCAACTATTCCCCTGTCCCGGAGGAATAGGGGAATCAAAACTGTTTTGTGTCGCTGCCACAGTATTAAACCTCAAATCAGCATTATTCTTCACAATATTAT
Organism: Protopterus annectens; assembly: GCF_019279795.1. Taxonomy (NCBI): domain Eukaryota; kingdom Metazoa; phylum Chordata; order Ceratodontiformes; family Protopteridae; genus Protopterus; species Protopterus annectens. The sequence continues at coordinate 424,053,194 of NC_056751.1, forward strand.
CCACTTTGGCTGATAATTCAGCCACGGTTTTAGTGAGTGTTGCTACAGACAGCAGGATTCTTTCAAAGTCAATGGTCCGGTTGCCGGTCTCATCAACGCTACACTCCATGAAGACAAACGACCAGAATTTAAAACAAAAACAACTATAAAAGATTGAGAGCAGCGGGTAAAGTCCAAAAGCACGAACCAACACGAAACCAAAGTTTAGAATGCAATTTTACTAATGCCAAACTTTTACATAAAAAATGAAAATAACATATAAACATCCTACAGGGTAATCTGTGCTTAGCCTTCAAAGCTGTAAACAGCCCAGTCCCTCTTGATCTACACCATATCTGTAAAACTGGTAGTAGCCACAAATATAGAATCCAGAGAGAGAAATTTATATTGCAACATAACTAAGATTTGTCATTGGATCAAATATCTCTGCCAAAGAATTTGCTACCTCTAGAAAAAAAGCTCCTACTTTCTGTAAAGCAAAGCATGGCCATCATTATCTTCAATTGTATCTTGGACAAATGGAAGAGAAAACACAAATTTATCTCCCCATCTGTTATGGACAGGGAGAGTAACTAGGTGGGTGTAACAGTGGGCTTGCAGTGGCTATACTTAAATAGGCTTAACTGATCTGCCACTTACCAATAACTAATTAACCAATGAACTCTGTAATGCTGTGGTTACAAAATGACATAAGTATGTTTATAATGTTTAACAGCTCAAAAACAGTATTTGAAAATGTCAATAAAAATGGAGTGAGTGGCCACTGCAGGCTAACCCATCCTGGATAGAGGGAGATCACCAGTCTGCTGGATTAATGATACCTACAGATGAGTTACTTGCAGCAAAGGGCCTTGCAAGCCTCAACTCCACTGCTGATGAGTTACTAAAACAGAGGTCTGCCATGTGTATATACACTCACTCACACTGCTTTAGCAATACATAGGGAGGTTCATAAGACACCATTGGGAAGGAGAGTTCGGGAAGTCTGGAGAATCTACAGACTGGCCTATACCCTAACACCTGAGTTTTACCTCCCATGAGAATGACGTGTTCATTAAGCTCACCATAAAGGGAAACAATGGTTCAAAAGGCTGTCACCCCTTCTGTTGAAGCCTCAATCTTTCCCCTAGGAAAGGTGAATTAAGTGAGCCAACTCTATGTCAGTAAGGGATTCACTATCTAACCCTGCAAACCAGAAAAAAATGAATATCATAAGATAAACGAAATAACCCGCTTGTTTATGGGAGCATGTAGGTGGTGGAAAATGGAATTATTTTTGGAAGGTAGTATGAAATGTGTGTACAGTAACATTAAATAATTTTTTGCCTGATGACTGGTCCTCTTACAGCTGACTGTCTGGATGCTTTCAGTGCCTTTCCTTGTTCATTTGGTTTGCTGAACCCTTCCAACGTATCCCATATTTATTCTCACCACAGTTGGGGATGGTGAGGAGAATGAGTCATCCTGGGCAGTGTCACACTACTACTGAAAGAGTGGTTTTCCCCTTTCTACCCCTATACCCTGTGCATACTTCCTCAAGGCGCGGATAAAAGCAGGAGTTCCATGCCTACCCACCGGCAGCAATGCATGGTTGTTTCCCTGATCTCCACTATGGAGATCAAATGATGAGAGTGTGCCTTGAGTATGCATGCCTTCCTTTTCTCCCCAAGTCAGCAGTTGGTGTCCCTCTCCTCTTCTCTCCAGTTAGTGAATTGTCTACCAAAACAGTAGCTGATGATGTAATTGATATTCTCCTATTATCCTAGCATTATCTGTAGAAATAAGGGAAATAATTTCTTCTTGATATCTTGACTTATAACTACTGTACTGTAACAAATCATTGTTTTATTTTATTTGACTGCATCTCTTGGGCAAATAAACAGAGTGCATTTAGCTATCTTGCCATTTTGAAGCCTGTTGCAGTTTTGGAAATGGTAACTTACCTGGAAAGGAATAACTACATTGACTTGCTCTCCCACCTTCTTGATAAAGGTTTGTCTCAAGTGTCTTGGCAATCTGATCCTTGGTTGTTCTGTAAGAAAGCCAGAAATAATTTATCAGAGCTCTCTGTTCATCCTTAGACAGTATAATTTTTACTGAGTCTTTTATGGTGATGATTAGACAATGCAACTAGAAGCACCATGATATCAACTAGAGTTACTTAATCAGCACACTATTTTCCAACAGCTGCATTTTTAAATTTACGTTTATTTAATTGTTTATTAGAAAACTAGTTTGATCCCATGGCTTTGTTTCAGCCATGATCTGGGGTCACCAGACATATTGTATATGTAGAAAACAAAAACAGGGATACTGTAGATGTGTCATTGTTTTTATTTTTCACAACAAACAGCAAACAAAAACCTGGTAAGGCAACCAGTAGATAATCCACAAAATGACAAAGGATTCCAAACCGATAAAATTTATTGTTGTCTGTCTTAGCGCCTCGGCCACTACAGCCTTCAAAGAGTACAAATTCAATAAAGACACACTCCCATATATATGCATCAAACAATCATTTAATTAAATACAATAAAACGTCAATTAACTAATACTCTAAAGTCTTAAACTAAGCTTCTCCAATTAACTTCTCTATTCAGACCAATCGGTGACAATGTATTAAATTTCAATATAAATACAGTTTCTTTATAAAGCAAAATACTTTTAATCCCCCTTCTTAATAAATACTTGTTCTAAAATAGTGGCTTGCAATAGATTAGCATCTCCATTATGTTTTTCTTTAAAATGGGATGCTATGGGACTCTCTGTTTTTATTTTTCCTCTGTGTTAGCCAGTCATCAAGCCACAGCTTTGCCTACTGAACTCACTTGTCTTCCTGTATCAGGTGAGAGCATTTGTGGCGATCATCTATGCCAATACTAAATGGACTTAGGTTAAACCCTACCATTCCCTGCACATGCCTATAAAGTCACAGTGGGTGAATAGTATAGTAAGAGAGTGCAAAGGCTTGTCACCCACTTCTGTGAGTAACATTATACTCAATACCCCCACCTCCCTTGTTGGCAGACCTCATCATCCATCTTTGGTCTCTTTTGGAGATTATAGGCAAAATATACATATCAAGAAATATGCCCCAACTCCCCTACCCCATAAAAGGTGAGCAGGCCACACTTCATCATTTCTCTCAATTCCCAACTAGCTTCTTCAGTGCCTGGATCACTGATTGAACCTGGGTTATATGTATCACAGTTAGGTCTTCATATCTCTATGTCAAGGAGCTTGTTCTAGTCATTCAGCATTGTTGCAAGATGTACTGTATTATTAAGGTATACATAGATGTTGTATGATTGAAATAAAATATCTTTGTCCAGTGTAATTAATTAACATTATTCTAGAATTATTTATTTTCCATGTAACTTGATCTAGATGTTGTTTAGTGCTCAGGAACCTACAGACTGTTATTATTTACCTTACATCTTTTTAGTTCTTTGAAGTGACAACTGTCAGTCACCAATGAATAATAATGGCTGACAGTTTTCATACCTAGCACAAGGCATAAACAACTCAAACTGTGAATGAGGCAACTAAACCATTGTGGTACATAAATGTGCACAGACTCACTCTCACATAGCATGCAGTCTTCTAGACAATTAAGATGAAAACAAGTTCACCCATGGCACATCTTTAGAATGTGAGAGAAAACTAGAGCTCCCAGTAGAAATCAACATGAATAGGAGGAGAATGGATAGATGCCACACAAAAGACACCCCAGCTGAGAACTGGTCTGGAAAGTGAACACTGTTAGGCAGCAAGATTAACCACTGCTCCAAACTGCTGACATGTATGAAAATCTAAGGTACATACTTTTTTTTCAAATTCTACACTGAAAGAAATTGAATTCTGCTAAGATTTAGGGTTGTTTTTGAGAATCTAGGAATGGAAAAACAAATTCACATTATAAAAATAAACACCGCAGTGTGAAGTAACTGAAAACACTGTCATCTGTGTTAGCATGTCTGGCAAGAGATTTGTGCATATTCACAGATTAACCTTTATTGTAAGTTAGCATGCCTAATTGTGAAAATGTAAATAAGTTTTAAAATGTTGAGTGTTTTCCTGTTTAAACAGAATGTTTATAGAATCACTGCTTTGCTACATTTCTAACTGCGCATGTTTGAGAGTGACATTCTAAAGTACAAACTGTCGAGAATCAGCTGAGCAGTGAGTGAGTGATGTCATTGGAATGTTCCTAGTTGCTAGGAGATTATTTAAACAGCTGACTGTTATATTTTGAAATTAAGCAGTTGAGACAGCAGTTTGTCAAGTACTGAGCAGTCAGTAGACATCAAGAAAAGAGAACTCACAATGAAAACTGTACATTTGCTTTGGCCTTGCTATTATATCTTAGAGTAGATCAGGGACAGTACTTCTTTAGTTAGATCAGGAAAGTTTAGTTATTAAGATCTAGTTTTTCTTGAATAATGGACTCCTATCCTGAAGTTTGATTATTTTTTTTCATTTCTGGTGATTGAATTGTAATGTTTATTGAGAGTTATTGATTTTCAGTTTTGTAATAATTTTATGTATTATTAAACATTTTTCATTATTTTATATTGTGGCTGAAAACCAGTGTTTTTCGTTATAGATTAGAGAGTGCTTCTACCTGTTTGATACTCCTCAGGTCACCTTGAAGGCCTGGCTGTTCTGGTCATAGCTATCATTTATTTTGATAATTAATTTTCATAATTGGACACCCCTTTAGAAGAGCATGAAGACCCTCTGATTGGTGACAGCATTACTGTATTATTTTGGGAGAGAGACACACCTAGAAATCTGTGTCAGGCTTTCACAGAAGTGTTTGGATGTATGAGATTTAAATTTACTTTGAATGCGAGTGTATCAGAGATCTTAAACTGGGACACTTTGATCTGAAGTGTGTAATAAGAAACTACATTTGGGTGAAGAGAAGTATATAATCCAGTCTCAGAGAAAATTAGAGCATGTTCCTTTTGTGCTCTTAGGGGAAAATTGTGAAATATTACTTTTGTTTAAGTGACAGTCTCATATTGGAGTTAGTAGTGAGGATTGAAGCTCCTTAGTTACTGACCCAGGATAATAAGGATGTCATTTAATTGGTGGCAGTCTGTTGGGATAAAGTCGGACATCACACGCATATGCAGAGAATCAGTCACATAGTTGCAGAGGCATATTGGGTACTGTACAAAGCCATTGGAGTGGTGTCCTGCAGGACTATGCTAATTTGTGCACAGGCTTTGGAAGTTTGTGAAAAGAGCATTATGTATAAATAAATCTTGATGTGGTGTCAGTGGTGCAGTCTTTTAGAAACATCAATTTAACACAGAAGCAAATTAACTCACTAACAGCTACTGGTAGTCAGTTAATTCATTGTGATATTCCTGAATGCTGAAAAAAATGTGAGAAATCTGTTCAGCAGAAAAAGAAAACCAGGTTCTTGCATTTAAAGTGACCTTCTCATATTTAATGCGTTTAATTATGGTAATACTGACAATTAAGCTACAGCATGAAAAAAACAATGTGTGTGGTGTACTTCTCAAGTGCCTATTGATCTAAATTGGAAAAGGCAGCCTACACAGATAGTGTTGCCAGTGTGATTAACACCACAGTGTGATCAGGGATGTCAGGGTTAATAAGTTAAAGAGCAAGCGAGGAAAAAGGAGAGTTAGGTGTCATGAAGAAGTCAATAGTCACTATTGTGAAAAAGGGCAAGAATTCATTTGCATTGCTTAAAAAAATCTGAATATATTATTAAGAGAGCATTCCCCACTGCTTTTCCTTTGAAGTAGTTTCAAGAATGCCAGATACTACGTTTTCCTTAGTAGTAGGAACAAAGCTGTTTTCAGCTAGAACTAGATGAAGTAGACTTTAAACTCTGTACATTTAGTGCATTATTAGGAAGTGACCAATTCCTTAAACTTCCATTTTGTATTTTTTCGGCAGAAGATGTATTTAAAAGAGCTAGTCAAGTAATTGAAGGCTTTGGAAGTAGTGTAAACATAATTAATTATAGTGTGGGGCAGATACAGAAAGAGCACATAAATACTTACAGAGCTGCTGAAATGACTAAGAAAGCATAATTTCAAGTCAAATAAGGGTAAATGCAAAATCAGAGTGGCAAGTCTGATATACATGGGTCACATACTAACATCTGAACTAAAACATGATGCAGAGAAGGTTAGAAAGACTGTGTAAATGCAGCATTTACAGAAGACAATCTAGCATTAGCGAGTTTTCAAGAAAAATATGTTGTCTTGCAACATTTGTCTGTTATGTCTGAGATATCTATGCCTCTACAAAAGCTGTTGAAAACAACATGTAGCCTAAGAATGAAGTCACAGAAACAGAATTTTGAAGTACTCAGAAATCTAGTTATTGAAGTTGTAACATTGAAATGCTATGATATGAATATGCCAGCTGTGTTGCAAGTAAATGACATTCAGAATGGTATAGGACCTGTGATCATGTATTAGAATAGATCTGCCAAAGCTGCCTATTGTACAAGAGCATGCTCAATTAGAAAAAGAATTGTTAGCAACAGTTTAAAATATAAGGAATATGCTTATTATGCTTACAGTAAATAATTTCAAGTTCAATGGACCACAAAACCTCACAAAAGCAAAATGATTTGATTATTTAATTATTTATTTATTTACTGACTTACTTACTGATGGACTGATTGCTTGATTGATTAATGAATGGTTACTCACTGGATTAGATTTCTTGACTGTATAAGTGGACTAGGATTCAGCCACTTGGTAACAAAAAAATTGAATATTGATAGTAAAAAGTTAAAAAAGATTTGACTTGTAAGAAAAAGTGTATCAACAAACAATAGCAGCCTTTACATGCTATAATACCAGTGGTGGTAATTAATGCACTACAGGGAGACTTCTGTCTTGTTTGAAATTATGTGACCATGGAATTGTTATATTAAAATTAGTGTAGTGGGTCTTACCCCCATATGAGCATGGAAGGAGGCTTGCCCTCTGCGAGAAACAGATTATTTTATTTTGTGGAGGTTTTATTTGTTAGGGTTCGGTATTATTTGTATTTGTATTTTTTTCAGTGTTTAATGTTCTTTGTTTATGCACACGTATACACACGCACACACACACACACACACACACACACACACACACACACACACACACACACACACACATGGATATATATTTATATATATATATATATATATATATATATATATATATATATATATATATATATATATTTATATATAAAATATAAATTACAAATAGTTGACACCCAAAAGAGCCTCAAATTATAGTCAACAGGTCTCAGTATTGACACACTTGATTGACAGATACTGTAAACATCGACAACCCCTAATGTAAATTTTGATGCAACACATGATTAACACAGTACTTCCAGTGCATTGACACAATGGACTTTTAAGACGTAACATAAGTACTGCAAATATACATAGTATATACAGTAACAATCAGCACTTTACAATATTTATCTTGTCATGTAAGTATCTGACAGATAATTGTAAATGCCTCAATGAACAAGTAAGACACACAAAAGATATGGAGAAATTAAAAAAGAGAAAACAAGTAAGACACAAAAAGTATGTAGTAATGGCATAATATTGACATGGCCAACTGAAGTGCTGTATCCCATAATAACCACTTGGACTGAACTTCCACAGGTTAAATTCTTAATATAGTAATAACCGACATATAATTTAACTGAAGTCTGAATTTAAATGTACATTAACTACACACACCTATCTCTCAGTAAAATGCTGGAAGAATAGCCCCAACAGGAAATATATAATTAGCATGTATGGGTGATAGCATTATGCTACCTTAGCACAGAAATTTAATATCTATGCCATCCACAGATCTGATGGAAAATTAACAATGTGCACTGCTTATAGGTTGATAGGTATATAGTAGGCTAATGACCACCAGGGCCTTTATAAGCCTAGCCAAGCAATCCAATCCAATTGTGCCCATTTATCATGGGAGTTTATTACGAGGTGGTATGTTAGTTAGGAAGTTTCTAGAGGTTATGTGGGGGGTATGTCAGTTTGGCTTTACTGCTATGTTAAGGTGATGAAATATTAAACAGCAATGAATGACACATATACACGCGCACACACACACACACACACACACACACATATATATATATATATATATATATATATATATATATATATATATATATATATAATTAAGGGCTGTAAATCACATTACAGGAAGTAATTCTTACATGTAGTCTTAAGTATGCAACATACCCACAACACATGATGTTGGAAGTCTCAATCACATTGTTAGACACTGCTGTAGCAACAGACAAAAATGCAAGTAAACAAATCGCTATCATATCAGGACAATCTTGAAACATCTATCAATCCAGCATGAACTATTAGCAGTGTATAAGAGGATGTTAAATGCAGAGGGATATTTATTTGTCTTGGAAAGACAAAGAGGAATAAAAAAAAGTACTGGGGTGCCAGTTTAAGTTATCCTGTAGCAGCAGATAAAATATGAATACATTGGAAGTAAGGAATAACTCAGTAACATACTCATGTGTAAAAACGTTGAATTGAAAAATTAAAGTGAAATGTGAAGGAAATATATATGTTTAAAACTGTATTCAGAATCACAGTCTGGTAGCCTCTTTATAAGAGACACATTCTCATTGATATCTGAAGGACTACAGGCATCTATTTTCAGTTGCCATAAAAGTTCCTTTAACTTTTGTTATCTCCTTCCAGAGACCTCTCTCAGATTTGGGGTTATTCTTTCCAAAGTAATAAAATTAAACTTTGTGAAACCAGAGTGTTTGTAGAAGATGTTTTTAATACTTTTCCAATCTGCTGTACTAGCTTTTTTGCTGTTTGACAAGTCAACTTGTCAACGGGTTGAATAGTAGCCCTATATATACATACATATGCACACACTGGCATGGGCACACTAGATAGGGCAATTGGACATATGTGCTGCTCGAGTCTATATTTTTTTTTGGTTGCCATTAAAATCAGTTTTAGGGTGTTTCTGTGTTTTATGTGTTAGCAGCAGTGTGATGAGTAGTATCACTTTATTTTCAAATAGACAAATGATATCATACATCATGTGTCAGATATTAACCCCCATTTAGCAAGCAAGTAAATAAATAAATACTTACTGGCCGACAACAGCATTAAAATCAACAGACATGGAAGCAGACAAACTTGACCTTATCTGCAATCAAAGTCTGTAACTTTTTTGTGCCATTAAGATGCATGTTACAGTGCATGTGTGTTTTATGTATCATCATCGGAGTATGTTAGTATTATCTAAAAAAAGTCAGTTAAAAAAAAAAAAAGCAATGGATATCAACTAATAACCCAACTGCATGAAAGAGCTCTACAGCATGAGTCGCCTCATTCTAGGCTAGGCTGGTCATGTTAACGCAGGATGACTGATTTGCTGATGATCTTTTCTCAGAAGGGAGGGAAGGTCATCAAAGAAATAACCAGAAAGGAATGGATGGAGCTTTTCTTGACTACATTCCATATTGTAGCATAGGCAGGGGCATACCTGCATAACATACATAATTCTCAACCTTCCATCTCCATAATGTAGACCACTTACTAACACCTCACTAAGAACTTCAACTAGGTATCTTACAGAATGGTTAAGTGTGTTATTTTAAACTTATTCATAGGTTGGTACTAGGCTATCGGCCCTAGGGCCTATACAAGCCTAGCCATAACAATTCCCTGGCTATTTCTTCCCAGAATATTTACTTCCCTGGTCCTCTATCTAGCAGGATGACTGACATGATCCCTGGGGTGAATTTCCTGTCTGCCATCCAATCGTCAAGGTTCCTTTTGAAGAGGGCCAAAGAGGCGCTCAGCTTGACATGTATGGTAGTCTATTCCAGAGTCTGGGGAGTCTCTGGGTCAGGAACCTATCCCTCCATGTTTTGTTCATTGTGATGACCAGGTTTAGATCCCTGGAGCGTGTGGCTCTGAGGGATTGGGATTTCTTTAAGTGTAGCATGTCCAACAGCTCTGGGTTTGACATGGCCTTGTATGTTAAGCAGAGATCACCTCTGAGTAGGCGATATGCGAGAGAGTATAGTTGGAGTTTTTTAGACGGTCAGCATAGGGCATCTGCTTTAGGCAAGCAAAAAACATTTTTTAACGGATTAATGTGATTCACTATTATTTACCATGGATATCAGTTAAAAAAATTCTTAGCACTGATTATGTGACAGATCTTTTAAATGTGGAACTGTGAGGAACATGGACTTTTTAAAACTCAAAATGAGGAATGTTTCTCATAATGAGGTATGCTTGAGAACTACGATAACAGTAACAGTCTGATTCAGAAGTTCAGTGTATGCAAGCCGTGCAATGCATTGAAAGGGCATGAGGCCGACAGAAGCAAAGGAATGTCACACTTTAGTTGTCACTATATGTCTGCTTTTAAGTGATATCAGGAAACTGCCTGAACTTATGAAGATTATAATATCTCTCATTTGAATTCATTAATTATGTAGTGCTCACCCTATGGGAAATATAATAACTGTATTAATTTGTGTATTCACTGGGAATCTGAAGGATAGCCCTTGCTCCAGCAGGGATGTGCTTTAAAAATAGATGTGAGCTGTAGAGGAAGAACTCTTGAAAATCACCTGTTCTTTACCCAGACGTGGTGGAAGAGATTTTATTTTCCTGAAGTAAGGAGATACGTAGGGGCATACAACGCTACTCTTTGAAGTGGAATAAGAAAACAATTTCAGATTAAAATACATCTGCTGTAGTCAGTCACTTACCAACTATCTCTCTGATGGTGACAGCCTGTTGTAGCACTACTGGAGGACTCTTTCCAGCGATATTCACTGCCCGTACTCGGAATTCGATTTTCTCACCAGTCGGTAGGTTCTTCACTGTGTAGCTGTTCTTTTCTACAAGGTCTTTGTTTGCTACAATCCACTCATCAGCTAGACATGGGAAGAAAATGACAATCAGAACTTGTATTTTTGCAGTAGTTTATACTTTTCTACTACTTATTTTTTCTACTTATTTTCTATAATTTCTCCATTCCTGCCCATCAGCCATATACCCTCTAATGAGTCGTGATGGCATCCATTTGCCTGGTAAACCAGCCTCCTAAGACGAGTGTCACAGGTGGCATCCAACTGTAGGGGATCATTGTGCAGACAGCCATGAATGGTTTTCACTCATCAACACTGTGGTTTTCCCCTTACCAGCACACTTCAGAGCTAAGGACTTGGATACTCTTGTTAGTATACCTTTCAACGTCTTTGCTCAAGAATTCTGGACAAGTCCAAAATATAATGAGAGGATAAAGGCACATATCAGGACATTTCTTAAATACTAATTCATAAAGAAAGTTACCAGAACAATAGTGCTGTTAGGCTGGATATCTAGGTGAAAACTGGAAAGCAGAGTGTGGACATAACGTCTAGGGCAGCTTTTTGGAGTCTCTAAAGTACTGCTGTGTGGGATTCCTGGGTAATTTTCCCAGAATACCTTACTGTAGATTAGTTATGTGTGAGAGGTATGTGGTGTGCCTTCTTGGGTGAGCAGGAAGTTCAGAGAGGACAGATCTTCAGCTACAAAAAAGTGTTGTTATTTGTTGTTATGGGTATGATACTACTATATGAAGCATGAATCTATAGACAGTACACACACACACACACACACACACACACACACACACACACACACACACACACACACACACACACACACACACACACACACACAGACACACACACATTTGTTATGGCTTTGACATCTGTACCTCCTTACAATATGTTATCAATTCTGAGTTGACACAAATCATGAGTATGAACTAGGGTTATGGGATGTAA